>NW_019392635.1:555000-960857 GCF_000648675.2 Cimex lectularius | reverse complement strand
TCTAGCCGAAGATCGTGGGTTCGAATCCCGCTCGTGCCATTGCCTTTTTTATCTCAACTAAAAACCTTAATTATTTTTAATATATTAATTGGTCAAGCGGACCACGAAATTAGTGAAGTTAGATTAAAAAATCAATTTATACAATGCTCGAAAATTTTAGATTAAAAAAAATAATTTATACAATGCTAAAAAAGTGTAGATAAAAAAATCAATTTATTCATTGCGAGAAAATTTTAGATAAAAAAAATGAATTTATGCAATGCTAAAAAGTTGTAGATTAAAAAAATGAATTTATACAATGCTAGAAAATTTTAGATTAAAAAAAAATTTATACAATGTTAAAGTTTTAGATAAAAAAATGAATTTATACAATGCTAGAAAATTTTAGATTCAAAAAAAGAATTTATACAATGTTAAAGTTTTAGATAAAAAAAATTAATTTATACAATGCTAGAAAATTTTAGATAAAAAAAATGAATTTATGCAATGCTAGAAAATTATAGATTATAGAAAATTTTGATTAATTTGTACTCACCCGAAGTGTTTGTTTTCTGCGTAATTGTGCCATTCTTAAATGTTGTGTTGAGAGTGCCAGGGAGATATTGATGTTTTATGTATCTATATTGGATTTGGTAGGGATGGGGGAGGGAAGTCGGGAATAGAAAGACATTTTCATATGAGGAGTCTGCTTCTTTGAGGGGGAAGAAGCCAACAATAGGAAAAAATGGGCAATGGTTCTAAAATTTCTAACATTGTTTAAATTCATTTTTTCCCATTCTATATGTATTTGCATAATGTAAACAATGTTTATAAATCCCAGACCCTGATGATGATCTCAATAAAAATCGAAACGTTTATTGGAAATGTGCATACTTTGTTATTTGGTCATAATTTTGAATCACTCTGAGGAGTTTTACATAGGTTTTTTCTCGGTTTGTATCGCTTTTCAGATGAAGTTGAATACGTAGAATGCGATTTAACTGCTTAAAATTCTCATTTATCACCGTGTCTGAGTGAAAATCATGCAAATCGCATGAAATAAGCTCTTGAATCTAGTAAATTTCATGACAGCCTTTGGTTTAAAACAAAACCCGCAGCCACCGTTCAATAAAAAAAAGTACAGGATATTCTTGTCCGAGAGGAGACCGGTTATGGACAATTACCCTTTAAAATGCTTAGACACTGGAAAAAAAGAATATTCCATCGTTTTTATTTCTAAATAGCGAGTATTAAAGACGAGTGTTCCCACTACAATTTTACTATTGAACAATTATTATTCAGAAATCGTGAGATGCGGTCTGGTGTGATGTAGGTTTCAGAAAAACATTTTCCTTATCGTGCCAACGTTTCGATCTTTATTGAGATCATCTTCAGGGCCTGGGATTTACAAACATTGTTTACATTTAACAAATACATTTAGGATGTGGAAAAGTGAATTTATACAATGCAAAATATATTTTTTATATTCAATCAAAGTATTTCTACTCACTCAAAGTGTTTGTCTTCTGTGTAATTGTGCCATTCTTGCGTGTCGTGTTGAGAGTGCCAGTGAGATATTGCTGTTTTATGTTTATATACGTTGGATTTTGAAGGGGTGGGGAAGGAAGTCGGTATAGAAAAAAACTGTAAATCCCAGGCCCTGAAGACGATCTCAATAAAGATCGAAACGTTGGCACGATAAAGAAAATGTTGTTCTGAAACCTACATCACACCAGACCGCATCTCACGATTTCTGAATAACTGTGTATTTATTTGAATTTGTAATAAAATAAGCCCTGATGATGGCTCTATAAGGGGCCGAAAGCTTGGTGAACCCAGTATTTAGTCTTTTTTCACCTGTCTAATGACCTCTACGAAGATTGGAACCCTACTAAGAAAAATTGTTAACCCCCTTATGTATCAAACCTCACCCTACACTGAGAATATTCCCTTTCTTCCAGAAGTAGCGAATAGCCATCAATCCCTTTCCACACATCCCATGCCTCGTCCGTCAGCTTAGTTCCACTACCATTCCAGGTAATCATACGTCGATGGCACGTGATGCCCTACATAGTGACGAAGAAAATTTAATAGTGGTCATTATTTCTTTCTTTTAAAGGAGACTCACCATTGGGTAATTTCCCCTCCCAAGTTTTTCATGTTAATATTGTTCTTACAGAATTTTTACCGTTGAAATTGTTTTACAGTTGAAAAAATCAATAAAAAGAAAAAGTTAACAAAACCGATATATTCATCAAAACAACAAGGATTGCGTGTACTTTGCATATAATAATACAGTCTTACAGTTATTCTCTCAAATGAATAGTTTTCAATGATAGGAATTTCGCGAAGAAACCTTGAACCAGCCCGATAATTCAATCAAAATCGATCTCACGTGCTGCATAATTCACTCCTTTTCCTGGCCTCATAACTTACATACTGCCATTATGGTCATCTGCCACCTGTTGAATGTGTAATGAGCGAGTCCGTTGCCCGTGGTGATTCGTATGTTAGTTTTCTGCAGTAAGTCCGACGAAAAAAGAAAAGGAAAAAAACCAGTGTAGGATCTCGAGCAATATCCTACAATTAAACGCCTTCCAGATCCCGTGGAAGGGGCCCTGGTGGGGTGGTCCGCGTTTCCTCGGTGGTTCGAGTCGTCAAAGAACAACCCAAAAACAATAATTTAATAATTGAAACCAGATTCGACACGTCTACACAATTTTTAAAAAATAAATTTTAAATTCACTTCCTTGTTTTGAAAATGAGTCTAGCAATTCTCTTCACTTTCAGTTTACTCCTTCTTTCTTAAGGCTAACAATACTTAACATAAAATCATAAAATACGAAGGCCATTCTAAATATTTACTGAATATTGGCGGAGTTTCATAAAGCCATAATTTTTTTTACACTCACCTCTACCTATGCTCCGGGTCAGAAAACATTCAGAATAATATTTCGAACATCACCGAACATAAACGGAGTTAAAGGAAATGTTATGCAAATTTTGCATCGTTTTAAAACATAAAAAATATGTATGTACCAACTTTACACAGTTTGGTGTTTAGTGACCTTTAGTCAATGGTTATTCGGAGATCGTGAGATGCGGTNCAGAAAAACATTTTCTTTATCGTGCTAACGTTTCGATCTTTATTGGGATCATCTTCAGGGCTCAAAGTGTTTGTCTTCTGTGTAATTGTGCCATTCTTGCCTGTCGTGTTGAGAGTGCCAGAAAAAAAAAATGTTTTTCTGAAACCTATCACACCAGACCGCATCTCACGATTTTTGAATAATTTAAACAATATTTATAAATCCCAGGCCCTGAAGATGATCTCAATAAAGATCGAAACGTTGACACGATAAAGAAAATGTTTTTCTAAAACCTACGTCACACCAGAAAGCATCTCACGACCTCCGAATAATCATAAAAAATATTTATTTAACGGTAAAAATATGAAATATGACAAAAAACTACTTGGATGGTCACGATATTCATGAATTTTGCACGCATTTCATCAGTTTTGTATTTGAGAGTTAAACCTAAGGCAAATCCAGAAAAATTACAACTGCCCATAACTTATGATTTGCTAAATACAATCAAGTCTAAACCAGTTACTTTCAACCGTTAAAAAATAGTTATGATTAATGGACAACTTATGATATATGGTCTTGGCCCCAAGGATTTACGTCGTCCTGCAATTTCAATAAAAATCCTTTCTAAAGTGTCTTTTAAAGAGATTTAAAACCAAATGAAAATAACTCTAAGGACGATGATTTCTTTAAAACATTCAGTATGAAAGCCGTCCTTATCTCTAGTCACGGACATTGTGTCATGATATAATAGAGGCCATTTCGGGTAGAACTACATTTAGATTTTTACGTGAAAACCTTTAGAAACTGGGCCGTGCGGTAAACTCGGGGTTAGTAATTACTTGTTTGTTTGGGCCGGTTTGCATTGACCGGAAGTAGTTTGGCAGACAGTTGAGCGTTTTACCCCAGTGCATCGTGTTACTGCACGTGCAAGATCGGATATCAGGGAAGAGCGGATGCAGATCGCAAAGAAAAATTGCGCAATTGTGTTTCCTGCAAGCTGGGCAAACGGACAAAAAAAAGGCCCTTCGACGTCGGGTGGGAAAATTAGAGATGGTTTCACTTTTTATCCCGTCGAGACAGGTACGAAGATCCTGGGATAGGTAGTCGACAATCCTTTTCGGAACCCTTTCAAAACAGCCTTTTGAATTATCGAACGCAAGAATCATTTTCCCCCTTTTTTTTTATAAGTTGAACAATGCTTTCATAATAAAAATTTTTTTGTTGCCAGCAAGCACCTGTTTCCAAAGTGCAAAAAGGATTTAGTCCAAAGTCCTTTAGGAAGGAATTCATCTTAAGGATGCAACTACATACTTCAGAACAGGAGTGGTACAAGTTCTTATTTCCTTTCTACCGTAAAACTCTTCTGCTCATTTATTCACCATAGACACAATTGGGAAACCTAACAAAAGTTTCCAATGACCGATTAGAAAAGATGCTTCATAAAAGCTAAAAGGTGAAGAAAACAGCAAGCCTTGGTTAAAAGAATTTCCAACATTATAAACCTATAAGTATTTATTAATCGTAATTGACCATATTAATTATTTTAATTAATTCTACTTGCTATCTAAGGTCTTGGTTGAGATGAAAAAGCTCGTGCCACTAGCTTTTTCATTTCAACCAAGACCTTAGATAAAAAGTTCAATTAATTTAAATATTTATTTAGAAATCGTGAGATGCGGTCTGGTGTGATGTAGGTTTCAGAAAAACATTTTCTTTATCGCGCCAACGTTTCGATCTTTATTGAGATCATCTTCAGGACCTGGGATTTACAATCATTGTTTACATATTACAATTACATTTTGGATGTGGAAAAGTGAATTGTGTAATCTATTCGATTCTCGGCGACAAAAAAAAATGGCCACAGAGAGCTTTCGTGAAGATATACTTCATTTTACTTATTAAATTCATTAGAGTTCGTGGTTCGAATGACCAAATAACTTTTTTCAATTAATTAATCTTTATGTAAGGTTGAGATAAAAGTGGACATTATTTTGGAGTGGATCGAAGTCACGATGTGGTAGAGCAGCGGGGTATTTAGCCGAGGGTCGTGGGTTCGAACCCCAATCATGACACTGATTTTTTTTATCTCCTCCAGTACCTTATACAAATATTAATTAACTAAATGATTTTACATAACATTTATTTATAATTGAAACACTTGTTTTTTGTTCACCAGAGGAACAGGAACAAACAAGCTACATGTACAGTGAGTTTTTCCGCCCTTTTTGTCCTTTTTAAAGGTTCTGCAAAAGTAATATTAAAAGAAGAATGACAGACTCATCACTGAAGATGGAGAAATTCCTAAACAGGCAAGTTTAATGTTGCTTTCCGACATGCAGGAAGATCGCGAAGAAAATTCTGAATAATTACGCCTAATAATAAAAAAAAAAATAAATAAAATAAAAAAATAAAAACGACTACCTGGTTTTTACTCGGGAAAATGGCTAACTTTGGAAATGAATTTTTTTCTCAGTCTTTTAAGTCACAGACCTGCGCTAGGACTCATTTTTTTAAATTTAAGGCTGAACAAGATGGCTTTTTAAATTTTTTCCTCCAGTCATTCATCAGTAAATTCAAAAATTTTGTGACGTCAATTTTTGCCGGTTTTACCAGACCAGAATCGGAAGGAATTTCCGTGATGAGGTAAACAAGTAGTTTTCGACAGAAGAAGCAATTTACACCCCGAAATATCAAAGTAAGAATTGTCGCTTCCAGGATCACTTTTTTGAAAAAATCCTCGGAACAAATGCAGAGCGTAAAATTTGTGAAAACACGACGGTTCAAAATTTATGCATTCTTGAAAATCTGGAGAGAGTCATCGGGTTTTTTCCATGAGTACGTAAAACATGTTTTTTGCTCAAAAATTGAGAATAACCCGAAAACGGTTGAGAATCGGTCGAAGCGGAAGATGACCAACCAAGTTTCCCATCCATTGCTATAGGACGCCGCCCCACAGTTCAATTTGAAATTTTCGAAAAAAGTGCAAAAATGTATGTTCCAGAATTTTTAAATTAAAATGAACTGAAGCGAGGAAAACATTTGTTGTTCAGCCATATATTATCTAAAAAATGAGAGGGGCAGTGTATATATACTAAACATTTCTTAGTAATAATGAAGAATTAAAAAACTTATATCTATCTAGATCATCATCCCCGGATTTTGATGCAGAATTTTCAAAATTTATCTGTCACGCTTTTTACGGAAAATTAAACAAATTGTCATTTCGATTAGTTATTTGCTAGATAAACAGCATAAGAAATAAATGGCGGAGGAGGAAAACTTGATATTGCGTGTTCAGCGAGAGTGTACGTGAACTCTTAACCGCTGACTAGAATAATAATTTTAAAAGAAAACCCGGCTTAATTTTATTATGTTTAATTGTTGAGGTCTAGGAAGCACGTTTGAAGCTTGGTCGTCTCCGATGGAAATGCGTCTGATGTAATACAGCGAGAATACGTGGTCCAGGAATATCGCAAAAGTGATGAGATTACTGAATAAAATTAAAGTTGACAATGAGTTGCACTGTTCTCGTCTAGTTTACGTTTCGCTCATAGGGATTTCGGTTTCATGACATTTTCAATAAGTTCTTTTCAATTAATTAATCTTTAAGTAAGGTATTGATCGAGATAAAAAGTCACTGTCACGAGCGGGATTCGAACCCACGATCTTCGGCTAGATACGCCGCTTCTCTACCACTTGAGACCTTGATCCACTCGGACCCTAACTTCCCATATCAACCTCGACTTTTGAATTTTCCCTCCTTTTTGTCATTTTTCAACTATGGTGTAATCTTTTTGATTCACGGCGACAAATGAAAATTTAGTATTTAGCCGAAAGTCGTGGTTCGAATCCCGCTCGTGACACTGGCTTTTTGATCTCGACCAATACCTTATTTAAAGATTAATTTGAAAAGAATCTATTTGATCAATCGGACCACGAAACCTAATCGATTTTCAATAAGCTTAAGAACACAGAACGATGAACCGTTGTAGTCTCTTTCTCATCTTACTTTTGAAGTGTTTAAAACGGAGAAACGCGAGACAAAATGCACAAAAGTAAAGTTACAACAAGTTACAAGTACAAGTTAGTTAGCAAGTAAAGTTACAAAAATGCCTCTGATTGAAACACACCTCCTCAGGGAAGATAGTGTGAAACTGTACGAGTAACCGTAAACTTAAACCGCCGAGACTAGGATGATCGGAAAAAATCAAGCAAAATGTTTACTTGCTAGATGTAGACGAATGGTCGGAGTCTGTAGTATTCTGCGCCTTTTAAGAGTTTTTGTATCCCCATCGGTGAGTTCATTAACTTGATTAGTAAGTTGAATTTCTTCTACATTGCACACCCCAAAACACTTTCTCATGCGGGCAATGTAGCACTGTGTGGAATTTGCTAGTAGGTGTGTTCGTGTTTCTTCTGCTGCTTTGCAGAATCTGCACGTGCCGTGTCGGATTATATGTTCTTCTCATTCCCCTTTAGTCTGAGTGTCCTATTAGGGTAGGTTATCCTGCTCGTTGATGCATTCTATTACTCCTTTCCTGCCAAAACTTTCTAGAAGGTTCTTGGATTGTTGATGTCTAATGACTGAATTCCACCGTTTCCTTATTTTCATTTTTTCCTTTAGTCTATGATACTCATTGATAGTGGAATTCCTATGGCACAGAAAAGCGCAAGACCTACTACAGTATATGCTTTCGTTCTCACGTTGCCCTCTACTCCCATATGTCCTGGGACCGAGCAGAGGGCGGATTTACATGTCCTTTTGGTAGTTATGAAAGTTAGATGAAGAGGACATTGAATGATACCATTTTCAATATTTTTCACCAAATTATTTGCAGTATAATGTAAGGTGACTTTAAATCTGTTTCTCTTTGCTGTACCAGTTAACTTTCTAAAAATAGTGGACATCCTAAAATTACAATGGTTATCTAAATGTGGTATTTTTGTCATTTGGTCTACACTAGAAAGTAACAGAGTTTCGACTTGGCGACATCCTATTAAAATTTCGAAATACCTTGGTCTTTTCAATTGATTATTAATAGTAGATCAGTTCTCGCAGATCAATAACTCTAAATTTAAGGAGCTCTCTCGATATATTAGGTTGCATTAGTAAATTTAGTCGGAGATAAGAATTATTTTAGTTTGATTCTTTCGGGCAAACAGGCGTAAAGCGCACAGACGCCACCAAGATGGCTTTTACCGACCGATTGGTTCTGTTTTTATCTTTCATATACATTTCGGCATACACCATGTTCACCGTTACTCTCCTAAGTCTAATTTTCATTTTCAGTTTTGCAGAACTTACAAAACGGTCAAAATAGGATTCACCAAATGAAGTTGTTGAATGGTCTACGACATAAGACGTTCAAGCTGTATTATTTGCCAGTTTGGTTTGGATCTTGGTGTGCCATTCCGGCAGGAAGTGTCTTTGTCATATTACCTTCGCGGAGTTTAAGAAAGGCAGATGGACGAGAAAACTCGCTGATCCATCAACCTTGCAACTCGGTCTTCTCCCTGGTCTGCCTATTCTAGCACGCTTTGTCTGTCAAATGCGCCCTATTAAAGCTGTATTATTTGCCAGTTTGGTTTGGATCTTGGTGTGCCATTCGGCAGGAAGTGTCTTTGCCATATACCTTCGCGGAGTTTAAGAAAGACAGATGGACGAGAAAACGCGCAGGTCCATCAACCTTGCAGCTCGGTCTTCTCCCTGTCTGACTTTTCTAGCACGCTTTGTCTGTCAAATGCGTTTTGACATTATCATCGATGTGTATTTTTTTGCATTCGGTTCTATTTCGATAAAAAATCGCACAGACTGAAGATGGCGGAATGCCGAGGCACGTCTGAGATACCAAACGAACGGGTGCCGACGACCATAATGATAGGAAACGGCCAAACTACAGGTTCATCACCCCGCAGACCTCAAGAAAGAGATCTCACTATTTTCTTACGTTGAAGTGTTTACACGGCTTGTACTTGAATATACGAGCGTGCTGGCCACACAACTTACGTCTGGAACAAACAAACTTCCATCGAATACGATAGAAAGGTTGGATAATACGTCGTATTTCAAGGTTGGGCGTTTAGAATAATTAAAAACTAACATCCGACTCCGTCTCATCGGGCGGTGAGCGCGGAAGAACTAAAACCTGTACAAAATTGAGATCTCAGGTGGGAACGTATCCTATTAAAAAGAAGGTTCGAAAAAAAAAATAGCGGGGATGTAGGTAATTCGATGGAGTTGAAGCGATGTTAGTTGGAGCATGTCGCTACGTGCGTTACCGCGTCCGTGCCCTGCCGATTTCGGTCCCGCTTCCGCCTTCAGCCGTCACGCTACCCGCAAAGTTCAAGGCACCGCATCTCGTCCCCTCTCCACTCTATCTAGCATTAAATTGATTGATCATGTCCCTAAATGGTGTTCATTTCAATTTGGTCTTTTCCAATCCAACGGCCGTGTCATGGATAATGGCGTAAATTAACAATCGGAGAAGTCGATCTATCCAACAAGGATCAATTAAAACACTTCCTAATGGACATGTCCATTGAATAAATTATAGGAGAATTACAGATAAAGATCACTCTGATATAAATTTCACATTATTTAGGTCTATAATTAATAAATTGCATCATAATGTAAAAGAATTCCTAGATAGAAGGGGTTGTTTTGATCATCACAAGGAAAATTGTGGTAAAAAGTAAAGAACTTAAGATATAATATATCGTGCGATTTTTCATCGGGTTGATGAACTTTCAGCCTGATCTTTTCCAATCATTTTGGCTTGTTTATCTCCGCTAGTATGGTCTGTCGTTCGGCAGGCGACGACTACATTGGGGAACGAGGCAGTCAAAAATCGGCGTTAGACCGTCTATTTTGGGGAAAACGTCACTGAGTAGATTGGGGAAATAAACATTTTTTATTACATCAACTGATTGCCAGAGCCACTTGCTACATCATATAGTCGTGTATAATTTGTTCAAAATAACAAAAACAACAATAACAAATCAATAAATTAATACAATAATTACAGCTATTACTTTAATATAATCATAATCTTTTTTTATATTCTTCAAGAAGTCCTCTACTGCAGAGATTCTCCTCAATACAACAGGAGCTTATTATCTTGGTGGATCCTACCATATTTTCCATTACTTTTTTTATAGCACTTAACATCTTTTTCCGTTTCTCTTCGTAGAGAGGACACAGAATGATTATATGTTCCAATGTTTCAATGCTACCACACACGCACTTGTCGTCTTGTACTTGGTTTATCTTTTTTAAATAATATTTATAGTCCCAACAGTTGTGATGATAACGACGACGTGCTACAAGAATGAATATACTTGTACTTCATTATTATTCAATTATATTCGTGCTTTCCCCAAAGTCGTCGCTTTTCCCCCCCAAAGGAGTGGTGTTTTCAATCAATTTCCCCAAAGTAGAATCCCCGGTTCGGCATTCCACCATCTTCAGTGTGTGTTAACAGAGGAAGACGGTGACAGACAAAAGATTCTCACACATACCAATCGATGAATATAAAATATTATGGGGGCCAAAACGATAAAAAAAAATAAATAAATAAATTGAATCCATCATGTTTCGTGGTCCGATTGACTAAATAAATTCTTTTCCATTAATTAATCTTTAAGGTATTGGATGAGATAAAAAATGACAAGTGGAGGGAAAATTCGAAAGATTGTAGGTTGGGATGGTGGGATGGGAAGTTGGTGTCCGAATGGATCGAAGTCACGATAGCTCAAGTTGTAGATGAGGGCGTATTTAGCCGAAGGTCGTGGGTTCAAATCCCGTTCGTGACACTGACTTTTTTATCGCAACCAATACCTTACATAAAGATTAATTACTTTTAAAGCTAAGTCAGGCTTAAAGTCACCATTTGCATTTATCTCCTTCAATAGCAAGTAAAAGTGGTTTTATCCTTTTAGATGGGAAGTTAGTGCCCGAGTGGATCCAAATCACGATAGCTCAATTGGTTAGAGTAGCGGCGTATCTAACCGAAGGTCGTGGGTTCGAATCCCGCTCGTGACACTAACTGTATTATCTCAACTAACAACCTTAATTAATTGAAAGATATTAATTGGTCAAGCGGACCACGGATAGAGTTAAAAGATTAAAATATTTCTACTGGTTATTATTGTCTAGAAATTCATTCATTAAAAAGTCTAGGCCGGGACTTCCCAAACTGTGGTCCGCGGACCTCTTGAGATCCGCCGACCCGTACTAGTGGGTCCTCGGCGAACTTCGAGAAAAGTAATAATTACAAACAAACGAAAAATGAATAAATAAAATTAGAAAATAATAAAAATAAGTACTGAAATTGAAACCTTTTGTTTTACAGCAGCAGTCATTGTGCTCTCCATAGGTAAACAAATGCTTCTTTTAAGAAAATTTTGGATGAATGGAAAGGTGTTTGTTTATAAAATGAGTAATCCAATATATTTCGTGGTCCGATTGACCAAATAATTCCTTTCAATTAATTAATCTTTATGTAAGGACTTGGTTGGGATGAAAAAGTTAGTGTCACGAGCGGGATTCGAACCCACGACCTTCGGCTCAATACGCCTGTGTTCTAACCACTTGAGCTATCGTGACTTCGATCCTACAACCTTTCGAATTTTCCCTCCTTTTTGCCATTTTTCAAATGTAGTGTAATCAGGATTCGATTCTCGCTTTTTCATTTCAACTTATACCTTACATAAAGATTAATTAATTGACAGAAGTAATTTGATTAATCGGACCACGAAATATAATGGTTTTAATAAGTAAAACGAAGTATATTTTCACCAAGAGCTCTCCGTGACCATTTCATTTTTTGATGAAAAGTAGTTGGTGTCCGAGTGGATCGAAGTCGCGATAGCTCAAGTGGTAGAGCAGCGGTGTATTTAACCGATGGTCGTGGGTTCGAATCCCGCTCTTGACACTAGATTTTTCATTTCAACTAGTACCTTACATAAAAACGAGTAATCTTCATGTTTCCTATGCTTAAGAAAATCCGTTAAAAATGAGGATTAGCATTTGTTTGTTTCTGGTATGTATTTTATATTTTGTTTTATCCAACTAGCAAGACTATATGAGTTCATTTAATTAAAATTAATAGCTCAAGAATAAATTAGAAATATCCCTAATCTTTTTTGCGCAATTTGTTTCGTTCACCGTTTTTTAAGAAAACGATGGAAGAAGATTAGCGTCAAATTATGCATTTGGGTTGGCCTTTTAATCAGTTCAGACACGCCATGATTGATATTTAAATAAAATTTTAATTACGATTACCGCAATCCTAATCAATAGGGTAATTTGGAAGTTCTTCCAAGTCGACAGTTTTGTTTGTATTGTTGTTCATGTTGATTTTTCCCCTGAAGCAGTTTCAAAGTTTTCCCTAGCAATGTGAATAAATGAAATTCGGTTCGCCTGCAAAATTTCATTTTTTGATCATCAACCGGACGAGGATGAGTAAAGTAACGATAGATGTTAGGTATTTCAAAGTAATCGGACTATGGCAGTATCTCGTGCCGGAGTCCGGTACGAACTACATGGTGATTTTGAACCTCATCCTCGGGATTCTGTTCACCATACAGATCACGATTCAAATGTGGAACAACATTCTGGCCGGTTATGAATTTTCGACATTCACCGAGAAGTTTTCGGTGAACTTGACCTGTTTCGAATCGGCGATCAAAATGCTGTACTACTGCAGTCAAAAGACATCTTTGAAGTTCCTTATCAAATCCTTCAACAGCAATTTCCTCTTGTGTTCTAAGCACAACGAGGAAGCGACAGAGAGAGTGATGTCGAAGTGCGCCGATTTCGTCAACAGGTCCACCAAGAGCTTCATGTACATGATCTTTTCCACGGTGACCGTGTGGAACGCCTTGCCCATACTGAAATGCATCTCGGGCGACTGCGGCTCGTGGCAGATCATGCCGTCCTGGTACCCTTTCGACACAACATATTTCCCAGTAAACGGACTCATCTACATCTTCGAATTTTACGTCATGGTCTTTTGCGCCGCACTCCTGTACAACGTCAACTGCCTTTTTTCAGCGCTAGCGCTCAGCATCGCTGCCCAGTTCGACTTACTCGTCACGAGCCTCTCTTCTATTCCGCAGAACGCGGAGAGGCTGGCGAAAAAAGAATCTAAAGAAGAAATCATGTCTTTACTACTACGCGATTGTTTAATGGATCACCAAAATCTCCTCAGGTTTGTTACATGTTGTGAAATTTCTAATTGAGTATCCAATCATCCTGGTCAGTCCTACGGTGGTGTCGATTTGTATACACGTCTCATCATTTCGCCATCCACAAAGCTATATTTATGTGTAATCGAACGCCAAAATTTCCTCAAGTTTGTTATATATGCATAATTAATATGGCAAGTCGACATTCCTTTTTAAGTAGAACGGAGTGCCACCGCCTCGGGCAGCCGCCCCCGCACAGCCGCCTAGGAAGATACAGTGGGTAACTTCTTTTTTCCCCTTTTTTTTCCGGGTGTTTTAGGAGGATGTAGGTAAAAACCATTTACAATTTTACAGCTATGGAATGTCCACATCCCCCCACAGTCCGTTGCTAAATATGCCCAGGTTTCCACCATACCGCTCCCAAACGACACCCGAAGACGACCTCCTCGGCTCAGCGGCCCCCATCCAATCTCAGGTCTTTCTTTAAATGTCCAGGTCAGAATGTTGAATACAGCGTTTAAAACATCCAAATCGCTTAATCTCAGAACTTTGACCATGTTAGTCGGAAGTGGCACTCTTTTCGAAATTAAAATGGCATAGAGCTCATCTCTACCTATGGAGCAAAGCGCGCATGCGAGTAGAATACGGTCTGCATCGGCTCTACTGGAGTCATCACACTCACAACATTTACTATTTTCACTCCTTTCTTATAGAGTTGATGGGGTAGACTGTTAAGTCTAAGAAGCAGTCTTCATATGGTTCTGAAAAATCTTCTAAGTCGGTTTACGCGGTTTTAGTTGGAGGGACGATTGTATATCTGCATAATATTTTCCATTTTGTGTGTAGTGATTAGTGACCGTTAATCGATAATTATTCAGAAATCGAGAGATGCGGTCTGGTGTGATGTAGGTTTCAGAAAACATTTCCTTTATCGTGCCACGTTTCGATCTTTATTGAGATCATCTTCAGGGCCTGGGATTTACAAACATTGTTTACATTTAACAAATACATTTAGGATGTGGAAAAGTGAATTTATACAATGCAAAATATATTTTTTTTTATATTCAATCAAAGTATTTCTACTCACTCAAAGTGTTTGTCCTCTGTGTAATTGTGCCATTCTTGCGTGTCGTGTTGAGAGTGCCAGTGAGATTTTGCTATTTTGTGTTTATCATCTTCAAGGCTCAAAGTGTTTGTCTTCTGTGTAATTGTGCCATCCTTGCGTGACGTGTTGAGAGTGCCCACTCAACACGACACGCAAGGATGGCACAATTACACAGAAGACAAACACTTTAAGCCCTGAAGATGATCTCAATAAAAGATCGAAACGTTGGCACGATAAAGAAAATGTTTTTCTGAAACCTACATCACACCCGACCGCATCTCACGATATCTGAATAACTATCGATTAAGGTCACTAATCTCTACACATTATATAGAAAGGGATAAATAGGAAAAGGAAAGCTAAATGGACAATTAGACTATGAAAAATATTTGATGTATGGAATGTAATGTTATGATATATGTATGTTATCTATATTAAATTTTATTAATGATATTGGCGTAGCTGCGACTGAGTTTACATGTATCTGTTCTGTAATTGATGCTGTGTTTATCTCTGTTGATATAAACCATTTCTAAGAAATTACGTTTGTTTGTTTTGTTCTGTATATATTTTTGGATTTTTGAAGTCGAAATTGTGTTGGTGTTCAAAATGGTGGGTAGCGAGTGCTGTAGGATTGAAGCTAGCTATTTTGAAGTTATCGCACGAGAGAAATGTGTTTAATTTATGTGATAGGCCTTGAATAAATGGCATGGAAATGTATGCTGGTTTGTTTGTATTTGATAGACTTAATGTAGTATTATTAGTAATAGTGGATGGTGTTAGTGTTTAGTTGTAGTTGTTGATTATTCTGTTAATAATGTATTTAGGGTAGAGATTGTTATGGAGGATCTGTTTGTATATCTTTATGTTCTTGTGGTGGAAGGATTCATGGCTTAAGGTAATCATTCTGTGAAGTAACCCTTTGGCCGTGTTTATTATTGTATAAAGGGGATGGTGAGATGTAAAGTTGAGGTAGCGATCTGTGTTTCTTGGTTTTTGATACCAATCTGTGATTAATGTGCCATCTGGTTGTTTTATTACGAGTGTATCTAAAAATGGTATTTTTTTGTTGTTTTCGATTTCATGTGTAAATTGTTGGCGTGGGTGAAAGCTTTTAAATGTATCTAATGTAGTTTGAATTTGATCTGTGGGAACTGCTGTCAGTATATCATCGAGGAAGGGTAATGTGAAAGGAAATTGTGGTATGACTGTATTTAATAGATATGTCATGATTATGTCTGCCAGTATCGGGCCTAGGTTGCTACCTATGGCTATACCAAATAGCTGTTTGTAAAATTGATTGTCGGATCATTGTTACGAACGTGTTCTTTGATAGAGCCACTATTTGCCTTGGCGAGTTTGGAAAATTCTCTATGCCACTTCTTTTCAATGACGTGTCTACTATGAGAGCGAGTGTCCAGAGATGATATTTCATGAAGCGGTTGCCCTGTGTCTGCAGCTTTTTGGCCAAGACACCCACTTCATTGTTGAAAGGTTTATGTCGTGAGATTTCACCCACACGAGATAGATTTTAGTGTGAGAACTAGACAGAGTTATGTCGTGTAATAGTTGTTTTATTTTTACGATACTGGGGTCTTTGGGCCAGTTAGAGTTTGAAGGGCAGTTAGGATACTAGGCTGTCAGAACATAGAATCGCCCGTTTCGGGACCTGGCTTTCTATAAATTTGATTCCTTCTCTGAGAGCAATTGCTTCTGCTAAAAAAACCGAGCATACCGAAAATAGTTTTATAAGGAGCCTGTAATTCGAATCCACGGCAAGCACCGTCGCACCTACACCGTTTGGAGTCCCATCAACTTCGTATCGAAAAGTTAATCCATCTGGGTAATTAGAAAATACCTTCACTCACTATGTATAAAAGGCGATGACGTACATTTAGGAACACTAAGTATTACATACTTGGATTATGCTAGTTCCAAATTAAAGCGGTTAACCTTCTGTGAGTGAAGAATATGTCATGATATATGACAAGTCCACAGATTAAACGAGTACTTTTATATAACAGTTATCAGTTATACTTTTTAAAGTCTAGACAAAACATATCGAGGGTTTTCGTTGATAATTGAGTTGGTATGTTAAGTTATTTTGAGAGAATTGTCCATCCAGAGTTTACTCGTTTGTTTGGACAGAGAGGTTTCAGATCAGACTTATAAATGGCAAGCGAGCTTTGTCGGCCTTTGCACCTCCTGTGAGCCCAGAAAGGAGAGAAATAGTACTAGCGGCAGGTCGGAATTAGGCGGCAGACTGCGTCGGCCTCTTTGTCGGTAGACTTTGAAGGTATTGAAAGCTAATCCCGGGCATTTTTGTGAATTTATCAATTAAGGCCGTCGTTCAATTTACTTTTCCGCTTTTAACGTTTGTATACGAATGTAAATTTAAGAGTTAAACGGATTTTCCACAATGCGTTAAACCATAAATTTATGCCCTGCATTTACAGGTGAGTTGAAAAAGGTTTTATACTGGAGAATTGTAATGTAAACCAATTCTCGGTCTTAAATATTTCTAAATTTGACAGTGTGACACTCATATCCAATACAGTTGTGCTGCCAAGTGCTTTATTTTATTTAGCAATGAAAGGAACAAAGAAAAGAAAATGTGGTGAAGATTCAGAAAATACTAATAGAAGACACCGATTATGGCAATGAAAATTGATCGACAAATTTAAAATTTGAATGTGTGGTGTTTAGTGACCAACTAAACCGTTAGTCAATGATTATTTGTAGATCGTGAGATGCGGTCTGGTGTGACGTAGGTTTAGAAAAACATTTTCTTTCTCGTGCCCACGTTTCGATCTTTATTGAGATCATCTTCACGGCCTGGGATTTATAAACATTGTTTAAATTATACAAATACATGGAAGATGGGAAAAAATGAATTTATACAATGCTAGAAATTTTAGACTCAAAGTATTTGTACTCATTCAAAGCGTTTGTTTTCTGTGAAGAATCATTATTGGGTGTTGTATTGAGTCACCGATAATGACAAGTCTTATTTAAACAATGTTTATAAATCCCAGGCCCTGAAGATGATCTCAATAAAGATCGAAACGTAGGCACGACAAAGAAAATGTTTTTCTAAAACCTATGTCACACCAGACCCCATCTTACGATCTACAAATAATTAAAATTTGAATTCGAAAAATAAATAAAATCTTCCAGGATAACGTCAGGTGATTTTCAAACTTCGTTGGTTATAATTGGAGAAAAATGTGTATAGATCTCATTTTTAAGAAGGTTTTAATGTTTTCCCTTGATTTCACATGGTAATCACTTGAGACCGGATTTTCGTGCAGTTAAAACCAAGAAACGCGCTGATGATATATATAGTATACACATGATTGTATTCATATTTTGCTAGCTTTGTTTTCCATCCAACATTCCTGAAAAAGCTCTCATAAAAGTAGAGCTGTAACGTAAAATTTTGACCATGTTCTTCCTCTTGAGGCCAGCGAGGTGATTAAACTGAAGTTCGGTCGTTATTAAAAAATAATTCACAACGTGAAAAGTTTGAATAAAAGTTCGAGTTTAGTTCGATATTTGATAAAATACGTTAGCCGAAATGTTTTATTATAAGTTTTCATCTTAAGCTATGTCGGTTGATGATTCTCCAGCCTAGCAGTTTCCATTAATCTGGTCCGTCTATTCTCGCTGTTTCGGCCAGTCAGATGCATTTCATTCTCTTCAGTAGAAATGTGTAGAGATTAGTGACCGTTAATCGATAGTTATTCAGATATCGTGAGATGCGGTCGGGATTCTCTTCAGTGCTCATTTTCTTATTACCTCCGCATAACCTATAAAAAATGGGCCTCTGCTCAGTAAATTCTGTCCGGACAACGCACTGCCAATTATCACTGTTTTGCTTTTTGCTAACGTTGTGTCATTCTGTCAAAATAGAACTGCTGTTGATCAACAGATCAACCAATAAAATTGAAAACTCGTATAATAGATAAAATCACGGAAAACAGGCAGACCAGTTTGGTGTGCAGTACTACGAAAATTACAAAATTCCATCATCTCCAAGAACCATGTGACAATTTAATACACAACAAAAAATCATAGATTATTGTTCTATCGTTATCATTTTGGACAAATGTACCGTCTGACCCAAAAACCAGACTCCAAATATAAACTCGAATAATTAAGTTTAAAAGAATTGCAAGAAGAAAAAAACCTCTGTCTTTGTAGTGGGCGTCTCTACTTCCTTCAACGTTTGAATTCTTACACCAACACGATTTTAATATTTCCTCCTCGAAATAGACACACGTCCAATATTGACCAATATTTTTCACTTTTATTAATGCAAACTGATATATACATATATATTTATTTAGAAATCGTGAGATGCGGTCTGGTGTGATGTAGGTTTCAGAAAAACATTTTCTTTATCGTGCCACGTTTCGATCTTTATTGAGATCATCTTCAGGGCTCAAAGTGTTTGTCTTCTGTGTAATTGTGCCATTCTTTCGTGTCGTGTTGAGAGAGCACAGAATGGGGGCCAGCAGTAATGCCAGAATGGCACAATTACACAGAAGAGAAACACTTTGAGCCCTGAAGATGATCTCAATAAAGATAAAAACGTTGGCACGATAAAGAAAATGCTTTTCTGAAACCTACATCACACCAGACCGCATCTCACGATTTCTAAATAAATATCGATTAACGGTCACTAATCACCACACACACACACACACATACATACATACATATATATATATATATAATTATTCCGTCCCATCAACCAGTATAGTTGTCTATACCTTAAACCTACATTGATTATTCTTTTTTTTTCACAGCTCTTTCCCATCTTAGGTTATTCCCAGATATTTAACAGTATCCTTGTATGGTATAACAGCTCCATCGATGGCGAGAGACGGAAACATGGACCAATTTGTTGTTTGTTAAATTTATATGTACAGATTAGTGCAGATTGCGCCGGATTCTCTGTTTTTTTCATTTATTTCTCTTGTGACACGCCTTTTGAAGGATTTTGGATGAATAGTTGTTAGTCGTTCCGATATTTTAATCGTTGTAATTTTTAATCTATTCATTTTCAGAAAATAACTAGTTCATGGCAAGTAAAGTGTTGGACATAGAATGCTACCTTGTGACATTCCCGCATTTATAGTTTTTAGTTTGGAATATTGGTCATATTTTTTGACTTTAGAATGTATTTCAGTTAGTTTAGAACTGATAAAATCTTCATACTGCTTTCGTAGTCATTTTTTTTAATCTGGCGAGTCCTTCATTCCAGATCTTGTCAAAAGCTTGTGAGACATCATAGCGGAACAAATTTGTTTTCTTCGAGTGACTACTATTACGTCCGTTAATCGGTGAATTTTGTCTAATGACTCGTTCGGAACCTAAACTGGTGGTCAGGAATGATTTTCTTGTTTTTTGTAGTGAGTTTTATTCTTTTTAATAAACAATTTTAGAAACACTCGAGAGTTTAGGTGTAGCGATAATGGTCTACATATTATGACCTCGTTCGGCGGTTTCCCCGGTTTTTATATCATAATGACTTTTGCGAATTTCCAGATGGTGGGAACATATTTCAGACTGATTGCAGCATTAAATAGTATATTAGCTTAACTAACCGTTTTTTCAGCAATTTTTACATATTTATCTACTGATAAGGTCATCCTGTAGACTGTTTAGCAGGTAAGTTTTTAATTACTTATGCTATTTCTTTATGTAATGTTATATCGTAACTTCTTTCGCGAAACAAATCAGAAAAGTTTATCTGTTGGGAAATATTGCCCAGAAAAATTATTTATACTCTGGACTTATTGACCTCACTGCAATATAAGGGTCCTGTTTATTATGATGAATATGAGCGCTTTTAAATGGCCATCTCTCATAACTCATTTTACCACTTCAAAAGTGTTCGTCCTCCTCCTATACATAAGTCAAAAATAAGATCATCGTTCGTACTTTCCTAACATTTTTTTTTTAACCTGGTATGTTTTTTCAGTTCATTGTGTCATATTTCTCCACTGTTTTTGTGTCCAATTTTGTGCAGTGGTCTAATTGACCATGTAATTATTTTAATTAATTATTCTTTTTATGTAAGGTCCTTGTTGAGATGAAAAAGTTAGTGTCACGAGCGGGATTCGAACCCACGACCTTCGGCTCAATACACTGCTGCTCTAACCGCTTGAGCTTTCGTGACTTCGATCCACTGGGACACCAACTCCTCATTTCAACCTACAACACTTTCCCACAAAACCAATATCACACCACAAGAATAGCACCATACTTTATGTCCTGAAGATGACCCGAATAAAGTTCGAAACGTAGGTAAAAAAAAGTAAAACAGCTGTTTTTCGAAACTACCTCATTGTTGATCGCTTCTCACGACTTCAAGAAATTATAAAACAATCGGCCATTAAGATACACACATTTCAATTTACAACTTTTTGCCATTTTTCAAACGTCGTGTGGTAAAACAAATCAGAGTTCGATTCTCAGCGACTTATGAAGTGGCCACGGGGAGCTGTTAGTGAAGTGATACTCCTTATATATTAATCCATTTATGTTTAGCAATCTAATTGTAATTATTTTAATTAATTATTCTTTTTATGTAAGGTCTTGGTTGAAATGAAAAAGTTAGTGTTACGAGCGGCTGACACAAACTTTTTCATCTCAACCAAGACCTTACATAAAAAGAATAATTAATTAAAATAATTCTAGCAAATTTTGACGTTTAGCAGTCTAATTGTAATTATTTTAATTAATTATTCTTTTTATGTAAGGTCTTGGTTGAAATGAAAAAGTTTGTGTCAGCCGCTCGTGACACTAACTTTTTCATTTCAACCAAGACCTTACATAAAAAGAATAATTGAAACTGTTCACAGTTTTAGTTCTTAGCGCTTTGTTCTTTCGTGTTGAAGGTTGACGAAGGAATTGGAAAGGATGTACAACCCCATGTTCCTGTTCCAAATGCTGACAAGCACGTTCACAATTTGCCTCGTCTTGGTCCAGCTGAACGTAAGGATAATTACTGTTCGTCGCCGATTCTGTCCGTAATTGCATGTTCCCCCTAGGAATATCTCGGAGCGAGCGACCAGCTCTCGATCCCGCTGGCTTGCAAGTTCATCATGTACCTCGTCTTCGG
The DNA here is from genome assembly GCF_000648675.2 of Cimex lectularius. Taxonomy (NCBI): domain Eukaryota; kingdom Metazoa; phylum Arthropoda; class Insecta; order Hemiptera; family Cimicidae; genus Cimex; species Cimex lectularius. The sequence goes on along the minus strand of NW_019392635.1, from coordinate 939,364 downwards.
TTCCGCGGAGCTGTTCATCTACAGCTGGGGCGGGCAGATTATTTACGACAAGGTCGAGGGAAATCGTCAAGAAATTTTCTTTTGATAAGGCTCGGTTTAAATGTTTTCATTGCAGACTAGCAACGTGCACAGAAGCCTGTACGAGACCGGCTGGGACCAGGCGTCGGTCAAGTTCAGGAAGTGCGTCCTGTTCGCGATGACCCGCAGCTATCGCCCGGATTCTCTCACAGCCGGAAAATTCTACACGGTCGACCTGAACTCATTTACTCAGGTATACATTTGTAAACAAATTCAAAAAGGTCAATTAACAAATTGATAAACATCTGAGAACCGTTCGTTTTTTCAGACCATAAAGGCATCGTACTCTTACTTCACCGTCCTACGAGGTTCTGATTCGAAGAAACATTAAAACATTTGTTAAACTACACAATGAATAAGAATTAATTGTTTCTTTAATAATTGTACTAGACAACTAGATTTACAGGATTCTTGGCAATGTGTATTATTTTTCCTCTTCATATTTTCCTTCCTTATTCTACTTGTTATTATCACTCTTTATAGAAGCTTTGCATATTTATTCAATTCATTCTTCTAACGTATTGTAATATTAAAAAAAGGGTGCACAGAAAAAAAATAAACTCCAGTAAAAGTTCGATTAAACATAGTCTAGCAAAAACGTTTTGATAGAAATGATAAATGATGGAGTGAGTGTGGTGTTCAATACTTTTTAAAAGGATAGTTCCTACTCACAGTAAGTTGTTTTGCAACGATCCGGATTTCGAGCCTTTTAGCTCATCATCAGGTTGAAGGACTTCTACAACCACGTCTCTCGACAGAATTGCCAAAATGAACCGCCAACGTAACGTTCCAATTATCAGCTGATTTTTTTAATGACGCTCAATTTGAACGTGCGAAACGCGGAAATTATAACACAAATAAATATTAGAATAATAAATACTTAATATTACTATAAATTACTATAAAAATAATAACCATTAAAATAATTAGATTAATTATTTGGATGTTTGATATTATTTATGAACATATTTAAAATGGGAGGTAGATCAACCTTCTTCAAAATCTTCAACCTGATGATGAGCTAAAAGGCTCGAAATCCGGATCGTTGCAAAACAACTTACTGTGAGTAGGAACTATCCTTTTAAAGAATATTAAAACTTTTTGAGGTTCATTGGTTGAGGCTGCAGGTTGACCAGAAATTTAGAGTGGGCTGACAAAAACAAAAGGAAAAATGGACGAACCTTAAAGGTGCCAGACATAGTAACCTCATGGTTAAAGAGCCAGCGCTACAGCGTGAAAAAGGCACAAAAAAGCATCGAAATTTTTTTTTTATACAGGATGGGTATGTACAATGATGAACTTATCTGTAATTTGTGAGGATCGTTACAACGGTGTGGTACAATTATTCAGAAATAAGAACGGAACAGAACCCCTCTATGTTTATTAAACAAAGACAAAAAAATTCTTTAAACAAAAAAGAGTATATTATCAAAAATTTTATGTTTAAACGTTTTAACAAAAAGAATGTAACCATATAAAAGTAAAAAATAGACAAAGTAAATAAGGATAGGAAATTTAAAAGGAAATATTGACTCACGGCAAAAGGTCCAGTAACACCTACCCTCGGTTTTCTCCAACTTAACCACTATTTACAAACATACGATCCTCACAAGTTTACACAGTGAGAGGGAAAATGCTGCCACTTATGTAAACATTAAATGTGCCAATTCAAAGAAGCCAATTGGATCGAACTAAATAATTAGGAAAAGTACAATAAGTCAAAGCTGCAGTGTTTGGAGAATGACAGCTCGTAGTATCCGTCATCATCATCAGTTTTTATAAACACATGTATATATACATATAAATAGCATAGTATAAATTCATTTTTTTTTTCACATTCTACATGCATTTGTAAAATTTAAACAATGTTTATAAAACCCAGGCCCTGAAGATGATCTCAACAAAGATCGAAACGTTGGCTCGATAAAGAAAATGTTTTTCTAAAACCTACGTCACACCAGACCGCGTCTCACGATCTCGAAATAATCATCAACTAACAGTCACTAAACACCACAAATTATTTTCAATCTTATTTTGAACTTTCTGTAATTATTTGGTGACATTCTTGTGTGTTTTCGGGCACTCTCAACACGACTCAGAAGAAAGACACATCCTTATGGAAAACAAACACTTTGAGCTGAAGAAGATCTCAATAAAGATCGAAACGTTGGCACGATAAAGAAAATTTTTTCTGAAACCTACGTCACACTAGATCTCCAAATAATCATTGAAAATGACCAAAAGGGTCTGTAATACAGATAATATAATTGAACGATGATTATCGGAACGAATCACGGACCTAGTTAGATTGGAAAAAGCATCGATTATGTTAACAGCTTAAAAATAAATTGTTATTTAAAGGCTTCCTTAAATACTATATTTCTCACTTACTTCGCAAATAAGCTAAGTAACTACTAATAAATTGTGATTCTTTTACTTTAGTTAGTAAATTGATTGCGTTATTAAGGCTTGTGTCTACCAAAGGTAAGTTCTGAGACCCTCCATATTTAATTAAACCTTATGAAAATTTATTATAACTTATTGAGAGTTATATTAACTTACTCAAGAGTTTTGAGTTAAAAATCCTGTTTGTGGATGATTTCATAAAGTCGTTTTTACAAGAGACACGATTACCAAACAGAAAAAAGGACGTTAACGCTAAAAAACACGTGAGATTTCTCTGTGAGGTCTGCGGATTGATGAACCTGTATATCGACGTTCTGATCATTTTCGTTTGCCTGCCCTCGTCATTTTGTTAGATCAGACGCGTTTAATTAACATTTTACGCTTTACTCAATCCAAATCCTGGTAATAGGCATCGGATGCTCTAGGAGACTCCTGCTGACCCTTCCCAACCCTTGGTTGCAAGGGGGCTTTCCAAGCACAAAATAATGGTGCGGCCTTGAGAACGTGAGGAACTCCCAAAACACAAGCTGGCTTGTGCTTCCTGGAGCACGTGATCGCCTGAAGCAGCCTCTGCATGCGTTTGGAAGACAGGACCTAGGAAACGTATAGCTTGCGAGGATGCTAAGACTAGTCCCTCGAGATGCGTTCAGGGAGTTGCTGGCTTGAGAGCTGGCAGCGAACGATTGGTGCTGCATCAGAGCCACACTCGTGTTACGCGTGTTAGAGTACCAGATCCTGTCTAAATATATATTTTTAATATATATATACGGGCGAGGGAGGGTGCATAACCATCTGAATTGTGAGGCAGCGTATTTTCGTTCCATGTTCAAGCCCAGCTGCGTGGGTAAGGACAGTGGCTGAGTGGTGAGACCCCTGGCGGTACCTAGAGAAAAGGCTGTGTTTCATTCGTGGCCGTGAACCGTAGTACTTGCGCATGACCTCCGAATTACCTCCCGACCTCGTGGGAATCTGATGGATCGGATTGCTGAGAGCGTATAGCCAGCGAGGAGCTTTGTCAACGCTGCCGGCGACCCTCGAATGCGTGAGGAATGGTGGACGGGGGCGGATGCTTGTCGGTGGTGGTCGTCTGGGCTGCCTTTACCGTCTCCTCTAGGGGGTGGTTGGAGATTCCACTAAAATCTAAACCGCGGCCGGAGCGCATCCGGAGGTTTGAGCCTAGCGGAGCCCCTACACCCAGGGAGATAGAGTTGTCTCTGTCTAGGGAGTGCGTGGCCAATGCATTTCGACCCCTTTTGGGTATCCCTTTACGCGCCACCCACGGTTAAGTGCACAACGTTAACCCACCCCCTCGGAAGGGGCAAGCGGGAGAAGTCAGCATGTCTGTCCATTAGATTTGCTGGTTTCTACCCGAACTTCACCGAAGAAGCAGATTTTCCCTGCGCGGAGGTGAGTCGCTCCTAACTTGAGAATGTTGAACGCGTGATAAGGCCTGACTGCTATGTGCGCTCACTAAAGAACCTCAATGTTAATAGTATAAGACAATGCGACCCCAGTGATCTTGACTAAATAGCAGATAGAATAACCACTGAAGATGTTGCCTCACCTGACAAACTAACAACCCAGCGAAGATCGACAGGCGACTTATAGATATGAGTAGAACAAACAAAAGCATATTTGTGTTGACTCGTCAATAACACACATTTCTTTTTGAAATTTGTCAAAGCAATTGGAGCGGTTAAAACCGAATTTTAAATATTCAATTATCGTCAAAATTTTAGTTTAGGAAATAAAAAGGATTGCGTACAGCTAGTTTATCAATATTCACTCAAGGCGCCACAATCTGGGAAAAAACCTATCCATCGAATAATAATATGCGAACAAAAATTAGCTCTCAGGATAATTAGCGGTTTCCCCTGGTGAACAAGAGGCGGCTACATGCATTATGCATTAAGCATACTAAGCATATCAGCATATGCAGTGTACAACAAGATATTAAATTTTGGTTAAGAAAAATCCATTTCTTCCTAAATCGAATAGGTTAAACAAGTTATTTATTTATAACAAATCTGACCCGGATTGGTAAAAAGTACAAATACAATAGTAATCATGTATTGTACGATACATAAATAAATGAATGATAATTGATTAAATTTAATATTAAAATTCAGGAGATTGTTAAATTGCTTATCGGTTTTTTTTTTTTTTAAATTAAGAACTATAATTATCCGGTTTCTCTCCCACATCTGGAAAATATTGCAGACAAATTGACAATTTATAAAGATGCATATGTTTACATAAAAAAAACAAATTGTTGGAGAAAAATAGCTTTAAAATAACGTTTACAAGTTTAGTATTGATCACATCTTATTGGAAATTTAACGCAGCTTTCAATGGTATCAACGGATTTGTCAAAAACGTTTTAGTTTTGGAGTTATCATTGTTTATTTGAAGCAGGGCGTGAAATCTTAAAAAAAATCAGAAAAAGTGAAATAACTCCGAAATTGCTGAGATTAGGACTATAGTTAATTATTTATTTAGAAATCGTGAGATGCGGTCTGGTGTGATGTAGGTTTCAGAAAAGCATTTTCTTTATCGTGCCAACGTTTCGATCTTTATTGGGATCATCTTCAGGGCTCAAAGTGTTTGTCTTCTGTGTAATTGTGCCATTCTTGCCTGTCGTGTTGAGAGTGCCAGAAAAAAAAATGTTTTTCTGAAACCTATCACACCAGACCGCATCTCACGATTTTTGAATAATTTAAACAATGTTTATAAATCCCAGGCCCTGAAGATGATCTCAATAAAGATCGAAACGTTACACGATAAAGAAAATGTTTTTCTGAAACCTACATCACAAAGACTGCATCTCACGATTTCTAAATAAATATCGATTAACGTTCACTAATCACCACACACACTATAGTTAATTAGGACTTTTTGTTTGTTTTTTAAATTTAGAATCTACTGGCAAAGTTTGTAACACGATTAGCCAAACACCCTGTACAGACCTAATTTCGTTGTATAATTTTCAGTTATAGGTTGTTTCGTTTTTAGTTTAAGGTTAGCTTTCAATGTATAATAGTTATTAGATAATTAATATTAAATAAGTGCATGATTAACAATTGAAACAAAATAGATGTACACTTTAATTTTAATGTTCACTTGGTTGTTATCAGGGGTGTGGTCAAATAAAATATTTTTTAATTTTATATCTTCGACGTGCTTTCGGAACTTGATTGTACCTCCTTCCAGGCTCTACAAAAGGATTTTTTTTAACGAGGGTTCGCAACAGCAGAAGTTAAATGGGGTGCCGGTGTTTTTGAAAAAAAAACCATTTGTAAGCATGTCGGGTTCGAATGCAGGGCCGCTGGATTCGAACCCGGGACCTTTACCTCCAGTGAAGAGCGCCCCTAAACCAATGCGGCCACCGACGTCCCCAAAAGGATATATTATACATTTTAATTTTGGCCAATTTAACATCAAATATATATAAGAACATGACATACATTTTTGTACTTACTAATTTTTAGTCAGAAGTTATATAAGCTTAAATTATTTTATTTTCATGTTAACACTGAAAACCTTTTCGCTTTGTTGTTCACCTTTTCAACTATGAAATGACTAGACTAGTTTTATATAATATCACACACAGTAAAAACAAGAATACAATGAAAAACAAAAATGACTAGTGTCAGGGTTTTCTCAGATACGGTTTATATCCTGTAAACCGAGGATCTTGTAAAGCCCTGAAGTTCCGAAAACTATGCGAAGATTTAAAATTAAAAATATTTTTTTTACCACATCCCTGATAAGAACGAAGAGAACATTATATGCATAAGTTGATCGATAAATCCATAAAACTTTAATTTTAATTAATTGTAAGACTACGAGGGGCGTCGGTGGCCGCAACGGTTTAGGCATTGACACGGCGCACGTCACTGCAAGGTAAAGGTCCCGGGTTCAAATCCAACGGCCCTGCTGGAATAAAAAATGGAAGACTTTTCTTGACGGTTAAGATAACTAAACAGGCTGTCTTTAATTTTAAAAATGTACTTATGTACATTGTATATTATAAGTTAAATAAAGAATAATAATAATAGGTTCGAATCATTTATTAACTGTTAAACACCACGAATCAAAAAATTCCAAAGCTCAAGGTATCTACTTTCCTGTTCGATCTTCAGACCTTATTGAAAGATTACTTTCCGGTGGAATTTCAACGATAAACAACAGCGTAAATTATATCAAAAGAAACCGATAACAATTGAATTTTGACGCGGTTAACTATCTCGAATCGACCTCGAAACACGTCAGCCGGCGTATTCGCCCAGGGTGACTTTTCCACCAATTTATTTCCCTCGATTTTTGTATTCGGACCGAAGAGGAGGATACAGGATGCTTATAGATGTTCCAGAGCGAGTGAAAGGGCAAGGTCAAGGTCGGGACCGGCTTTCTCTCGGAGGCGACTCTGGAGAAATTCTCCTCTGTTATACAACGGTATAGGGTAACGCTTGCATCACAGTCAAGTTCATTGCTGAACCCATCGGGTTTGACGGGCGGCCGCGATGACGGTCAACACGATTTTACATACCGGGATATGTTTTCAACGAAAATTTATAAAACAAATTCACGACTATCAAAGTCGCGTTTTAATCAAGTCATTGTTTTTCTAAACTTAAAGTACTACGCTGAATTTATAATTAAAATTACTTATTTTAACATCTCCACCACTGGCTTTGACGAATTGCATGAATATATGTGTGTTGATGATTATGCTAATGTCCGCTAATGTAAACATAAGCATCTTGGTAAATTGATAATTTGTATGTAATATTTTCCAGATGGAGGAGTGAGAAATATGGTAATTATAGTTCTTCATTACCAAAAAACACATTAGCAATTTAACAATCTCCTGAATATTAATATTTAATTTAATAAATTATCATACACATATTTATATCACTATTGTTTTGCACTTTTACCAGTCCAGGTCAGATTTATTACAAATTATTATTTGGAGATCGTGAGACGCGGTCTGGTAGTAGTTTCTAAAAAAAAATTCGTTTCTGCCTAAATCATGTTGTCACCCAATAATGACACATCTACGAAGAAACACATCTAAGAAAATGTTTTTCTGAAACCTACATCACACCAGACCGCATCTCACGATTTCTAAATAAATTTTAGAAAAACATTTTCTTTATCGTGCCAACGTTTCGATCTTTATTGAGATCATCTTCAGGGCGCAAAGAGTTTGTTTTCTGTGTAGATGTGTCATTATTGGGTGTCAACACGATTTAGGCAGAAAAGAATTTTTTTTAGAATGAAAATTGAATAACTGGTTGTACATTGCATATGCTGATATGCTTGGTAGGCTTAATGCATAATGCGTGTAGCTCGGCTCTCGTCCTGAGAGCTAAATTTTGTTCGCATTTTATTATTTAATGGATAGGTTTCTGCCCAGAATGTGTCGTCTTGAGAGAAGATTGATGAACAAACTGAACGCGAGATTTTTTTAAAGTAAAATTTTAACTCTCGCTGAATATTTAAAATTCAGTCTTAACAGCTCCAATGGCGGTGACGAATTTCATGAATATATATGTATTATTGATGAGTCAGCATAAGTAATGCTTCTGTTTTATTTCATTTTTCCTACTCATATGTATAAATTTACATTTTTTAAAGGTCATTTGGTCCTTACCGGTCATTTTGGCCTAACGGACGATTCGACATCTTCATTTGTCTGTTATTCTCAATTAATAACCCATGGGCTATGCAGGGATTCGAACCCAGAACCGCTACTGTGGAAAATACGAGTCAGACTCCCTACCATTCTGCCCTACGTTAGCCCCCAAGTTTAATAATAATGAATACATCGTTTAAATCCATAACTTAAGTTTATTAAAATGTTTAATCATTTATTTTAATAATTTAAACTGAGTAATTTCACCGTTATGCAAATATTTGTTATTTTAGGACCTGATCTTTTTATCGTTTGAAAAGACGATATTCTACCCGAAATTAAATGTTAAATTTTATTGTTTGTCAATTTTACATAAAACAAAGATAAAATCTCGGATTTTTACCGAGCTAGCTTTGTGAGACGATCTTTTCATTCCGAACCTTTTATCTTTTAGATCCCCTGATGTATAAGTTTTGATAGAAATAGATTAAAAGAATAGATAACAGAAAATATACATTAGAATAGGCCCTTTAAAGGTTAGCGACTGTGTAGGGATTTAATTTTTCTAAACAATTTGTTGTGAAAGAAAGATTTAAATTTCTTTTTAAGTTGTTAATTCTTTTACTTCTAGATGTGCCCTTAAATTTCTAAATTCAAAAAACCTTCTTAAATCCGTCTTTAAAATGTGACTCAGGATATTTACAAAAACATAATTATTTTTCCCCGGATCATTGTAATTCTTTACTTAATTTTTATTGAAATAATCCTCAATTTATTAGGGACAAATATATTGTTTTATTCTTAGATTAAATACAACATAACCTTAACCTCTGATGGTATCCAAAGATTCCCATAAGTTTTCTTCTTCAAAAAAATACCCGAAAAACATAAAAACGACCCTACGTTACTTTAATATTTTTCCTTATTTGAAATAGATTTTTGTAAAATTGAAATTTTTCGACTGTCACTCCGTGGATAAAACTAGAAATGTTTTAGTCGATCGTATCGCCTGACCTCGTATGCTGTGCTGCAGTGAAAGTTGGTGCATCTTAAAACATCAGACCTACTTGATCATCCTTTCAAACCGAAAATACAAAAAAAAGAGAAAACGTGAGTTTTTGAAAAGGCAGTTCATTTATTACAATTGGTTGATTATTATTATTATTATTTGTTTTTTTTTTTTACGAGTTCGTAACACCAGAGGTCATATAAACACCCAGGGTGCCGGTGTTTTTGAAAAAAAAAGCCCATTTGTAAGTATGTCGGGTTCGAGTGCAGGGCCACTGGATTCGAACCCGGGACCTTTTCCTTACAGCGATGAGCGCCGAGTCAGCGCCTAAACCGCTGCGGCCCCCTTGTGTTGATTATTATTTATCTAAATTTGAAAACAATACATCATGGTATTTGCTATTATATTGCAATTTTCATTGCCAGATAATTAATTACCGTTTTATTGTGAAATATTAACCTACTGTGCCAGTCCCATTTAAATTTAGTGCTTCTCTCCCAAAGTTTTGAACATGCTGATTTCGCTTAACCGCGTCGATCAAAACATTGATTAAAAAAATTCACTCAATCTTTCTTGCCCATGAAGCACTCCATAATAACCTACATAATAACTTCAATATACGTAACCTCCAGTGTCTCTTCATCTTATTTTTTTATTCTCACCACTGATGATGGTGGAATGCCGAAACAACTACGACAGACTAAACGAAGATAGGCTGACCATGATGATCCGAAACTGCCAAAGTAAATATTTATCACCTCGCAGACCCCGACAAGAACCCACGATGTAGTCTAATGACCAATGTTTTCATCAATGTAAATAATATTGGATACCAACTGCTCAAAATTAATAGGGATGTTTGTAATTTAGTCTTATTCTATTAATGTCAATGAAATTAACCGATATATTCTTGTTAGTTGGATAAAACCAAAAAGAAAATACAAACCAAAACAAAATATTGTTAATCTTCATTTTTTGTTAGGGATTTACTTAAGAACAGTAAATATGAAGATTAGTCATTTTATTCACTAATTTCGTGGTCCGCTTGACCAATTAATATATTGCAATTAATTAAGCTTTTTAGTTGAAATAAAAAAGTCAATGGCACGAGCGGGATTCGAACCCACGATTTTCGGCTAAATACGCCGATGCTCTACCACTTGAGCTATCGTGACTTCGATCCACTCGGACACTAACTTCCCATCTCATCCCCACCTTTTGAATTTTCTCTCCTTTTTCCATTTTGCAATCCCACTCGTGACACTGACCTTTTTATCTCAACTAAATACCTTAATTAATTGTAATATATTAATTGGTCAAGCGGACCACGAAATTAGTGAATATAAGTATACTTCACTAAAGCTGTCCTTAGCCATTTCATTTGTTGTCGAGAATCCAATCCGATTACACGACATCTGAAAAATGGCAAAAAGGAGGGAAAATTCAAAAGGTGGGGATGAGATGGGAAGTTAGTGTCCGAGTGGATCGAAGTCACGATAGCTCAAGTGGTAGAGCAGTTGCGTATCTAGCCGAATATCGTGGGTTCGAATCCCGCTCGTGCCATTCACTTTTTTATCTCAACTAAAAACCTTAATTAATTGTAATTACTCATTTGTAAACCAACACCTCTTCTCGTACTTTGTCCATTTTATTCAAATAGTATTCTCTTTAACCACGGAAAGACATCATCTTGAATCAAAAGTTACTGTTGCGAGAATGAGTCATTGAGGTTATCGGAAAATCGATATCGCAGAGACAGTTAGCGACTCTCAGAGCGAGGTCTCCCCGGTTTTAGCCCGATTCCTAGAGACTGGAAGTGTCAATAGGAGGTCTGGTTCTCAGTTCATTAAGAAGCAAAGGGAGAACAGAAATATTGGCATTGCTACAAGACTGAACCCATTCCAGAATGCCCGCCAAATCCTAAATGAAGGCATGTTTAGGCAAGTCCTATATCATAAAACGATTGTGGGAAATTGGCCTCATCTCGTAGCCCCCTTGTGATGACCTGCTGCAACAGACCGCCACCAGCAACTCAGGAGAATATGTTGCAGCGAGCGGATAGAAGAGAACATCAATTGGACTGTTATCGATGAGTCGCGTTTCTGCCTGTATAGTGATAGGAGGCGCCGAAGAGTACCGAGAATAGGATTTGTACAATGCTCTAGTTCATGCTCCTTTCGGTGCAGTTTGAAGGTGGTGGTGTAATGGTCTGGGCTGCGATTTACACAGAAAGACAACTGGATTCCATATTGTTGAAGGCAACCTCACCGCAGTGCGTTATGTCCAAGAAATTAACGAGGAATACATCCCTCGAACCAGGGATCTCATTGGCAGGGATTTTCGTTTTGTAGATGATAATGCCAGACCTCATAAATCAGTTTGATCAGAGTTGTTCATCAATGTTTGGAAAACCTTGGAATATCCCATCTTCCCCTTCCCCGACTATCTCCTCAATCCCATTGAGCACACGTTGGATGTGTTGCAGAGGTTTTTCGATCACCATCCGCAGCCAGATGACCAGCAACTACTGAGTGCAGCGTTGCAACATGCATGGGGTGAAATTCCGTATAAAATTAGTGACAACCTAAGTAACAGTATGCCAAACAGGTGTACTGAGGATTTAGCTAATAGAGGACATTATACATGGCATTAATTGTATAAAAAAATTATAGGGGGGCGTCGGTGGTCGCAACGGTTTAGGCGTTGACAAGGCGCTCACTGTAAGGTAGAGGTCCCGGGTTCGAATCCAGCGGCCCTATATTTAAACCCGACTTACAAATGGGCTTTTTTCAAAAACACTGGCACCCTGACGGTTTATATGACCTATGCTGTTGCGAACACTCGTTAAAATAAAAAAATATGTAGTGCCCAATAAGCAAAACTAAGGAATTAAACCTTTTATTTTGTCATTTTTTAAAATGTGTGGTATTTAGTGACCGTTACTTGATGATTATTTGGAGATCGTGAGTTTGCAGTCTGGTGTGACATAGGTTTTAGAAAAACGTTTCGATCTTTATTGTGATCATCTTCAGGGCTCAAAGTGTTTGTTTTCCTTGCAGATGNGACAACCCAATAGTACAAAATTGGCAATAACCCTATTTATTTTTGAGCAGTTTAGTTAAACAACCTCTGGAAAAGTCCATTCTTCCAGACCAATCTACAGCGACTATTATGCATTCAGGGGCTGATATTTTACGATTATACTGATTTTTAAAAAAAATTATTTTTTTCAAAAACGTAATGTAAAGCCAACCTACAGAACCATTAGTCACAACTACGAAGTAATAAAGAAAAAAAGACTACTTGAACATAATGAAGTACATAAAGAAAAACAAACAGCTTAAGGCAATGAATAGGGAAGGTGATTACATAGAAAAATATTCTCGTACTTAAATCTTCGAAATTTTTAGAAGGGAGGATATAAATTATGAGCCAATTGATCAGATAAGCCCTGTTGTATTCAACGCGTTAAAAGGTTGAGAACGATTAAAAGGAACGATCCTTAAAATTAGATAATGTAAGCCTATGGTGATCATCAGAATAGTTACATAACCGAATTTATTCTTGTTTAATTAGCCAACGGACTCGTGGTATATTCGCTCATTCGAATCCGCATTTCTATCCAAGGACCCGAGGCGGCGCTCGGCAAATAAATTAATTTATGAAAATATATTCCGATGTTCTCATCGTGGAAAGGCGCTTTTGACCTTTGACTCGAACAACGATGCTGTAACGCTCGTTCCTCGGCGTCCACGACGTCTCCCAGGGTTTTATATCTGCCTGTTTTTTTCCTTCTGTTTAAATTTTCCTCCGATCCCACTAGTTTTACAAGGACGTTCGGTCACAGTGTCATCTTCGGCTGACGGAAAGAAAGGGCTTGCAAATATTTGCGTTCACGTAACCTCGCTGCGGCAACGGTCATCTCAGCAAATATATGAATATTGCATATCTGGCCGGATAAACACTTAACGTCCGCGTTGGTCATATACACAATTTTACATTATAAAATGGAAATTTCAATCAATAAATTTTCCCATTACCAATCCTGGATAACTCAAAAGTGTTTATGAAAAGACTTTTCAGAAGGTGAGAAGTGTGGGTGATATTCACACATTCCTTTTAAAACTGACATAGTCATTTAAGGCATTGAGAAACTATTGAAAATTGTTTATTAACTCGAGTTGCTAGTCTTAAACGCAAGTTCGATTCGTCACGTTGTTTTGAAATTTTCTACGGTTTGCTTTTCAAGTGTTTCAATGGTGACCGCTCACTCAACCGTTAGACCTTATATTTTTTAAGAACCTCGTTTTCTCTGCGATGTGTAAATTTTACAAAGAAATGCATTTTAAAACGAGTTTTACTGTGCTACGTGCTTTATTATAACAAATAACTAGAAAAAACTAAAATTGTTTATTTGTTTTATCTGGGAAAGTGATAAATCCGTTCGACTGAATAAAATTACCAAATTAGAATGACAACTAATGAGCCAGGTTACAGAACCGATCAAAGTACTAATTAATAAAAAAAATAGTAAAACTATATTCAATGTGTGGTGATTAGTGATCGTTAGTCGATGATTATTCGGAAATCGTGAGATGCGGTCTGGTGTGATGTAGGTTTCAGAAAAACATTTTCTTTATCATGCCAACGTTTCGATCTTTATTGAGATCATCTTCAGGGCCTGGGATTTACAAACATTGTTTACATTTAACAAATACGTGTAGGATGTGGAAAAAAGTGAATTTATATGTTTTTCTGATCAAAGTACTAATTAATTAAAAAAAATAGTAAAACTATATTCAATGTGTGGTGATCAGTGACGGTTAGTCGATGATTATTCAGAAATCGTGAGATGCGGTCTGGTATGATGTAGGTGTCAGAAAAATATTTTCTTTATCGTGCCAACGTTTCTTTCTTTATTGAGATCATCTTCAGGGCCTGGGATTTACAAACATTGTTTACATATTACAATTACATTTTGGAAATGGAAAAGTGAATTTATACAATGCAAAATATATTTTATATATTCAATCAAAGTATTGTATAAATTCACTTTTCCACATCCAAAATGTAATTGTAATATGTAAACAATGTTTGTAAATCCCAGGCCCTGAAGATGATCTCAATAAAGATCGAAACGTTGGCACGATAAAGAAAATGTTTTTCTGGAACCTACATCACACCAGACCGCATCTCACGATCTCTAAATAAATATCGATTAACGGTCACTAATCACCACACATTTATTGAGATCATCTTCAGGGCCTGGGATTGACAAACATTGTTTAAATTTAACAAATACGTTTAGGATGTGGAAAAAAGTGAATTTATATGTTTTTCTGACGGCATCTCCCGATTTCAGAATAATCAAACTATGTTCAATATTCGCCCAGATCAAATTTCACTTAAGTTGGTCACTCCTGAAACTTCTCTGAAAAAAAGAAAATACAGCTGGAAAAGGCGAGAGTTAAACTAGAACAGTTCCTACCCACTCCTAATAACCAAATCTTAAAATTCTATCTAACCGACTGTTGATTCAGAGTAAGGTGCATGTTCCAAGACAAGACCGATCTAGGCCGTCGTCCCTCAAGGGGACATTCTTGGCCCGATCCTTATATTCGATTTATACTGCTGTCCTGGTGAAACATCTAAACACGATTCTTAAAACTTTCGCGACAGACACCGCAACTTTATCTCCAAAAATCCTACCCAAGCCACCTCCAATAACCAGGAATATCTTGAGCTCAATGAAGAATGGTGCAGAACGAGGAAGATGGAACATGACGATGACAACTGCGCCCAAATTATGTTCATGTTAGGGTGTGTACATACTAATCAACCGAAGCAAGATAACCAATTGGGCCGAACAGATTGGCCATCCTTGGCTCAACCTCATCAAACCAATGGAACCAAGGGAATGTGGAATCGAAGTTGGCTTTTAAAACAAACAAAATTTGTAAAGTTCATCAGCACCACTTTCACTTTTGTTTTCTTCTCTTTATCTTTCATGACCTAAAGTTGTCAATGAAGATTCCATTTTTTTCACATCGTTTACACTACCTTCCCTATTTCCCTCCAAGCGTCTAATCTTTTCATTATGTTTTTATATTTACTGTTCATAGGGTCCCATAAACATTCCGGTCCAGGTTAAAATCCGTTTTAGTGCAGAGTCATTATTCCACTCCAGGAAAAGAAGGATGAACCAACGAACCATTCTCGGAAGATCGTTTATCCAGAAATACGTCTGAAAAAAAATACAGCGAGAATAAACGGACCAAATCTATCACAAAAGCGATCAGTCCGTTGATAATGAAACTAAAGTTGGGAAGACAGAATGTATTTCTAAATTTTATCAGCTTCTATTCATTATATAAATACTCAATTAATTATACACAATTTTTTTTCGTAAAGAAAAATTTGTGTCACAGGCGGGATTCGAACCCACGACTTTCGGCTCAATACGCCGCTGCTCTACCACTTGAGACCGTGACTTCGATCGCCCATGCCACAAACGCAGCGGCGTATTGAGCCGAAAGTCGTGGGTGCGAATCCCGCCTGTGACACAAATTTTTCATTTCGAAAAAAATTGTGTATAATTAATTGAGTATTTATATAATGAATAGAAGCTGATAAAATTTAGTATTAATCTAGAATCACACCTGTGAATCGTACACAGTCCCGCTAATCCAGTATAATCGTTAATAAAAAAGTGTTTTTATATGAAGCCGCGATTTGCTTATAATTAGAATAAAATCGGGTAGTCGAAATGAGAAGTTTGTGGCATGGGCGATCGAAGTCACGGTAGCTCAAGTGGTAGAGCAGCGGCGTATTGAGCCGAAAGTCGTGGGTTCGAATCCCGCCTGTAATACAAATTTTTCATTTCGAAAACAATTGTGTATAATTAATTGAGTATTTATAGAATGTATTTCCTTCGTCCAAAATACCCATTCACCAAATTTGGTGGGTAACTTGTCCGAAAATAGGCGGACCAACTGAAAACTAAAATTGTTTTGTTGCTGAGTTCCTAGATTAACAAATTGTTTTTACTGAATTCACATTAATATGAAGAGTTCGGTCTGATAACAATTCCTTGAAGATATTAATAATATATTATATAATAATATATATTATTATATATTATCAATAATATATTATAAAGTACGAATCTAATCAAAACTAGAGCGAGATTGTGCTGACCAAACAGGAACTTTATTTATACTACTTACTGTGGAAACTAAAATTGTTAATTTATGTTAGCGAGTTACTTCGCTTTACTATTCGTTTTACTGAATAAGGAAGCCACAACAAAGCGAGAATGGGCGGATCAGGACTATCATAATTGGGGTAAGCTATTAACGAATATAAAATTTAGCGCAAAGTAAAATTTGTTAGTATGTGTTGTTCGAAAAATAATCTAGTTTTAAAGAATCAGATTGCCCGAAAAGAGCGACAGTAGACCAGGTCTATCATAAAAGCGATCCAATTACTAATGATCAGTTATGGTTCGTTTGTTGGTTATTATTCTCCCTAAATGGAACTAAAATCGTAAACCTGTGTTTAGTAAGAGTTAGTTCAGAATCCCTGAAGTTTAACGTGATCTGTCCAAATATAGAGGGACCATGGGCGGACCAGGTCTATCGTAAAAGCGATCTTAACTGTGAGCTAAACTCACAATTCGGGTAGTGTGAGGTTTGAAAAGACGTCCCGATGCTCAATCACTGAAGACGGCAAAGCTCAAAAATTTTCTGTCCAAATATAAAGCATGATGTGGTGGACGATGGATAATCTACTAATGACAAGTAATTCTGAAGTTGTAGAGTTGACTGCATGTTGGTAAAGATTAACAAATCATTTAACTGAGGATGCATGATCAATGAATGAAGAAGATCCGAAGACAATTGACTATTCAGCGAGAACCAGCAGTACCAAGACTATCAAATGTTTTAAGACAATTTTTTTATTAATAATATTAGAAATATGTGCATATAGGTTTGTTTTCTCCCGGTTACAACTCTATGGCCAGCTCTGCACTCGGAGGACACGAAGGATAGGGGGATAAAAGAGGAGGCCACAAGACCTTCTCCTCGACTGAGAAGATCTATTGTGCTCTTCTGTTGTTTATAACTCACTGGCCAGCTTCAGGCTATTAACCAGTCTCCGATGAGGAGGTCCCGAAGCCATCTCCGCTTTAATCGACTGACAGGATTGTAGGGATGGATTATGTTGGGCTTGGGTTGAGGTAGTGGGTTGGGTGAGAGGAGAGTTTGCCATGGAACTGGGTGAATTTGAACGGGATTTGGAGCTCTTCCGAAGCTTTTTCAGGATAGGGATTGGACGAAAGGACGGCTGTTGTCGGTGAAGGATGCAAGGAGAATAGGCGGTGTGGATGGGATGTCTGATGTGTAGAGGAGTACAAGGGTGGCCCGAACACACTGCCCTGTGGTACTCCCGCTCCCACAGGACACTAGACGGAGTAGTTCAACCTTTGCCGGACTCTGAGATATCGTCCAGTAAGGTTGGATCGAAGGATTAGGTATAAGGTGTTTGGAAGGATGCGCTTTAATTTGTACAGAAGACTTTGGTGCCAAATCAAACGCCTATGATACGTCGAGGAAGGCTCCCGTACAGTATTACAGAGAAAATAGATTAAAAAGATGACCTTGGGTCGAACATCATATCTGCTGGCATTTGCAACAAAAATGCCATTACCAATTTTATGTTTTATAATCCAATAGACAATATTAACTGTTAAATTTTATTTTATGTACGTAGAGATGATATTTAATAGATTTTATTTTAATCAATCATTTTTTATGTATTTAAATTGAAACTATCGTCCACGTTGTTATAGAATTACTTGGATTTTCAGCTGTAATTTTATTCAACTCTGTTGTTTCGTGTTATTTATTATTTAAAACGTTTTCTCGAAAATTGTACATCCTGGAATCGATTTGAGCCTGACGTAGCAAGAAAATCTCGTAGATACTTTTTCTAAACTCGGCGGTTGTTACATGGTCACAAACTCACTATTCATCATAACGGGGCATTGCTCGGTTTGCGCCTCATGATGTACTTAGTTTGCCAATATTCAACTTGTAGTGGTTGAATTTTTCTCACGATAAACAAGGCTTAACAATTTACGTTTCACGAAATGAAATTTTATTTGGACTGAAATTGTCTTTCCCTTGTGATTTATGTTCATATTGAACTTTTGGACCGTTTTTCAGGTTCCGTCGAATAGGCTAATGGCAGTTGTCTGGAAGGCTGATAATGATTAATGGAGTATTTTCTAATGTCACATTTGATCACTTTTTGGTTCATTTCTGATTGTGAACAGAAGTTGTTTGTTAGGTCATAACGTTCAAAGTTATTTTTTGTATTTTAACTAACGTCAAACTTCGACAATTTCAGAGCATTGAAAAACTTCATACTAAGCAAAGAGGAAAAATTGACTATCAGAATACTACATTGCACTATCCTAAAAATACTTAACACAATTAAACTAAATTGATAAAAATTGGCCCTTTCCTTCAAACTTTCAGCATAAATATCCTATATGAAAAATCTTTTTTTTTTTCATTTTCTTTCTCCAAACAAGGTTAACAGCCCCGATTAGTGAATAACCACTAACTGATAGTTAACAGGATAGTGGCAGTTACTTCATGTTCGAAAATAAAGTGAATCCCGCATAAAAACAAGCTGGTTAACTGTTATGCTAATCTTTCTCCCCGCACAATTTAGAAAAGAATGCTCGCCGATTCACACAAAACAATTACGGATCGTAATATTCATAATGTTCATGTTCATCATTAGCCATACATTAAAGAAAAGAAGCAAGTTAGTTTTATACAATCGTTAAAAACTATTAAAAAACGTAATTTTGAGGAAAATAAAGCATAACTTATTTAATAGTTCTTTTTTTTATGCTACGTCTTGGTTTAGATATAAAAGTTCACGAGCGGACACTAACTTTTCATGTTAACCAAGACCTTACATAAAAAGAATAATTAATTGAAAGAAGTAATTTGGTCAATTAGACCACTAAACATAAATGGGTTTTTTAATAGTGTCAACTCGTTGATAAAAATCCAAGAATATTTATTTTGTGAAGTTTCTTAAGGTATGAGAGGGGATGAATGTAGTTTTGTCGGTTCAGATCAACTTGGTCCGCCTATCCTCGCTGGTATTGTTGGACAAACGCCTTTCAGCTTTTCTTCATCTTAGTTGGTTGGTCTATTGTGTTTTTAACAACAGTTCAATGGTTTTCTTCGATGGTTTTTGAAATGTTTCATCAGTTGTCAAGAACGAGTAAGCTAGTTGTTATTCCCCATGAAATTTTAGCTATGATCTTTCTGTATACTGCGAGATTTCCTCTTGTCGTCTGAAAGGTGATGAACTTACAATTTAGTCGGTTTGTTCCTCCTGAATGTCTTATCCTCGCAGGTGTTCTTTCCTTCTTAAATTCTTGGTATTATAGGATTTCTTATCATCTGCGATATGATGATCTTATAGTTACACAGGCTCTTATCACCGTGGTCCGCTTATTCTCGCTAGTTTCTTTTTTCAATATATTTTTCAAAACTTTTACTTGTTGTTTTCTCGTTTCCCATCATCCTGGCCGGTCTGGCTTCGCTGGTTGAGTAATCTCTCGTTGTTATTTCTCGCAAGAATCTCGATATTGTGGGATTTCGAGTTATATTTTGAAGACAGATAAGATTTTATGAGAAAGCTAATTTCTTATTAATTTAATGACATATTTTTATTGATCAACAAGTTGTTGAAAACATAGCTAATAATTTCTTACAATGGATTAATCTTTATGTAAGGTTGAAATGAAAAAGTTAGTGTCATGAGCGGGATTCGAACCCACGGCGTTCGACTCAATACGCTCACTTGACCAAATGGCAGCGGCGTATTGAGCCGAAGGTCGTGGGTTCGAATCCCGCTCGTGATACTAACTTTTTCATTTCAACCAATACCTTACATAAAGATTAATTAATTGAAACGAGTTATTTGGTCAAACGGACCACGAAATATAATATATTTAATAGCTAATAATGTGTAATTTCTTTTTGAATGTTGTAATTTTTTATTTGGCCGTTTTGGATACCTTGGTCCATCTTTTCTCGCTAGTTTGGTCTTCAGAAGTGTTTAAGCATTTCGTTATCTTCTGGGTTCCTTATTTGACATAATTTAAAGTGATTCTCTCCTGTAATGCTTGAAGTTTTGTCGTTTCTGATCGTTCAGATCTCGTTGGTTCTCGTTGGTGTGGGTCAACATAGGGTATCGTCATCTCTTTTCTTGAGTGGTTGGTCTATGGAATGTGTTAATAATATTTATAAGCTTTTATGTAAGGTTTTTGGTTGAAATGAAAAAGCTAGTGTCACGAGCGGGATTCGAACCCACGACCTTCTGCTAAATACGCCGCTGCTCTGCCACTTGAGTTATTGTGAATTCGATCCACTTGGACACTAACTGTCTATCTCAACCTACAACCTTTCGAATAGAAAAATGGCAAAAAGGGGTGAAAATTCGATGGGGGACGTGGGATGGGGAGTTGGTGTCTGAAAGGATCGAAGTCACGATAACTCAAGTGGCAGAGCATCGGCGTATCGAGCCCAAGGTCGTGGGTTCGAATCCCGCTTGTGGCACTAGCTTTTTCATTTCAACCGAAAACCTTACATAAAAAGATTAATTAATCGAAAAAAGTAATTTGGTCAATAGACCACTAAATATAATGGAATGTTTATAAGGATTTTTCGTTATAATGCTTGAAATTTGCCTATATTTTAGATATATTTATAAATTTTATAAAATGTTATAAATTTTACTTGTCTTAAAATAACTACTTCTTCTTTCAGTTGCGTAATTTATGCCAATATTTGAACATATTTTTGTTTAGGCTAGTTCTCGTTTGGCTTAATTTGTCCTTTTTATTTTTAATCCTCAATTTTTTTATAAACAATATAAAACAAAAATTCCACGGTTGAAAATGGTGCAACAATGGCGAACTAAGTGCTAAAATTAGACCAAAATGAGTATAAATGCGTGTGCAGTAATAGTCACGCCTCGGCAACAATTCCTGTTAAAGTATATCATAATTTCCGGTTTTATTCAAGGAGTACAACATTCCGGTGGAAAAGGCATTCGCACTTGTTTTGTCAAAAGGTTTCCGCGCATTAATATAAAAGTTCTTCAAGCATTTAACATTTTCTAACAACCTTTTCTCACCTAGCTACGCGACAATGGTGTTAAATGAACAAGTACATTTTTCATGAAGCGATTTGTGCGGCTGTTTCAGAAATGACGTTACTCAAGCGTTTTTGACCGTTTCTAAAGAAATTTTACAGAAAAAAAATTATAAGAAATAGAAGTATCAATGAAATATAGGTCAGCATATACACCTACGGGTACAACGTACAAGGTATACGTCGAAGTTGACGCTGCGATATAAAATTATGCAGACAAGTGTAGAACAGCCGATGGTCGTAAACATAGCCACATCTTGTCGCCATAGACGGTAAATAAATAAAAATAAGAAAAGGGAGAACTGAACCGATCCGGAAAGGGCAAACAAACCTCTTCATAACAACGCCGACGCGAATGACACACTTTCCTTATACCGACAAACACATAATCCACCGTCACAGTTCAAAAATTATTTCCTCTCCTGTTAAACATTTACTAAGAGGTGAAGGGCAAAGTCCTTGATGAACGCGGTTTATGTCGAATGAACTGAATGAAGATTTTCAAGAATTCAAGAATGAGAAAACTTTTTAACTATTGTTAAAGGCGCACAGGTCATCCGCTGAAAGAAAATGTGATGTACGACTGACAACCAGCGAGAATGGGCGAACTAACCATCAATTACCAACTTCATCCTACATACTTCAAAAACATTGGCATTCTCAACACGATAGACAAGAATGACACATCCACACGGAAAACAAACACTTTGAGCCCTGAAGATGATCTCAATAAAGATCGAAACGTTGGCACGATAAAGAAAATGTTTTTCTAAAACCTACGTCACACCAGACCGCATCTCACGATCTCCGAATAATTTAGAAAAACATTTTCTTTATCGTGCCAACGTTTCGATCTTTATTGAGATCATCTTCAGGGCTCAAAGTGTTTGTTTTTCGTGCAGATGTGTCATTCTTGCCTGTCGTGTTGAGAGTGTCACACTAAACACCACACACGTTTTTTTCTAAAACCTATGTCATACCAGACCGCATTTCACGACCACCAAATAATCATCAAATAACGATCACTAAACACCACACTACTTCAAAAAGAAAAGTCCACCAAGAAGTCGATAATAATTTCTAAATATTTGCCTATTTAATCACACAATTACTAGAGCTTGGTGCTTTCAGTTGGTTATCGTTTGCCTATCCTCCCTGTTTAGGACTATTTGGACTGTCAGCAACACTTTGTGGTTTTTGCGTCCCGTCACTTAAGATGGCGTTACAATAAAACGCGTCTGTCAGACCAAAACAGCGAGGATGGGCGGACCTCAAACTTGGTCAACGTTTAGGTTGCTTCTTGCTTCTGACGGCCTACGTGGTGACCTTGTTTGAAAGTTTTCGATCAGTCTGTCAACCCTCGGTCGATATGTTCCAACAAAGAATATGGCGGAATGCCAAATGCGTCAGAAAGACGCGACCAACGCGTACCAAGATGTTCTGAAACTGTAATATTTCTGTTTGAAGTCTCTGGGTTGATGACCTTGTAATTTGGCCGTTTCTTATATTCTTGCGCGCCTGTCCTTGCTGTTTTATCTGCTTCCACATTGAAAATGGAAAAATGCCCAAAAGCGTCAGAAAGGTCGAACAAGAGAGGATTAGTGAATTAGAATGTTGGAAACTGTTATTTCTTCTTGAGAGGAGTCGAGCGATAAAATGTAGTTTCGAACACTCTGGATCAAGTTATGGTCTTGTACAAGACTATACCCTGATCCAAAGTATTGTAATTGGAAAATCGAAAAGAAAAATCGTAAGTGGTCGATACTTCTAATACTGAAAATGTTTCGACCGCCAATTTTCGCTGGTTAGGCTCCTCAGACACGTTCTGGCATTTCTCTATCTTCAGCGGTGGGTTTGTGTTATTTTTCAATAGAGAAATATTAGAAGACGAACTAAGACGCAAGGACTAACAAGAAAAATACGAAAAAACCCGTTTGACAGGCGAAAAAGCGAGGATTGGCGGACCATAATGATTAGAAATACGAAATTATTTTATATTCTTGAAATTTGAGCTGAGTTCATTTCTGATCATCTTGGTCCGCTTCTTCTCGCTTGTTCTGTCTGTCAGATGCGTTTCTGTTTTTCTCCATCTTCAGTATGTGAGTTTTTTGGTCATCTACTTTTCTGCAGATCTCATCGCGGAATCTCAGGATAACCAAAATTTTATGATAAATATGAGAAGCGTATGAAAGAGTACAAGTAATATCGTACGAGTCTTTTGTCTTTTTTGATTCTATTTTTGTACAATTATACTCAAAACAGCGATAACAGGCGGACCAGAATGAACGGAAACGACCAAACTACACATTCGCTTGCACGAAGTGTACTTTTTAAATTCGAGAATTTTTACAGTGGTTACTGATATGACAAAATGACAATGCATCTGTAACTTACCAAAACCGGCTTAAATAAGCGGACCAGGACCAAGATAAAATTAAAAACAAGATTTTCTACTTTCTGAATGCTTAATATAAGACTAAAAGGAGACAATAAATTTCTAAATAAATTGCGTAATATATTGTTTGACTATATTACTATATATAAATTATTTATTTATTATATTCATGTCGTTTCTATTGTAATGCTACTTATTTATAATTAAATGCTTTACTTCCTCTAATTTCATTATTTTATAATAATCGAATGGGTTTTATTTCTAACCTTTTTGGGCGTATTTCTGACCACTACGGTCAGAACACTGACACTGACCCGGGGTCGAATCTCGTCTGCCCTGAATTTTGAAACATTTTTTTTTTCAAAAACTCCGGACTCCCGGGAGCTGAACCTCTGCTGTTGCAAGTCCCCAATAACAAATGTGTAAATAAAAAAAAAACAATGAGTAATCAATGTAAATAAAAAGTACACTCAGGTATGTCAATAAAAAATATGCCAAATTCCCATTTATTTACTGTTTGTTTGGATTTAAACTTTTAAAATTCTTATCGTTGAAATGTTCATGTGCTTTTACAAAAATTATTACCCAAAATAAAAATATTTATATTTATTTTGTGCGAATTGGAAATGCTGCATTTAAAACACACATGGCTTTTATGATGTTTTATCTATAAATTATGATGAATAAATAGGTATTTATTATTTTTATTCAATTTCCTACATATCTTATAAGTAATCCAGCAAAATTAATTGAAAATATGTTTCTTTCTTCCCATAACTCGTATGACTGCCTGTGTAATGAATTTCCAAATGAAAATGTCCGTTGTAAATTTTTTTAAATAATTTTACGAGGTTCCGCATTAGCAGAGGTCGTATAAACTCATGGAGTATCGGTACTTTTGAAAAAGCCTCTTTCAATGCAAGGCCTCTGGATTCGAACCCGGGACCTTTACCTTACACTTGACAGTGATGAGCGCGGTGTCAACGCCTAAACATTTGCGCCCCTCCCCCCATGTTGTAATTATTATTTTAACTTCACTAGTTTTCGTGTCCGCGCTTGATCAATTAATATCTTCCAATTAATTAAGGTTTTTAGTTAAGATAAAAAAATGAGGAAATATGACAAAAAGAAGGGAAAATTCAAAACGTAGGTTGAGAAGGGAAGTTAGCTCAAGAGCAGCGGCGTATTTAGCCGAAGGTCGTGGGTTCGAATCCCGCTTGTGACACAGACTTTTTTTATCTCAACTAAAAACCTTAATTAATTGAAAGATATTATTTTAACGTTTTACGTCCTTGTTGTATGTAGCATGTCCTCTTCAGATAATTAATCGATTATCGTAAGGAATAAATGTAGGCTTTGAAATTAATGCGGAATTACTCAGGCGGTGTGCCAGCCGAAAGGTAATTGATCAAACTATCAAAAACTCAGCAATTTTAAGTATGTATATTTGTTTTATTTTAAACCAAAATCGGACTTTAAAATTGAGTAAAGTTTTGTTTTGGAGCAAAGAAGAAATAGAAAAAACCTCAAGAAATGTCTCAATTGGTCGACCTGACGAACCCAAGCATGATTGAGTTGATTAACCAAATATTCATTGGATTCTTGAACAACGCCTTAAGGATGATGTATGCACATGTTTCTTTTTTCTACGACGCCATTAATAAGTATTGATTGATTAATGGATTTCTGGGCTAAACAAACCAGGTTGCGTTGGTCGGTGGCGCTTGCTAGCGAGGGAATGCGAAGAAATCTAACGGTACCATGGTTTGGGTAAGGGTCACTGTCCTCGAACGCCTCACTATACGTAATGACGTAATAATTCACAATTGACTATCGGAGCCAATTATTGACTATAATAAGTATAAGGGAATGCTTGACAATTATTCGCAAATTTGGTAGAGGGTGTGTCAAAATTTCAAGGTTGCTTGACGAGTAATACGGTAATTTTGCAAACGTGATGTTCAAACGTTGTGAAATGTTGTGAAATTGATGGAAAATCAGTTCAATTGATTTTTTTTTATATCAATGATATTTTTTATTGAATGAATTAGAAACATCTTTGTGATTAGGGTGCAAGTTTTCTTTACTTATTAATATGTCGCTACCAAAACTTTCTATTTTCCTCTTTTTTTCATTTTTTTAATAAACAACATAATCTCATACTAAATTACTCCACCGAATGGTCTATTGACGATGGAATAACAGGACATGAAGTGCTGAGTCTTGTAAAGAAATGGAGAGGGAACGGAATGAAGGAGACAGGTAACACTACCAAGTAATTGTAAATTGATAGGCGTAATAAATAGTGTGGCTCTGTTGGGAACCCTCTACTTAAAACGGCAGCAGACTGAAGAAGAAGAAAATAAAGAAAAAAAAATTGAAATATATTCAATGAAAATCACTTGAAAATTCGTCATGAGTGTTTAAAAATTTTCCTAAGTTGTATTCGTCAATATGGTATATTCTGTATTTTGACTGATTCTCTATATCTTTTCTGGTAATTTTCCTTGGATTTTAAGCCGTCTTGATTTATTCTTAACTCGTATTCATTCATGTTTTCACTTCTTATAGATAACTTTTCGGCAACACTGTAGTCTTCGTGTCTTCTTGTATTCAGTCTTAAGCGGTTTGGGCGTTTTCGGTCACTCTTGTCTGCCTAATCATGCTGTTTTGTTGGGCACCACCATTGATGGTAAATGCAAGTTTTACAGACCAAAACGGCGAGCATAGGCGGATCAGAATGATCGGAAACTCTGAAATTTCTTCTTGAAGTCTCTGGGTGATAACCTTGTAGTTTGGTCGTTTCCAGCAACTGATCTATCCTCGCTGTTTTGATCTGTTCGGCCACTTAAGAAGGCAAAATGTCGAAACGGGTCGGAAAGGCCAAAATCAGCGAGATTATGGGAACGAAGACGATCGGAAACTAGATTTCTGCTTGAGGTCTGCTATGATGCAGTTTAGCCGTTTTCTAACATTTTAGCCTGCCTATTCTCACTGTTTTGACCTTTTCCTACACTGAAAATGGAAAATGCCGAAACAGGTCAAGCCTTGTTTTAACGGCATGAGGCTTGGTGAGACTGGTCTGAAGTTTGTCATACCTCATGCCATATGAACGTAAAGACTTGTTATTGCTCGAGGTGGCTCGGCTTTTCCAGTATATTGTAAAATTATGCGAATTTTGATAAACTCTAATAGAAATAGAAATATTTTAAGTAAGTTGGGGAAAAAGAGTACTCTATAACTCGAAATGGAGCCACTTCCCATCAAAAAATTTCCCTAATGGGTGACTCGAGATTCGCCAGCCACAGCTTTCCATGGGAACAGCTTGCGGGGGGATATGACGTCTGTGAGTACGCTCGTCAAGCCACACGCCGTGGGAACAGGGCTTCAGAAAGACAACAAGCGCGAACGAGCGGACCAAAATGTTCGGAAAGTGAAGATTTCTGCGTGAATTCTCTGGGTTGATGACCTTGTACTTTGATCGTTTCCGACTATTCTGGCCTTCTTTCCTCTATGTTTTGATCTGTTCAAGTTCTGGCGAAATGCCGAAACGCGTCATAAATACCCAACCAAACGATATTAAGCGTACCAAGACGATCGGCAACTTAAAGATTTCTGCTTGACATCTGTCGCGTGATGACGTCGTAGTTTGGCCTATCCTCATTGTTTTGATCCGTTCCCACACTGAAGATGACAAACGCATCAAACAAACGAAACAACGAGGATAGGAGCTACGTTGATTGAAAATAGTGATATTTCTTCTTGCGGACTGTAGGGTGATTACGTTCGGAAATTGTAAGATTCCTGCTTGAAATCGCTGGTTGATGACCTTATAGTTGACTATTGATAAAAACGCAACACATTCTTATTTTGTAAAAATAATACAGAAGAATACTGAAGAAACCAAATGCCAAAAAGCAGCGAAACAGCGAAGATTTGCCTGCCAGAATGATAAGACATTTCTTTTTGGGGACTGTGGAGTGATAAACATGCTTGGACCGCCTATCCTCGCTGGTTTGGCCTGTCAAACACGTTTTGTCATTTTGCCAACTTCAGTGGTGGGTTTGTGCGTTATCTTTACAAAATAGAAATAACGGAAGACAAAACAAGACAAAAGGATTAACTGTTGAAAACTACGAAATTCCAAAACCCATTTGATAAACCTTAACTGCGAAGATAGCCAGTCCAGAATAATGGTAAACAATACATAAGTGGTTTTCACTTGTTTTTCTTAAAATCTGACCGTTTCCCATCATCCTGGTCCGCTTGGACTCGCTGTTTTCGGATTTGCTCGGAGTAAATCGTTGCTCAGTCATTATAGTCAGACCTCCTCTTGTGTATCTACCACAGAATATAAAATTACACTTTAAATCCAGTCGATTAAGATCATTTTGGCCACGGATCATCTGGCCCACCACTATCCTGGAGGATCAAATCTGCTAGGACATAGTTCTTAAATTCTAAAGAGAAAAATGGGTGGAGGTCAGAAAAAAAAATTCTATACACTGCAAAAACTTCAAAATAACTTTGTACAAGGTTAACATTATCAGAATACCAATAAATAGGATGAAATACCCAAGAACCCCCAAACAAAATCTATTAGGTAATTTTTTTTTGTAGAATCAACAGGTTTTTAGTTTGGTGAAGTCATACAAGTCAAATTATTGATAATCGCCTATTAAACATGATCCTACTGCATTTTTACAATCATCCTTTGGGTTGAATCATTGTTGGGTTTTATTACATCAAAAACAAACCCGATTCGAAAAAATTTTAATTCCTAACGTCACCTTTTGCAGATGGGAAAAGGGATTGATTGAATTTCAAATGGGCGAGGGGCTGTAGGACCTGGGAACAGGTGACCCAATTCTGCGGGGTTCAACGTACGCCAGGCCTTCCCAATGTCCACTTCTTATTCCCTGCAGAAAACCCTCCCCACTACCAAATCCCAAGACGTCCCAGGTTAACCTCCTTTAACATTCACATCCATTAGAGACAAATGGGTTGAAATTCCCTGCTAGCACGATCGACGACACGAAGGCACGTTACGACAATAAAATTTCTTATGACAACCTTAAAGAAAAAAAGGATATTATTTCTTCTACTCCCAAATCAAGATTAATGACAAAATGTAAACAAATATTACGTCAGATCTTAAATAACATGATCTACATACAAGTATCTGGACATAAATCTGAAACTTTTTAACTGATATTGTGATATCATAAGCGACTTATTAATCGTTAATTTTATTTAAATCCCATGGATATAATAATAATTATTCGGAAATCGTGAGATGCGGTCTGGTGTGATGTAGGTTTTTATCATGCCAACGTTTCGATCTTTATTGAGATCATCTTCAGAGCCTGGGATTTACGAACATTGTTTAAATTTAACAAAAACATGTAGGATGTGGAAAAAAGTGAATTTAATTAATTACTTAAACTGTGTAGAAATACTGTGATTGAATATTAAAAAAAAATTATTTGCATTGTATAAACTCACTTTTTTCACATCCTACATGTTTTTGTTATAATGAAAATTCAAAAGGTGCGGTTGAGATGGGAAGTTGGTGGCCGAGTGGATCGAATTTTTATGATTCGTTGGCATAAATCAATACGAAATACTCACGAATAGAGGACAGAACAATACTATTTGAACAATGTCTGAAAAAATAGATAATTTTTTAATTGATGGTTAATGAAACTTCGGTTCTTAGAGTAAATACATTTTTAGTTCAATTATTGACACAATAAAAAAAGTAGCATAGTTTTATGATAAATTAAATTTTTTGTGAGGAAAATAGTGGTTATAACATTCTAACCTTTAAAAGTGTGCTCGTGATGATCAGTGTTGATTTAATCAATAATTACCTTAAAAACTTTAGTATATCTGGTTTTTATGGCCAGAAAGCTAATATCTAAGCAAGATATGTGCAGGTGATATAACAACAATAGGGAGGCAGATATACTGGGCCCAAGGCTCAAGAGGAAGACCAGAGGTGACGGGCAGGGGAGAGGTATTGGAAGGATGAGGACTATTTGCTCATCAAGCCAACAAAGAACGTTGTCGGAGAAAGAAAGGGAATTGAGTTTAGAAAGAATATGAGAATGGTTTATGATATCAAAAGCTTTAGAAAAATAAACAAGGACAAGAATAGTAACTTTACCTTGATCCATAACCATCTGAACAAAAGGCAGATATTTCTAAAACAGCCGAATTCGTTGACAAAAGTATGTAACCCAGACTGAAATGTTACTAGTTAGTTTTAAAATTCTGAATATTTAGTGAAGGTTTTATGATCGAATATTCGGACCTTTGTCCCCAGAAAACCAGTGTGTAGATGCATTTACATTTTCGACCGAATACGTTGAAGAGCCGGGTGTTTTCGAGTTCTTAAGAGAATCAAACCAGTTCTGAAATAGGTTCGTCACATTTTATTAAACTATAAAATCCGAAGCCTTGATATTTTTATCACCTTCTTTTCCAGAAATGTATTAACCCAAAACAGACAAAATGGTGTTTCGCTGGGTTGAAGAGTGTAAAAAACAACGAATTTTTGTGCGCGTGAATAACAAATTTAAATCAAAGTTGACTTTTGAATACTGATAGCTTTGTAGAAACTTTTACTAAAAAAAAATCGTAGAAAAGGAGATCAAGTTAGTTGATCCCATGTTATTTCTATGGGGCCTCCGCTTGTACATTGACAAAAGACTTATTTGGAACCGCCTTAAAAGAGAAGGCGTGAATACTCGTCACAAACTCAGTCAACTTGACAGTCGCTCTACATTGACTTTATACAAAAGCCTTCTAAGTCTAGTATGTTCCCACTCAAACACATAGCCAATTCCTTTTGTCTTTCACTGAAATACTTAAAAGGTCGTACCGGCCGAACTCTTTTATTGAAAGAACGTCCCAAATTGCCCATCCTGGCAACCTCCCAAAACGGCCGAAACGCCGGTGGTCGCGCGACCTTTTGAACCGGTAATCGACTTCTATATAAAAAAAAAATTATTGGTAACTGTGAAGCACATTAAAAGGGTAACTCCAATGGGAACTTTTGCCCAACCGAGCGTAACTTGCCATTGTGCCAAGTACTAATCGTCATTTCTGCATTCTATAGAAAAAAAAGGTTAAATTTGTTGTATAGAATGGATTTTTTTATATTGATCGTAACGTGCGAACTTTATTTCCTAGACAGCTTTAGATTGCTAGAAAAAAATAAATATTTACAAAAAATACAAGACTTTGAACTGGAGCGTCTAAGGAAAACGGTGGTTGTTGTCCGGATACCTGAACGCTTAAAGTCTGGACAGTAACGAAAAGGTGAACAAGGCAGCTCCGACCCATCCTACGGACATAACCATCGATTCTCTGTCGTCAAAAGTGCAATGAAAACATAAACGAATATGGCAGAGTAGGTGGGATGGAAGGACACAGAATCTCTCATATAGAAAGAACACTGTCATATAAGTGGCCCTCGGAGGACCTGACTCGTAGAAGAATGGTTATCCTTATTCGATTAAGAATAGGCCATGCGAGGTTGACACATGGGCACTTACTTGTGGGCTCAGCCCACGTCCGACCTGTTGAGAAAGGTTGCTTGGTATGCTAGTTCCACCGAATTGAAAGGTATAATTCCTTGGCTCCATATAGAGATCGTGTAGGAATGCCACCGATATGAAAATCGTGCTTGAACACGACGGCTAGTATCTGGGTCCCCTGTTCCGAATCTTGTAGAAAAGAGAGTACTGACAGTCTTGTGTCCCTGGCGGTGTTAAGAGTGAATGTATTTATTGGCGTGAATATGTAAAATTGAGTACCCCATCGACCCTCAATTAGAATAGTATATATAACAAGTCTAAACGGTGAAGATGGTGAAATTGTCGAGTACTAGAGTAGAATATGTTGAACGCTTTTAGGTTGTGAAGAGTTTGAATTTAGGAACTGCGTGTGTTGGTTGAATTGACCTAGCTGTTGGTAACTCAACCTCCAGGTGTGTGATTCTTGAGACATGTTATCGTAAATCACAAAAACTGGAATTACCAGCGAGCTGCAAGGAGTGTTAGGCCTAGCTCTGAACACGCATATGCAAATTTGAGCTTATATAAATAAGTTGCAGTATTTATTATACATCCATAGTGAACTTTCAGATGTGTAGGGTACAATAATTTCTCTATTTTTAATAGGGAATGAAAATGAAAAAGAGGAAAGTATAAAGTAACATTTCAATTGAAAACAAAGGAACCGGTAAAGAGATGTTTATACGTGGTTGATTTCTATATATTCGTAATCTGGAATAAAAAACAATCCCGAGTTGAAAAATACGTGTTATATCTTCGAACTGGAACAACAAAATTAAATGTTTATTTTAAGATTTTGTTATTTTAAAAAAAATCGAGGTAAGGTCTTCCATCGTCTCTTTCCATTTATCTTTGTCTTGCGCTACTCTGATGATGTCATCTGCCCACCTGTACTTTTTGATTCCTTTTCTTTTCATTTTTCATTTGTCATTTTGGCATGGGACTCAAAGTGTTGCATGTATAAACTAGCGGAACGAGATTTATGCGGTTTGGAAAATGTGTCCGGTTCATTTCCACTTAAGCTTAGCGATGCATGTTTGCAATGTCTTGTAATATTTCAGTTCTTCTATTGTGTTTTTTTATTATCTTTGTTAACATGCATTCGTACTTTCAACGCCCTGTGCTGCCCTTGGGAACTCTCTCTCTCTCCCTCTTTCGCTCTCTCTTTCGCTCAATCTCTCTCTTTCTATTTTCTCTACGCTTAATTCTCACTCTGTCTCTGTCACTCCTCATATTTTCATACTCTATCGAGCTATTTCTCTCTGTCTCTTTCTTTCTCTCTCACTCTCTCTCTCTCTCTATCTCTTTCTCTCAGTCACTCACTCACTAAATGTCTTCTTACTTACCTCCTTCTTTCCCAACCTCTCTCTCTCCAACTCCCTTACTCTGCATATCTATTTCTCTCTCTCTCTCTCTCTTTCTCTCTCTCTTTCTCTCTCTCTTTCTTTTTCTCTCTCTTTCTCTCTCTCTCTCTCTCTCTTTCTCTCAGTCACTCACTCACTAAATGTTTTCTTACTTACCTCCTTCTTTCTCTCTCTCTTTCTCTCTCTCTTTCTCTCTCTCTTTCTCTCTTTCTATTTTCTCTACGCTTAATTCTCACTCTGTCTCTGTCACTACCTCTCTCCTCATATTTTGATGCTCTATCGTGCTATTTCTCTCTGTCTCTTTCTCACTACCTCTCTCTGTTTAACTATTTTTTTCTCCCTCTCTCATTCTCGTTCTCTCACTTTCCCAATCTCCTCCATCTCTTTCACACATTCTTTCTCACTCTCACTCTCAATCTGTCTCTCGCTTTTTAACCTCTATATATATTATCTATCTATTAATTTATTGGTTTAAAAATATATAAATAATATGTTTAACTTTCGGCAGTGAGAACTTAAGTGTTAACGGTTTTTCGTTTATTCTTTCTTTTGCATTATAAATGAAGAATTGGCTGCTACCATCAAAAAAGACCCCACTATTATAACATTTAAACAAAACCAAATCAAACTGTCTATTGTTATTGTAAATGTATACAGCGTCATGTTAATTGGAGATGATACGAGAACAAATAAGCTCCAATGATAAAATTTGCTTAGGTTTTGTCATACGCGTAAGCATATTTCATAACTCCTTTATGTTTAGTGGTCTGATTGACCAAATTTCTTCGTTTTCTGTAAGATCTTGGTTGAAATGAAAAATTCAGTGTCACGAGCGGGTTGGAACCCACGACCTTCGGTTATTTCATAACGTTCATCCGATAATACGCCGTAAGATCCTTGCCATCCGTTCGATCAGGCATGAATGTATTCTCGCGTTCGTGACACTCCGTCCCTCTATTCTTTACCGCCGGCGATGTTTGCTTTTTGTTCTCGTGACTTGTCAGATTTGACTCGTTCGATTTACAGGCAACGTGAATGACGAGCGGTTTAAATCTAAGCTCAGGGTTTCTTTCGAGATATCTTGAAGGGTATGGCATGTTTTTAATCGCAGTTGAAATAACAGCAACAAACTAAATATTTTTTTTATATATTGGACGATAACAACTGACTACATACCTATCTAGTTATTTCACTTTAATATTTAATGCACATTAACGAGTAATTAGTTCACTAACTAACCTCCACAGTCCAAGAAAAACAAATCTCATTTCACTTTTGCCCATAATGAACACAAGTGATTTAAAAAAACACGGAACTAGCGGAGCACCAAGTCTATGGGCTTCGTCTACTTCTTAGTCTTCTTCCTTCTTCGCTGTTATCCGACAAATGGAGAGTTTGCTCATTTTCATGAATTGCACAAAGCGTTGAATTGCAACACCAAAGTTTCCACCCGGAGGTCCCGATGTAGATCGTCGTTGCGAATGTACCATGGTGCATTCACAATGCTCCTTAACACGGTTTTGAAACGTCTGTATCATCTTCACATTAGTTTTCTTGGTACAGCCCAAAAGCTGGATACCATAAGTCCTTTAGAACTTGCTGGTAAAGGCGCACCTCTTTGAGTATCCAATTCTGAATATCTACCAAGGAGCCAGTAGATTTTCCGAAATTTGATTTTGATTTCTTGACATTTTTTCTTAACATGCTCCTTCCACTTGAGTTCGACATCAAAGGTCATACCCAAATACTTCGCTGTATGTGCATATGGTACCCTAGTTGCATTCAATTCTAATGGAATGGTGCCAAACTTTCTACTGGTGAAGTTGACATGCACAGATTTTGTCTCGTTTAATTGAATGCGCCACTTTGCTGTCCATTTAGAGACCTCTGTTAGAGCTGTTTGAAGCTTGACTGTTGCTTCTTCAACACTGTCTCCAGTAGCCAAGATGGCGGTATCATCCGCAAACGTAGCCACTGTAGTCGAATCTTCTTTAGGCAAGTCACTCGTGAATAGGTTATAGGAGAGGACCAAGGTCACTCCCCAGTGACACTAGTATCCAATTCTGAATATCGACCAAGGAGGCAGAACATTTTCCGAAATTTGATTTTGAGTTCTTGACATTTTTTCTTAACATGTTCTCTCCACTTGAGTTTGGCATCTAAGGTCATACCCAAGTACTTAGCTGTATTTGCATATGGTACCCTAGTTGCATTCAATTCTAACGGAATGGTGACATACTTTCTATTGGTGAAGTTATCATGCACAGATTTTGTATCGTTTAATTGAATGCGCCATTTTGCTGTCCACTTAGAGACCTCTGTTAGAGCTGTTTGAAGCTTGACTGTTGCTTCTTCAACACTGTCTCCAGTAGCCAAAATGGCGGTATCATCCGCAAACGTAGCCACTGTAGTCGAACTACTTTTTTAGGCAAGTCACTCGTGAATAGAAGGTATTGGAGTGGATCAAGGACACTACTCAGTGGCACTCCCGCTGATATCTCTCTTACCGTGGAGTGCCCATCATCATGCACAGATTTTTTGTCTCGTTTAATTGAATGCGCCACTTTGTCGTTGCTTCTTCAACACTGTTTCCAGTGGCAAAGATGGCGGTATCATCTGCAAACGTAGACCCTGTAGTCGAATCTTCTTTAGGCAAGTCACTCTTGAATAGAAGTTATAGGAGAGGACCACTAGGACGAAGGACACTGCCCGATGGCACTAATATCCAATTCTGCATATCGACCAAGGAGGCAGAACACTTTCCGAAATTTGATTTTGAGTTATTGACATTTTTTCTTGACATGCTCCTTCCATTTGAGTAGCAAACTATATATTGTTATAATTATTTCGATGCTTTATGTAATATAATATCTAAAACATAGACATGTCTACTGTCGATTTTATTGTTATGTTAATTTCCATGAAAATCCTTGAAATGTCATTAATGAAAGATTTCGAACTTGATTCAGAAAAGGTTTCATAGCAATTCTCTCCTGATTACATGTACAAAAGCCTTTGCAAAAATGGCTCAACTCTTTTCAAACTTTGTATTTATTAATTTTTCTTTTCTTCAATAGGAGTTGCGATTTTTATTTCTTTTATGATCTCTGTTTCGACTAAGGTCTCTTCCTTTTGTGAATGGTGTAGGTAGACAATCCATTACTTATCCTTTTCTTATGTGTCCGGTTCATTGCCTAGTATTTTTTTCTCTTTGGAGCGTTATCGTTTTATTACTATTATACGTATTTACTTTAATTGTTGAAGCCTGATTGAATCGACCTTTAATGTATTTTCAGACCTTTCATTTTCATTGTTCTTAGTTTTTTTAAAAGGGGAAAACTTTTTGCAGTACTTGTTTATTTGTTTTGTAAACATTAATTATACGATATATTAATTCTTATATGCATTATTAACTTTTAGACTGTAATATTAGTTATTAGTGTATGTCTAGATCTACATGAATATGTATTTGATTAACCGTCAACGCTACGACATTTTTCTCATTTTTTCCCATTGTGTAGGATATTACATTTTATTATGGTTCTTGGTGTAGGTTCTTCTGCGAGATAATGTTCATGTAACACCCATCTAACTTCAGAAACAGCCATTGAAATTGAGGTTTCTCATAGTTCAACAGCTTTGCAAGGTCGGCGTCTTGTTTGGAGTACTTCCATCAGTCGACGACAACTCCTAGTTGGGGGAGAATTGTGCTTGATTTTCCAACCAAAACGAATCGAATATTTTACACAATTTATTTATTAGAAAATATTTCAATGATTTTACGACCACTATGACACTGCTTATTTTGCAAAACCTGTCGCATTCGAGAGGCGCGCTAGCTAAAATATCTATTTTGAATTTATATTACATATTATGACCGTGTTTGTTCAAAATTTATTTTTATCTTTACTAGCGTGCTTGAATGGTCTTTAAATAACCTTTTCTTTTTTGTAAAGTTTTGGCTTTCCTTGACATATCGTTATTCTTAGAATTTTTGATGATTACCGTTTTTTAGACGTGTCTACTCGCAATGTACAAATTATCTATGATCATCCTGGAAATTGCGTCATTTTTAATCAATTTAATCATTGAATATTTCTTATTTTCGCTCACACCCACTCTTTTCTTTCCTCTTTATTATATTTTCTCTATATCTACCTTTTTGTATTTCTACATCTCTTGCTCCCTCCCGTTCTCTTTTTCCTACTTCCTTCTCTCTCTCTCTCTCTCTCTCTCTCTCTCTCTCTCTCTCTCTCTCTCNTCCCTCTCAATTGAATCATTGGCTATCTCTCATTCGAGCTCACATCCACTGTTTTTCTTTCCTCTTTCTTGTTCTTTCTTTCTCCCTCTCTCTCTCCGTTTTTTCTTATTTCTACCCTATCTTCCTGGAAAGAAATTAGCCACTGAAATTTGGCACATGTACATAGCTCTTATTCTTCTTAGTCTACTTTATGAATGTTGTGTGCTCAGTTCTTTCTCTAGGGATTATTAAGGAAGAGTTTCATTATGCTTTGTTTTTGCTGATTATTCTTTATTTTTAGAAATATCTACTTGCAATGTCTAAACGTGATCCTGGTAATTAGACTATTGTACGATAAATTTAATTAATCTTTTCTCTCATTCTCATCCATCCTATCTCTCTCTCTCCTCTCCCTTGGTTGGCTGGAATAAAGTTTTCAGGATCTCCTAGGAATTGAGGCTCTATAGTGTTTATTAATATAAAAAATAACAATATTGTTATACATCATATTGCATCTTTAATAGAAAAGTATGGGTGGAATGGGATTTTATCAGTGTTTCTATTAACTCCCCCCATTCTCTTATGCCTTTCACTCCCTCCCTGTCACTGCTCTCTCTCTCTCAATCTCATTATTTTGTCAGTTAATAATTTATATTTCTGTTACAAAACAATTTG
Source organism: Cimex lectularius (assembly GCF_000648675.2). Taxonomy (NCBI): domain Eukaryota; kingdom Metazoa; phylum Arthropoda; class Insecta; order Hemiptera; family Cimicidae; genus Cimex; species Cimex lectularius. The sequence continues at coordinate 901,725 of NW_019392635.1, read as the reverse complement.
AATCGTTTAATAACTTAAGTTCATGTAAGACGAAGGTTTAAATTAATTAATTAATTAAAACACTTTTTCTAACGTAATTGAGTGACCTTAAAGAATATTTTCATTTTCAAAGAAAGCCCTTTTAATTCTCTGATTTTTCATTATTCTTAGGGTTTTAGGTTTTCTTTCTTTTACACTTGTCTACATTCACTTACTTAATTTAATTGAAGTTTGGCTGAAGGGGTTAGTTAAATTTATTAGTTAGTGAACCAAATTCTGAGTGAAAATGTTCATTTCTTGTTTTCGATATCCACGCTTGTTTTACGATTAATTAATCGCCTTTAATTTTATAGGTCTTCCGTTAATTAAATCGTATTTTTTCTCGATAATTCGACTATTTTAAATATTAATACATAATTGAGTTGACTTATCGCCTAATTAGAATAGCGTTGGACGTAAAATTACCTAGAGGTAACTGTTCAACTTATATTTGTGTATGCGTATGATTTGCATATGTGCATAGAATAGGCTATTTGTGAGTCGGAAAATATAAAAAGTTCAATTAAAATAATTAATAGTATTTAAAATATGTACATACATATATTAATGATTGACGTGCAGCGGTCGGAGCTCGGCTATTAAATGCTATTTTTCTAGTATCCAGACCATCTTGAATAAAAGAGAAGGTCTTAGAAATAGTTTATGTTCGGTCGTGTGTACAGTTTTATTTGTCATTTTACTGTGAAAAAGTTTTATGCGTTTTTAAAGGTGATACAGTTTTAGAATACACAGGTTCTCGTGTTTTTTATTTGCACCAGAGCAGAATAGTGACATTAGGAGGATCGGAGATTATTCATGAAACTATAAAATTGACTTCACTTATTAAAAATAACATGTTGAATTGTAAAGAAAATTAAGGTTTTTGAGGACCACGATTGTTCATAAATATGAATATGAATATAATATCTTATTACTGATATTTCCAAAAATTAGGGAAAAAAATTACACTCTCATTCGCTCTCTCTTTCTTTCTCTCTCTAACTCTATCTATCTCTATCCCTATTTCTCTATCTATCTCCCTTTCTCTTTCCCTCCCTGTCCTTTTTCCTTTCTTTCTCTAACAATCTAATTTTTTTCTTCCAATATTCAGTCACTCTAGAATATATTTTCTATATATATATATATATATCTTCTTTCCACTGATATTTCGTTATTAAAGAAAAATTGCCCTTTCTTTCTCATTTTCTCTCTCTCTATCTCTATCTCTCACTCCCTCCCTCTCTCTCTCTCTCGCACCCTCTCTTTCTCAGTCACTCTCTCTCTCTCTCTCTCTCTCTCTCTCTCTCTATCTATCTTTCTTTTTCTATCTATCTAATTTTTTTCTGTATATTTCTCACAATCATTTTTGCATAATTTTGTATCCTTCATTGTACTGATATTACTGATATTTCTTCATTAATATAGAAGAATTTCCTTTCATTCTCATTCTCTGTCTGTCTGTCTGTCTGTCTCTCTCTCTCTCTCTCTCTCTCTCTCTCTCTCTCTCTCNCTCTCCCACTCCCTCTCCCTCTCCCTCTCCTTCTCTCTCTCTTTCTTTTTCTATCTATCTAATTTTTTTCTATATATTTCTCACAATCATTTTTGCATAATTTTGTATCCTTCATTGTACTGATATTACTGATATTTCTTCATTAAAATAAAAAAATTTCCTTTCATTCTCATTCTCTGTCTGTTTGTCTGTCTGTCTGTCTCTCTCTTTCTCTCTCTCTCTCTCTCTCTCTCTCTCTCACTCAAATCTCTCTCTCTCTCTCTCTCTCTCTCTCTCTCTCCCTCTCTTCCCTTTCTCTCGTTTGTACTCTTTTTACACGTACTAATTTCTATCGTATATTGTACACTATTGTATGTACCCATCTACATATCGTTTTTCACTGTACATTTCTCTTTTTTGTTCCCCTGTCTTTCTCTCTCTCACTCCTCTCTCTCTCTCTCTCTCTCCCTCTCTCTCTCTCTCTCTCTCTTTCTCTCCGTATCTATTTACCTATTTATCCATCTCTCTATTTTTATTGTTCCATCTCAATTTTCTCCATAATCAACATTGATTTTTGTTGACAATTTGTCAAAACGCGTACAAGTCTCAGACCGAACATCGCAAAAATTTAAAGTTTAGATTGTTAATTTTACAATTTTCCCTCAAATCTGTTCCACACATGCCGCCGGTAATACTACAACACTAAATGGTAAAGGTTATACCTGACAGGGAGGGAAAAAAACTATTAAGTCTGGGAAAGAGAGGAAATCCTACCCGATTTTTTTTTCCGTATACAATAAAACTTAAGGGTTGATGACCCTTTTTACTAAGGGCAGCTTGACTTTCGCTCTCGGCGTGAAAAAATAAACCCCTTCTTTTTCTACGGAACTAAAAGGAAGAACAATATGTCTGGTGGTTCACGTCCTTATGTCCATCCAATATTTCAGTAATCATCATAAATCACGATTCTACACCGGAATTTGAAAACAATCTTCATCTGGGGCGATGGGAATATTGATAAATTATAACATTACTTAATAGTATGAACCAAATATAACAAAAAAACGTACACAATTTATTTTCTGAACGCGAATTTTAGGAATCAGATATAACTTCATCTCGTGCAGACTTATCACAAGCTTTCGTTTTATTCATAAATATCCTTATCTCTTAAAGAATAGATTTAAAAAAATTTGCATACGGGAATGAAATAACATTTATGTAACCAGAGATCCTCGAATAGAGATGGTGTAATTTATGTAAAAGTCATTTGGCAGAAAAGGTTATCTTCCATACTGTCACAGTGTGTTAAAATTTTAAACTTTGGTTATTTCACGAATTAAATATTATAACTTCAAAGTGTGTGTTGTCAATTAAACAGTATAAACAACTATTTCCCCGTATATTTCTATAAGATTTACTACATTTTTCCAGCCAAATCTAAGAAAAGATCTTACCAATATAGGCCACATAAATCTACAATTAGTTTTACCAAATTTGAGAACCTAATTCAACAATAAGCTTCACTAACTTTCACCGACTAATAATACAGTAAAGTACTTTTACTAACAAATTTTACAATAGGATTTGCCAACTTGTTACCAGATTATGTGCAAAAATTTAAGGTAAATGTGCAATAATGTTTATTAACATTTAACAGCTAATTCCTAAATAAGTTTTACCAAATTTTACAAGGTATTTCTATTATAAGATTGATCAATCTATGTCAGCTACTTCTGCATTAACGTTTATCAACTTTTACCATATCTCTAAGCTAATTCTATTATAAGATTGATAAAAATTTGTCAGCTCATTCTACAATAAGATTTATCAACTTTTACCAGCTAATTCATCAATAAGTTTATCACATCTATAAGCTAATTCTATTATAAGATTGATAAAAATTTGTCAGCTAATTCTACAATAAGATTTATCAACTTTTACCAGCTAATTCCTCAATAAGTTTATCATATCTATAAGCTAATTCTATTATAAGATTGATAAAAATTTGTCAGCTAATTCTACAATAAGTCAAATTTACCATCTAATTCTTCAATAAGTTTATCACATCTATAAGCTAATTCTATTATAAGTTTGATAAAAATTTGTCAGCTAATTCTACAATAAGTCAAATTTACCATCTAATTCATCAATAAGTTTATCACATCTATAAGCTAATTCTATTATAAGATTGATAAAAATTTGTCAGCTCATTCTACAATATGTTTTATCAAATTTACCATATAATTCTTCAATAAGTTTATCATATCTATAAGCTAATTCTATTGTAAGATTGATAAAAATTTGTCAGCTAATTCTACAATATGTTTTATCAAATTTACCATCTAATTCTTCAACAAGTTTATCACATCTATAAGCTAATTCTATTGTAAGATTGATAAAAATTTGTCAGCTCATTCTACAATATGTTTTATCAAATTTACCATATAATTCTTCAATAAGTTTATAATATCTATAAGCTAATTCTATTGTAAGATTGATAAAAATTTGTCAGCTCATTCTACAATAAGATTTATCAAATTTACCATATCATTCTACAATAAGGTTTATCAACTTTTACCAGCTAATCCCTCAATAAGTTGATCTCAATTATAAGCTAATTCTACTATAAGATTGATCAACATTTGTCAGCTGATTCTACAATAAGGTTTATCAACTTTTACCAGTTAATTCCTCAATAAGTTGATCTCAATTATAAGCTAATTCTACTATAAGATTGATCAACATTTGTCAGCTCATTCTACAATAAGGTTTATCAACTTTTACTAGTTAATTCCTCCGTAAGTTTATCACATCTATAAGCTAATTCTATTATAAGATTGTTCAATCTTTGTCAGCTACTTCAGCAACAAGGTTTGCCAACATTTACCAGTTAATTTTTTAATAAGTCTTACCAAATTTTAACATCTAATTTGCGGTTTACAAACTTTTACATAGTAAGTCTACAATAAGGTTGACAATAACATCAATATTAGTAAGTAAAAGGGCGTGAAATGACCTTAGCCGTTAAAACGCCCTTACAAATTAATAATAATAATAACAGGGTGGCGGCAAGGTTTAGACGTTGACACGACGCTCATCACTGTAAGGTAAAGGTCCCCGGTTCGAATCCAGCGACCCTGCATTCGAACCCGACATACTTACAAATGGTTTTTTTTTTTTCAAAAACACAGGCACCCTGAGGTGACCTCTGCTGTTGCGAACCTTCGTAAAAAAAAATAATAATTAGTAAGCAAATTTTGTAGTACGGCTTATCAACTTTAACTGCTACTTTAGTTATATAGTTAAATTTATCCAATTTCACCATCTTTCTGCAGTACGATTGAACAAATCTTACCACCTACTTTTACTAAATCTTCCCTGCTTATTTCGAAATAAGATTTACTAAATTTATACAATGGATTCATCAACTTTAGTCAGCTAATCCTGTAAAGTAACCATAAGGTTTAGTGGTTTACCAACTTGTGCTTACTAATTTTACAAGGTTTAATAAATGTCTACAATAGGGTTTGGTTGTATTAGTTGTATCGACTTTTACCAAGTTCAATTTGGTTTACTCAGTATTACCAGCTCATTAGGTAATATGTTATTCCAACATTTACCAGCTTATTTCACAATAAGGTATGCCAAATTTTGCTAGCCAATTCTGCAATAAGGTTCATCCAATTTTGTCTACTAATTCTTCAATTATATTTTTTTTCTATAATATTCTGTCATAGGTTTTACCAACTTTTACTGGCTCATTCTACCACAAGGTAGCTTTTTACCAGCTAATTCTACATTATTTACTACTAGTTTCATATTACTAGTTTGCATCTACATTTCCTAGATGCCACATTTCACCCACGCCGTTGATGTTTCGGGGTTTTTTCAACCTAGCCGTGTCTATTTCAAGAGGTTTGACACGGGATACGGACCATCTCGCCTTATGGAGTTAATCAGCCGAACACACGAACGCCCACACTCATGTCACACGCATCTGTGGTTTCTTGCAAAAAGGAGGATATGTAAAAAACTCAATTTTAAGTCGATTTTTAAGAATATCGGTTGCAATCATTGTAGTTGTTCGTTTCTGTTTTTCTGGTTGCCAATTTTCACTTGGTTCCTACTTGGTTTCTAGCAAAGTTAGAGGTTCTTCAGGGATCTTACACAGACCTTATCGCAAAATTTCATAATATCTCGTAAGGGCTCCATAAAAACACTACGTCACATTCTTTAAAAGACAAAAAATATACAATTCAGAGGGGTAAACGTACGCAGACGTCGGGGTGTTGGAATTTAAGTTTAAATATTTTTGTTAATAACGTTTTAAATAGGTTTTTATAGGACAGTCTCAAATTGTGCATTCTGAAAGACGGATTAATTGTATTGTCTTTAATAATTAAACTGGACGTAAAAAAAATGTTTTGCTATTTTAAACAAAAATTCCCAAATTCACCTGTAAAATATGAGTTCTATTTAAGATATTTCAACGAAAATTTCAATCTTAGATTTGGTCGGCCACAAGTCGACACCTGTATTACTTGCGAAGAACTAGGCATTAAACTCAAGCCTACTTCACAACTTTGCGATGCTGCGAAAAGAAGTGTGTCTGCTGATCTTATTGTGCACAAACGCAGAGCTAAAATATTTTACTCCAAACTCAAGTTGATCACTGAACTTTGCATGGATAATGAGGAAGTGATGGGAATCTCATTTGATTTTATGCATAACTTGCCGATTCCCAATATCCCCGTTCAGGATATTTTTAATCTCAGGCAACTTTGGGTCAACTGTTTTGGCATCCAAAACTTTAAAACAGGACGTTCAACTTTTTATGTTTACCAGGAAGGCCAGGCCAGAAGGGAGCTAACGAGGTGTGTTCCATGGTTCTAAAGTACTTAAACAATCATGTTCCACGCAATGTTAAAGAGCTACATGTGTTTTCTGATGGATGTCCAGGCCAAAATAGAAACCACACCATTGCCCGAGTTTTCATGTCTTTGGTTGCCATAAACCGTTTTCAAAGAATCTACCATTATTTTCCAATCCGTGGGCATTCGTTTTTACCCAATGATAGGAACTTTGGAGTCATTAAGAGACAAATACGAAAACACGATCGAGTTTATGTTCCAGGCCAGTACATGGATATCATTAAAAATTCGAGCACTAATTTTGAAGTTCAACATTTGGAAACTCACGACGTTCTTGACTTTGACACATGGTGGCCAAAGTATTATAAGAAAACTTGCCTTTCTTCAGATTCTTATGGAAAAGCACCTAAAGATCAAAAAATAACCTTCCAAACTTCAATTTACCAGTCGTTCATATACGCATCTGATAATTCGGGAGTTGTTAAAGTGCAAAAGTTCATTGATGGTTTGATTAATAAATCATTCAAATTGTCAAGGCCGTGTACTGAACCCCTTAGATTGCCTACAGCAAAGGCATATGAAAACGGCAAGGTTTCTATAAAACCACAGAAAATAGACAACATCAGACAAATGATGCGATTTATTGAGGAACCCTACATTGACTTTTATAACAATATTCTAGAATGGCCCACCGCACAGCCAGCAGGCAACGACGTTAGTTTGCCGATGGAGAAGGGGACGAGCTCTAAACAAATTTATTAATTATGATTGTTTTCTTGTTAATTTTACACACTAAGTATATGTACGTTCTTCTTAAGAATTTTATTGTTTTTTAATGCACTATTAAGAAATAAAATTTTGCGTTTACATTATTGTTTACAATGTTATTTTGACTTTCTCACTTTACACACTGCTATTGCGTGCAAAAATGGCATGAGTCAAGAAATTTGAAATTGAAATTATTACTACACTAAATATCAGTTTCGGTATGCAGAATAACATTGAACTATATAATAACAAACATAAAACCCATAAATGAATCTTATTATACTTGAAATTGGAAATTAGAGAAGTTTTTTTGGTCTCCTGAAAAATTTACAAATTGTGACCCATGCCCTTTCTGCAATCAGTGATTCAATTTTATTATAATTTATAATGATATGTTCGTTGATCGACCTGCAGATAATCTACGTAGAGTCCCAATCTTCGTAGTGGTCATTAGACGGGTGAAAAAAAGACTAAATGCTGGGTTCGCCAAGCTTTCGGCACCTTTTAGTGCCATCATCAGGGCCTATTTTATTACAAATTCAAATAAATACATTGGAACATACAATTACCAATTAATGTAATAAAATGATACACATACTTTCCCAAGGATGAAGAAAACGATTAGTATGAAAAACTATTGTACAAGTGTTTTGGGTTTAAGGCTAGGGAGCACATGGCCAGCATAATACATTTTGACGGTGTATTTGTAATAAAATAGGCTCTGATGATAGCGCTATAACGACCCGAAAGCACGGTGAACCCAGCATTTATTATTTTTTCACTCGTCTAATGACCCCCTACATAATTTATAATATGTTTTAGTCTATGATAAGTGAGTTACACAAAATAGTTGTTATTTGTGGTTTTTTATTTAGTTACAGATATCGTGATCATTTGGGGCTAAAAGCTTCATCCTCCAATTAAATACTTTCTTTCAGTAAATGCTGGGTTCACCGAGCTTTCGCCACCTTATAGTGCCATCATCAAGTCCTATTTTATTACAAATTCAAATAAATACACTGTAACATACAATTAACAATTAATGTAATAAAATTATATACATACTTTCCAAAGGTTGAAGAAAACATATTTATTTAGAATTCGAGAGATGCGGTCTGGTGTGATGTAGGTTTCAGAAATTTGAGCATTCTCGACACGACACGCAAGAATGACACAATTACACAGAAGACAAACACTTTGACCCCTGAAGATGATCTCAATAAAGATCGAAACGTTGGCACGATAAAGAAAATATTTTCTGAATCCTACATCACACCAGATAGCATCTCACGATTTCTAAATAAATATCGATTAACGGTCACTAATCACCACACAGTTGAAGAAAACGATTAACATGAAAAATTATTGTACAACTGTTTTAGGTTTAAGGCTATGAAGCACATGGCCAGCATAATACATTTTGACGGTGTATTTGTAATAAAATAGGCCCTGATGATGACACTATAAGTTGCCGAAAGCTCGGTGAACCCAGCAATTAGTCTTTTTTCGCTCGTCTAATGACCCTTACGAAGATTGAAACCTTACATAATTTATAATAAGTTTTTGTTTATGATAAATGAGTTACACAAAATAGTTGTTATTTATGGTTTTTTATTTAGTTACAGATATCGTGACCATTTGGGGCCTAAAACTTGATCCTCCAATTAAATATTTTCTTTCACTAAATGCTGGGTTCACCGAGCTTTCGCCACCTTATAGTGCCATCATCAGGTCCTATTTTATTACAAATTCAAATAAATCATACAATTAACAATTAATGTAATAAAATGATATACATACTTTCCCAAGGTTGAAGAAAACGATTAACATGAAAAATTATTGTACAACTGTTTTGGGTTTATGGCTGTGTAGCACATCGCCAGCATAATACATTTTGACGGTGAAAATAGACATCTACATAAAATTATAAGTAATTATTAACGCGTAATATTTATATTTGACATTGAAAACAACAAAGCCTTCGTAACCTTCACTAATCATAGCAGTCCACGACGGGGTTCGTCTCTCTCTCAATCTCTCTCTCCTCTCTCTCCCTCTCTCTCTCTCTCTCTCTCTCTCTCTCTCTCTNATTTCTGCATAATTTTGTATCCTTCATTGTACTGATATTACTGATATTTCTTCATTAAAATAAAAGAATTTCCTTTCATTCTCATTCTCTGTCTGTCTGTCTGTCTGTCTCTCTCTCTCTCTCTCTCTCTCTCTCTCTCTCTCTCTCTCTCTCTCTCTCTCTCTTTCATTAATGTTTATAGCTATAATTTAGTTTTAAATATATAAAAAAAGCTATTTTTGTAGATATTCTCTGTGATCACAAACGTACCTGAAAGAAATTGCTAGTCAGAACAAAAAAATAGTTGGACCTTTAGTCATATGGATTTTTATGAAGGTATTGTTTTACTTTACTATAAATTATTGTTTTCAATGTCAAATATAAATATTAGGTGTTTATAATTATTTATAAATTTATGCAAATGTCTGTTTTCACCGTCAAAATATATTATGCTGTCCATGTGCTACATAGCCTTAAACCCAAAATACTTGTACAAGAGTTTTTCGTGTTAATCGTGTTAATTGTATGTTACTGTATATTTATTTGAATTTGTAATAAAATAAGCCCTGATGATGGCACTATAAGGTGCCGAAAGCACGGTGAACCCAGCATTTAGTCTTTTTTCACTCGTCTAATGACCTCTACGAAGATTGAAACCCTACATAATTTATAATATGTTTTAGTTTATAATAAGTGAGTTACATAAAATATTTGCGTTTTTTTATTTCGTTACAGAATCGTGACCATTTGGGGCCAAAACATCATCCTCCAATTAAATATTTCCTTTCAAATCCTGTACCTTCTTCGACACCGAGATTAAAGCTTCTTTAAATATAATTTTCACAGACTGTACGATGATTTATAACATATGTCAAGCGGATAGAGACCACAACAAAGGAGGTCGCTGCCAACTAATATAAATAGGGGTTGTTCCGACCGCAATACGTGCTTGGTTATAGATTATTACAAAGATTTACGTATGTATATTGTGTTTTTTTTCCTGCGTGCGCCCCGCTTCCTGGTCGATAGCATATGATGATAAATAGGCAGAAGCAACAGTTGGCTTCCTTTCCCATCGATGCACCACCTGACAGGAGACCTTAATGGCCTCTTTCAGCCCTTTTCCTTTCTACGATGATTTCAGGTCTTTAAACATATTGACTCACCCTTCTCCCCACCCACTTCCTCCAACAGATTTTACACCTACACTTTCGTTTTTCTGTGTGAAATCCCGACAGATGGGGAGCCTCGACCATAGGAAGCATATTGCATCATTTCTTACGTTAAAAAACGCCACCTTTTTTTATAAGTGCCATTCTGTTTCTTGTTAATACGAATATAATTAAAAAGTAAAAAATTTGAAATTGGTAAAAAACTATTAGTACCCCTATCTACATCTTCGGAATATGTATTTTTTTAAAACTTAATCATTAATTAAAATATACAGAATAGAACTACAGGACAAAAGAGAACAATAAAATACACTATCGTGACATAGCTATGATGTCGTACCATGGCATCCCTGATAGAGATAATCATACATCAAACAATTGTCGATTGTGAACGTTGAATGGGCCGATTGGTCTCAGGTTTTCTCGCACCGTGTGACATCTCAAGATGGAGCAAAAGATCCTTGGCCGAGTGTGAAGTTGTTCTCATGGAAAAAATTGATCTACAGTAGACAAACGTAGAATAATATAACACATGTTAATAATAAATTTATGAACTTAAATGATTAATCCATTTTTGTTTTAGTGGTCAATTGATCAAGTTACTTTTTTCAATTAATTATTCTTTTTATGTAAGGTCTTGGTTGAGATAAAAAAAAGTAAGCGTCACGAGCGGGATTCGAACCCACGACCTTCGGCTAAATACGCCGCTGTTCTAACACTTGAGCTATCGTCACCTCTTGTATTTGAAATTGCAGAATGGCAAAAAAGAGGGAAAATTCGAAAGGTAAGTTAAGATGGGGAGTTGGTGTATCGTGACCTTGATTCTCTTGAACAACAACTCTCCATCTCAACCTACAACCGACAATTTGAAAATAGCAAAAAGAGGGAAAATTCGAACGGTTGTAGGTTGAGATGGTGAGTTGGTGTCCGAGAGGATCGAAGTCACGATAGCTGAAGTGGTAGCGGCATATTTAGCCGAAGGTCGTGGGTTCGAATCCTGCTCGAGACGCTGACATTTTATCTCAACCAAGACCTTCCATAAAAAGACTAATTAAATTATTAAATTCATGTACAAAGTTGATAAAATTTATTCTAACATTTTATAATTCAACATGCTGAATGAAAAACCATATGAATGCCACTACCCGATGAGTTAATATGATGATTTCTGATGTAACTAGGAATTCTGGTCACCAGAATCTCGAGAAAATACTAGCATGTTATTTTTTATATCAACCTGAACTTAATGAAAGACGGTGATTAGTGACCGTTAATCGATAATTATTCAGAAATCGTGAGATCCTTGTAGTAGAATTAGTTGTTGAAATCTTATAATAGAATTAGCTTGTAAAATTTGGTAAAGCTTATTGTGGAATCAGCTGGTGAATAATAAACCATACTGCCGAATCAACTTGTACACTTTCTGAAACCTTGGTGTCCGAGTGGATCGAAGTCACGATAACTCCAAGTGGTAGAGCAGGGGCGTATTGACCGGAAGGTCGTGAGTTCGAATCCCGCTCGTGACACTGACTACCAATACCTTACATAAATCTTATAATACAAGTTTATTAACGTTTTGCAAAATTACTTTACAAAAGTAGTATAACAGAATTGTGTATTAAATTATATTAACCTATTTCCACAAAATTCATCTTTTTAAAGTAATGTGTGGTAACTAGTGACCGTTAGTCGATAACTATTCAGAAATCGTGAGATGCGGTCTGGTGTGACGTAGGTTTTAGAAAACATTTTCTTTATCGTGCCAACGTTTCGATCTTTATTGAGATCATCTTCAGGACCTGGGATTTACAAACATTGTTTACATTTAACAAATACATTTAGGATGTGGAAAAGTGAATTTATACAATGCAAAATATATTTTTTATATTCAATCAAAGTATTTCTACTCACTCAAAGTGTTTGTCTTCTGTGTAAATGTACCATTCTTTGATTGAATATAAAAAATATGTTTTGCATTGTATAAATTCACTTTTTTCTACATCCTACATGTATTTATTATATTTAAACTATGTTTGTAAATTCCAGGCCCTGAATAAAGATCGAAACGTTGGCACGATAAAGAAAATGTTTTTCTGAAACCTACATCACACCAGACCGCATCTCACGATTTCTGAATAATTTTTAAAGTAAGTTGTACGCGTAATATCTCTAGGACGAGGCATGACCTCATATTCGTCGGTGACCAAACAAAATTGTCGTACTTGTCACGTGCTACCCCACCGACCATATTCGCCGGACATTGCGCCTTAAGATTGCCATCTGTTCCTGCCAATGCAAATAAATTCTTTTAAAAGCTCTCCTGCTAAGGGAAGAAGAATAAGAAGAAATTTGCTGAAATAAAAATAAATCGACTAGGAAACCTCTTATGCCTATTGCTTTCCTTTTAACTGGGAAGGTCTTTCATTAATTATTCAGAAATCGTGAGATGCGGTCTGGTGTGATGGTTTCAGAAAAACATTTTCTTTATCGTGCCAACGTTTCGATCTTTATTGAGATCATCTTCAGGGCTCAAAGTGTTTGTCTTCTGTGTCTCAATAAAGATCGAAACGTTGGCACGATAAAGAAAATGTTTTTCTGAAACCTACATCGTACCAGACCGAATCTCACCATCTCCAAATAAGCAGTACAAATTCTGTAAAAATGAAGAAAATGTTTTTCTGAAACCTACATCGTACCAGACCGAATCTCACCATCTCCAAATAAGCTGTACAAATTCTGTAAAAATGAAGAAAATGTTTTTCTGAAACCTACATCGTACCAGACCGAATCTCACCATCTCCAAATAAGCACTACAAATTCTGTAAAAATGAAGAAAATGTTTTAAAAGACACCCTTAACAAAAAATGTCTAGTGAAGAAACTCAAATTTCTATCTAATAATACTTAAATAAACATTGTACTCCATCCTAAAAAAAATGTTTGCAGTGCCAAAACTCGTTTATAAAATCTCATTTCGGTCTATGTTAATTTACTTAATTTTCATAATTCAAACTTATTGTTAAAATTTATTGCTTAAACTATAATTTCATTTTATTTATCCTTTAAATACTTCATTGTCTAATTTAGCAATTAGTTTTTTAATTCCAATATCGCCGAGAAAGGTGTTTATACGCTGCTCGAAAATATTAGCCCTTTACTCACATCATTGTGTTTTGGAAGTGACAAATCATATTAAAAATTATTTTCCCTAAAGCTTCAATGAAATCAAAATTTACATGGTTCAATTGTTGTTTTAAAACAATTTTACCATACTTTTTCATATGTACTTGTCGGAACGAAGGCGGCTTCTTAAGAATACTTTTGTCACGTTTTACAACGAGGAAGGGCCGAGAGATACCCTCCCTTTTGTACCACCGAACCCATCCGTAAACAAGGGGTGACTTTTATTGCATCCCTCGGATGGGCGAAACGATATACATATAGGAAATGTGGATACTGGCCTTTTTGTGACTACGGACCCGGAACTATTGCGTAAATTGGGAGCCGCAAGGGCCGTGTACCTTCCTCGTATGACTGATTGGCGTGTGGTAAACTTCAGGTTCAACGCCCTCAAAATTTAAGTAAAAGGAAAAGTGAAGCCGACGGTAGTAAATATATCGGAATTGCTGTCGTACGTTTCAATCGGTTAAAGAAAGAAAATTTTCCAAAGGATTTATTGCCATCAAGGTACATTTCGACCTTCTACACGGAATGTATGTAAAATACTAGGGGTCAAATCGAGCCCGCGTCCTTCAGAGTTTCTCTTACCCCTCTGGGTGCTAATTATTCTATGAATTCTGTTATTTTTCCCGATTACTTCCTACACAATTTTATTGTGGGTCTAACAAATTTTTTTGCCTGCGGAGGAATATCTACCTCGGCTGTCTTGCAAATGTGTTCTTTATTCTGCTTCATAGTGAACTCTGCACAATCGTCTACTTTGTCTTTATATATAATTTTAATTAATTATACTTTGTATCGAATATCTTTGGTTGTGATGAAAAAGTTAAAGGTTAAATTGTTAAAATTCATTTTTATATAATTTTCACTATAATTATTAAGCTATCGTAATTTTATGTTATATATATCACAGTAGAAATGTGTGGTGATTAGTGACCGTTAATCGATATTTATTTAGAAATCGTGAGATGCGGTCTGGTGTGATGTAGGTTTCAGAAAAACATTTTCTTTATCGTGCCAACGTTTCGATCTTTATTGAGATCATCTTCAGGGCCTGGGATTTACAAACATTGTTTACATATAACAATTACATTTTGGACTTGGAAAAGTGAATTTATACAATGCAAAATATATTTTTTATATATTCAATCAAAGTATTTCTACTCACTCAAAGTGTTTGTCTTCTGTGTAAGTGAGTAGAATGCTTCGGCTACTAATGTTACAAATTTTGCCAGTATATTCTGTATTCAAAATGGAACCAAACTATGGTCCGAAGCTCAAGACTTTCAGAGCTGTTCCCAGTTTTCTGATTTTTTAAATTTTCACGACCTTGCTTTAAATAAACAATGATGACTCCAAAAGTAAAAGGTTTTGAACAAATCCGTTGTTATCATTTACAATAAGTTGTAAACAATACTAAACTTGTAAACGTTGGTGAAATAAGCGTTTTATCAGCCAGAACTTTGATTTTTTTTCAAACTTGAAAAACTTACTATGGTCATTCTAAACTACTATTTCCAACCCTAGAGACCACCAAATTTCAGAAAAGGTACTCCATTCAATATCCTTTTTAGTGGTGTAATTGCTTTTTTAATTACTTTTTTCAAGGATGAAGAAATTGATAAAGGAAGGGAAAACTCAATATGAGACAAGGGGCTCATTTTAGCATTCCAGAGGCTGGAGAGCATTTGGAAACAAAATTAAAAATTGTTTAATAAATTCACTAATTTCGTGGTCCGCTTGACCAATTAATATATTAAAATTGATTAAGGTTTTTAGTTGAGATAAAAAAGTCAATGGCACGAGCGGGATTCGAACCCACGATCTTCGGCTAGATACGCCAATGCTGGCAAAAAGGAGGGAAAATTCAAAAGGTACGGTTGAGATAAGTGGGTTCGAATCCCGCTCGTGCCATTGACTTTTTTATCTCAGCTAAAAATCTTAATTAATTGGAATTGTTTAATAAATTTATTCAAAATTTTCTTCAGTTTTTTATTATTGTTAATCTTTCCACCTTACAAATCCGTCAACCACGGTTTTTCCTTTCCTTCATCAATTTCTTATCTTTGAAAAAGGTAATTAAAAAATGAATTACACCCCTAAAAAGGATAATAAATGGATTCGTTTTTCTGAAATTGGTTGGTCTTTAGGTTTGGTAATAGTAGTTTAGAATCACCACAGTAAGTTTTTCAACTTTGAAAAAAATTATTCAGAAATCGTGAGATGCGGTCTGGTGTGATGTAAAAAGCGTACAACTAATAATCATACGCCTTTAATAAGTAATTGCTTATCAAGATCGATGACATTCGCGAGCATGCTTTGCACAATCGCCAAAAAATGTCCAAATTAACCATGAAGTCTTATTGACGAAGTTTTTTTATTAATTATTCTTTTTCACGAAAGCGAGAATATACCTGATCGAACGGATGGCAGGAATCACATTAGCGGATGAACGTTATGAAATAACCGATGGTCGTGGGTTCGAATCCCGCTCGTGACACTAAATTTTTATTTCAACCAAGACCTTACATAAAAAGAATAATTAATTGAAAGAAGTAATTTGGTCATTTGACCACTAAAACAATGGATTATTATTTTATTAAGTTTAAGTCATACAAATTGTAGGTCCTGAACCTAACTTAAAATTAACATAAAATGTGATTATAGGCACAATTCAACAACTGCCCAGGAACATATTTGCACTAATAATATGTAAGTAAGTATATAATTTGTAGGTACAATATATTCAATACTTTGATATAAATTCACTTTTTCTCATCCTAAATGTATTTGTTAAATGTAAACAATGTTTGTAAATCCCAGGCCCTGAAGATGATCTCAATAAAGATCGAAACGTTGGCACGATAAAGAAAATGTTTTTCTGAAACCTACATCACACCAGACGGCATCTCACGATTTCTGAATAATTTATATATAGCTTTTTGCCGTCAAATTAATCCTTTTTAACTTCAAATTAACTTTTTTTATTTCAAATTAAGCTTTTTTTAATTTTAAATTGATATATTTTTATTTTAAAATTAACCCTTTCTTTAAATCATTAAAAAAAATTAGGAATTTGGTATGAAATATAAAGATGTCAAGTAAAATTCAAATAAAAGTTAAAAAGGGTTCATTTGGTTTCAAAGAACTACATAAGACCTAGTATCGCTGTTTTATTCTCAAAATACAACACTGAAGATGGCTAAATGCCGAAACGGGAAAAAAAATATCAGCGAAGATTGACAGAGCGAATTGTACCTACAAATTATATACTTACTTACATATTATTAGTGCAAATATGTTCCTGGGCAGTTGTTGAATTGTAATCACATTTTATGTTAATTTTAAGTTAGGTTCAGGACCTACAATTTGTATTACTTAAACTTAGTAAAATAATAATCTATTGTTTTAGTGGTCAAATGACCAAATTACTTCTTTCAATTAATTATTCTTTTTATGTAAGGTCTTGGTTGAAATAAAAATTTAGTGTCACGAGCGGGATTCGAACCCACGACCTTCGGTTATTTCATAACGTTCATCCGCTAATGTGAGCCCTGCCATCCGTTCGATCAGGTATATTCTCGCTTTCGTGAAAAAAGAATAATTAATAAAATTCGTCAATAAGACTTCTTGGTTAATTTGAACATTTTTTTGGCGGTTGTGCAAAGCATGTTCGCGAATGTCATTGATCTTGATAAGCAATTACTTATTAAAGGCGTATTATTAGTTGTATGCTTTTTAAAAATTATGATCTACTAGTGAGTATTTTTGACTAATTTGTTAATAAGTCGTGCTTGAATGAAGTCCCATTATTAAACAAGTCATTGATAAGAATGATTATCATTTTCCGTAAGCTAAGTTAATAAAGCAATATCCACAAAAAAAATCAAAGTATATTCATGAATTTCATTGAACTTTAAAAAAAAAAATTGCTGCCAAAAAACATGTCATTACTTATTAATATTTCTCTATGTGAACAACCAAATTTCGAGAATTCACGTATAAAAAATATATCAAAAACTACCGTGTTATGTCAAGTCCCATTTTAGTCAAAGGCATCATTGAAGAGAGGGATTGTCGTTGTTATGTCAGTGTGCCACACTTGTCTTTTGTCTATGGTAAAACAGTTCTCAATGCGTGTTGATAAATGGTCCAGGTCAGTGGCTGGTAGGTGCTCTGAAGCGAGTTGCCTTTTGTTTTTATACAACCAGTTTTCATATCAAGGAGGAACGGTACTTGATTTCCAACTGCCCTCGGAACAGGTTTCGTTCTCGGAACGCTACATTCCACCAGGAGTCGGTGAATCGCCTCGGAAACCCTCGCTCCTTTCTGACCGAGTGCGTAACGGGACTCGACTCTTTTGTCGCGCTGTATGTGTTTAATTTGATTCCTTTTATTGCTGTAATACACGCAGAAATAGAAAACGAAAAAAACGTGTAGAACATGTTTCAAATACTAGCGCATTTCTTTCCCGGCGGACTGAGATTTCGAAACAGCTCGATAAAATGTACCAAAAAACATTTGTTTGATACACGAGGTGTCTCAGAAATATTGCAGCACCCATTTATCTCTAAAGTTAAGGGCTGTAAAAGATAAGTTTATACTCCAGTTTCAATTAGGAAATATTAAATTAGCTTTATTTTTATTTATTTATTTTTTTGATGCTGCAGCAATGCGTGATCGAGTATTTTTCAAACACCCAGATTTTTGTAATTGGAGCATATTTCTCTTAACACTTCTCATTTATTTATGAGAAAAACCTGAAACAGAAAGTTCAAAATAACCCACACTGACTCCCCTAAAATAACCCATCTGCAAATTTCCTATAATTTCTATTTTATACATATTTGATATTGTGCAGTAATTCACTAGTTTTCGTGGTCCGCTTGACCAATTAATATTTTTCAATTAATTAAGGTTTTTATTTGAGGTAAAAAGTCAGTGCCACGAGCGGGATTCGAACCCACGGCCAATGGCAAAAAGGAGGGAAAATTCAAAAGGTGAGGTTGCGATGGGAAGTTAGTGTCTGAGTGGATCGAGGTCACGATAGCTCAAGTGGTAGAGTAGCGGCGATCTAGCCGAAGGTTGTGGGTTCGAATCCCGCTCGTGACACTGACTTTTTTATCTCAACTAAAAACCTTAATTATACAGTAAGCGGAAACTATTTAAAATTACATCCTTTAAAATACATTTATCAATTTCAGTAGGAAATCAAGATGATGATGAATCTGGATATAATTAGGGATTTTTTGTTCCTCAGCGACTTCTGGCTTGTACTTTCCTAGTTTTTTAAGTCTGTGCAATCGACTCGATGCTTCTCTTTTGGAGAGCTAGGTCATTTACTGTTGCTACAATTCCTTTTCCTGCGGTTTCTTTCAATCCCAAGTTATAACTACATGGAGCAAATTCGAAGAAGATAGGGTGGCTGTTCTTCCTGCTCATGCATAAAATACAAATGGGGTCATCATAGAATAAACTGGTGTTTTTCTCAGATGCCAGTGACCGGCTAATAGTCCTATCACTCCTCTAAATTTAGCCGTCTCTAATTGTAGCAGTGAGGTTGCCAGTATTGGTGAGGTTGTTTTCAGTGCTTCATTATTACTTCTAGTGTTCATCCATTTCTTATTATCTTTGTTGGATCCATTCTGTGAAGGTAGATTCTACGTTTGTTTCTGTTATCCCAATAGGTCAGATGTGTCCTGCAGATCCTCCTCTGGCCAGTGTGGATTCCTTTTTGATATCCAAAATTCCTCTGTGTTTCGGTACTCAAGATATCATCAGGTTGTGTTTCTTCAGGTTTTTGAGATTTTGTATGCATTCACTGACCAATTTTGACTTTATTGGCTGCTTGGATTTTTTTGTCAGTGTAACTTCTTTTTAGATTTTCTAAGGCACAACTGTTAATGTCAGCTTCAATAACTGTGGAGTACGTCCTTAATGAGTTTGATTGCTCATATTTTGGTACAGAAAACGCCTGATCCGGTTCCTTATTTGTTTTGGAGCCATCTATATACCACATCATTGTATCTCATTTCCTCCTGAATTCTTCTTTGCTTTTGTAATCTTTTGAGACTTTATATGATGTGTCTCCAGGATCATTTAGTCATTCCCTTTTCTAACAATTAGTATCTGATTTTATTAATTATTGTTAAGTGCCCGAAGTGTTTGCTTCTAGTGCTATTAAGGGGGTTGGTTTCATTGTCCTTGCAATATTGCCAGTCTTTGAAGGCTGCCTAATGTTTTGCTTACTTGTTTTTGTTAAACATGATCCACCTGATTAGTGAGCCATTGGATACTTCGGGATCTTATTACTGCCGTATTGCCTTTTTTGGTTTTAGTTCCCCAGATTTACCTAGAGTTCTTCCTCATTGGTCATTGGCAATATTTTTCATCATAGAAAGGGAAATAGATAAATATAGAAGGATGGATCAAAGAAAAAAATGAAAATGGATAATAAAAACAGCGAAATTGACTAAGGAGGAGATTCCAATTAAACAGGACATGTGACCGAATTACAGGTCCATCACCCGTCAGACACATGGAAAAATCTGACAAAAATGTAATTACTTGTTTATAAAGTTCAATGACTTTCGTTCACGGAACGTGGAAAAAGTAAAATAGCTAGACCAAAAATTCTACTTAATGAAGAAGACCTTAACACATTTAGGTTCTTATTTGTATTATAACCACAATTTAGCCATAGTGATTAACTCTTCTGATTTAGAGTTGATGTTGGATGTTCATCTGCGAATCTCATTACGTCCAATGGGGCACGTACTGAATCCATCTCCTTCACTGAAGATGGCGCAATGCTGAAACGCATTTGAGTAGTTCAACAAACCCGCGAATGAAAACAATAATAACAATAATTGACCCAATGCCGATTCAGTATTCTGATTTATATAGATTTTTTAATACCGGCGTCGAAATAATCCAAACCGATTTTTTTGTTTATAAGAGCGAATTAAATAATTGTGGAAAGAATCGAGGTGAAAAATTACAGCTCGTTTAATTGTTCCATTCCTTGAACCGGATGATAATGACAGCTCGTGCTTAACAGCCAAGAGTTCATAGCACTTTGCTTTAAAGAAAGAAAAAACGAACTAAATTTCCATTTTTCGTACTTTAAAGGTAACAATGTTGACCGTCTGACGTGGGGTTCACACAGTCATAAATCATAACCAAAACAGCGTAACGAGAATTCGTTTATTTTGCAATAATTACAATTGTTGTAGAAAGTATGCTTGTGTTGTTTTTGTTAGTTTATACTTAGGAATATATTAGAGATAAATAGATCCCTGGCCCCGTAACGAGTGTGATACACCAATTCGAGAGGAAAGCCGTCCTCGACCACGACATTCCAGTGCACCTTGCCCTATATTCTCATGGAAACCGGTGTATAAAAAGCAATTTGAAATTTTTTTGCAAGGCAAAGTGACAATTTTTATTAGTTTTAGAGTAGTGTACTAAACTGCTAGAATAAAATAAAATATTTAAGTATATTTTGCTTTGTATATTTAACCTTATAGAAATGAAGGTTTCATATTTTTTTCTATTTTTCAACTATTTTCAAATTTAATGTTGAATATGCTCCAAGGTAACATACTTAATTTATTTATGGAAGAAATTTAGCTGCGATTTTATTTTAGTCTGATCATAGGATTCTCTTCTTTTAAGATGTCCAGATTTAAGATCAGTGCACGCTAGAATAAAACAGTTTTTGGAAATAATAAAATTCTAACGACATCCTCCTTGGTATTGCAAAGTGCTGTATATTTTTTCCGTTTCATCCTGGTCCGCCAATTCTCGCTATTTTTGTTCGGTTAACGAGTTTGGACATTTTGTACTCTTTAGTGGTTGGGCTTGGTGTTGATTTATCAAAAAAAGAACGAAACAACGAAAACTCAAGTTAAATTGATGTGTCTGTGAGCATTCTTTTACCTTTGAACTTGATTAAGTTCTTCTAAAGAAAGAGGAGAAGGACACTGAAAAATGGCTGAGATAATCTCACAAGCCAAACCTGCGAGGATTGCCGGACTAAGATTATCGGGAAAAAACAAACTACATGTTTACTTTTTACTTGCTCTGTGCGTTTTCTAGTGTTTTACCACTTTTTAGTTCTACTGAAGAAAGAAATGGAGAGTAAGAGAAGAGAAGCAAAACCAACCCGCCAGCATTCCAAACCAGCAAGGATAGAGAGACATGAATGATCCGAAACAACCCTACTATTACAAACAACCCTAATATTAACTGGGCCTGACCATTTTCTAGCGCGTTTGTCCTTTTATCGTGTTTACTAAAGATATAGGAGAAGGAAACTGAAGAGATTGGCATGACCAACGCGGTCGGCCGCCAAACCAACGAGGATACCTGAATGATCAGTAATTTCCAGACTACATGTTTATTGGATGGGTTTGTGAGCTTTCCAGCGTTTTTGTCTTCTTTTCCATTCAACTAAATAAATATGAGCAGGAAACTGAGTAGCGTGACAAGACCAGTCCATCTGATATACCAAATCAGCGAGAACAGGCCGACCTGAATGATCATAAACGACCCTACAAGCTTACCAACTGAATTAATAAATAGAAGAACGACGAACATGGGATTCTATGAATAAATTTCTACTACCCCATGGACATAAAGGAAAGAGTATTTATGAAGGACATCGCCAACAATGAGAAGAAACTTGCATCGGCTATCAATCAGAGAACTTTTTTGTTGAAAAGCCGACAACACAGGTCACGACAAGGTATTAGGCACTCTCAACACGGCACGGAAAACAGACACTTTGAACCCTGAAGGTGATCTCAACAAAGATCGAAACGTTGGCACGATAAAGAAAATGTTTTTCTAAAACCTAAGTCACACCAGACCGCATTTCACGATCTCCGAATAATGAATTAACGAAGTTTTCTAGCTTGTTTGTACTTTTGGGAGACAGAATTTAGTAAATCTAAATACCCCATTTTAAAAAAATATACGGGTTTACTAAAATTGTCTGTAATTTCCAACGAGATAACTGTTGACATCATCTTGATTCATTGAGGTCTACGAAGCGGAAACTGTTCTTAATGAGAAAAAGAAAACAAGTCGGAGATGACCGGTAAAAACCGAAATGTTGACATGAATACTTTTAAATTAGGCCTGCTACATTGATGTTTCGAAGCATTAATATTTTATGCAGAAAAAAAGATTTTTTTAAATATTTAAGCTGGTAATTTAACTGTACTCTTGGGCCGTTTCAGCATCTTGGTTCCTCAACATTCTCATCACCCAAAAAGTGAAGTTTTCTTTTTCACTTTAATTACGATATAATTTTATTAATTTAAAATAATAATAATTAAAATTAATATTTAAAAATTATTAATCGTCCTTCTTTTAAAAGGATCAGAATAGGCGTGGAAACCGGGAATCTTTATGCTTTATTTGAATATTTTTCACCTAAAACATGGTTCGTTTTTTATTAATTTTGATGTTAAATTGTCAAAAAAGTACGTGTTTTTGCCAATAGTTGTTTTAAATAATATACTTAAGCTTTGCTCTCGTAAGTATAAATATAGACAAATTTTAAAATCTTTACATGAGTGTATTAAGTTAATGAAAAAATAAATTTATCCGTTTAAATATTTCAGACCTAGCTAATAATTATTTATTTGTGCTAACAATTATTGTAATTAACTATTTTATAAACTGCAACTTCCTCTAGTACAGTTGAGTAGTGACGAGTACGGAAAGACCACTGAATGGAAAGTGATTTCAATGCCTGCTGGAAGGTAGGTGTCATAAATTCTTAGGACGTTTTTTACTTCTGTTTACCTATTTGGTTACAGGTCCAAATTTAATTCTGGAAACGTTTTGCGTGTTCCCTGACAAGAATCGTCTCCATTATTCATACCAACATAATATGTACAAATATACATAGAATTTCAACGATTTATAATACATATCTTAAATTTATCATAAATCCGTCTGGATATGACCTACACAAATTATTAACACAATGTATTAATTATATATTATAAGAAAAGTATGTTTTTCTATAAATAAGTAAGTTCATGATTTGGTTATCATTAAAATATAGTAACTACGATCTCGGTTTTTATGTATTTATTTAGTTTAGTATGATGTAAGGGTTTAGGTCGAAAGAAATACATTTACAATTCTTAAATTAAAATTTGGCCCTTGGTATGAACTTCGTCCGGTTTCTAATTTCTATTCGAGTAAAAGGGGCGAAAATATTTCTATGAGCGTTGTCCAATTTGGACATGTGGCTATTTTTTCCTCACTTCTCCTTTCATCCCTTCTAAACTCAAGCGAAAGTTGCCCCCTTAAAGTAAAAGTAATCGTCTAAGGGCTCAAAATAAACTACCCCTGAGTGAAAGGCGACTTCTGGGATTTTCGGTATTCAAAAAAAAGTCGTGTGATACATGTAGGAGGGATTGCCAAAACGCATCTAGTATTTTTAACAAAAACAAGATTAAACGACCAAACCGTACGTTCTCGAAACGCTAAAGATGAATCCCACATTCAATAATAATTATTCGGAAATCGTGAGATGCGGTCTGGAGTGATGTACGTTTTAGAAAAACATTTTCTTTATCGTGCGAACGTTTCGAGCTTTATTGAGATCATCTTCAGGGCCTGGGATTTACAAACATTGTTTACATTTACCAAATACATGTAGGATGTGGAAAAAAGTGAATTTATACAATGCGAAATATATTTTTTTATATTCAAAGTATTTTTTTTTTGCATGACCCTGAAGATGATATCAATAAAGATCGAAACGTTTGGTACGATAAAGAAAATATTTTTCTGAAATCTACGTCTCACCAGACCGCATTTCACTATTTCCGTATAATTATAGACTAACGGTCCCTAATTACCGCACATTAAATAATAAATTTGATTAAACCTGTGAGAGAAGAAAAGAGAAATTAAATATTATAATCATATGATTTCTTGGACAGTAAGTAACGAACAAACCAAAAATTGGCGTTACTTTAACTTCAAACATTACATTTTGAATAATACTGAGGAATATTACTCAATATTGGACAATATTTCAAATAGTTTCAGTTTGGAAATGAATGTTAGCTTGTTATACCATTATCCGTTTTATTACATGCAAACCTTTTTATCTGATGAATTTATTTCAGCACAAAAACGTCATTTTTACTTTTGTTTACTAAGTCGAAAGTTCGCCTTGCTTCGTTCATTCAATTGCAAGTCAAAATTATAGAAAAATACAATAATGTTCATTAATATTATTAAACAATAAGTATAAACCGCAAGCATAAAAAAGTTTTATCGATTTTTTAAACTAAGTTTAATAGATATATTGGCAAAAAAGTGAGTGAAGTAGCACATGATTCATGATTATAAAAACAAATATTTTTATTCAAATTGTCAAGAACGGAAAAATATTTTTCTATACAAATATTTGTAAATATTGCGTATTAATCAATTTTACACACAATTTATTGATAATGATTGTGACTAAGCTGATTAAATTCTCAACAACTGGCAGATAATTAATTTAAGACTTTTCGAAATAGTTATAAAATTCTTTAAGAATCAGTCATAATTTTGTGGAGTACGATGCAGAAACTAGACAAATGAGTATAGTTACATAAAAGCGAGACCAGATTGAACATATTCTGGATAGACAGCTAGACCTAGCAATACGACCGTGTTTATTAGACAATGTTACACGTGATAAAAGAGAATTTGGAGATGGATGTGTAGGCAGATAGGTATATAGAGTGATAGATGGATAGAGAAAAGAGAGATACAGACTGACAAACTGTCTTCTTTGTCCAAGGAGATGGATAGGTAGGTAGGTAGGTAGGTAGGTAGAGAGAGAGAGAGAGAGAGAAAGAGAAAGAGAGAGAGAGAGAGAGAGAGAGAGAGAGAGAGAGAGAGAGTGAGAGGACAAGGAAGATCGAAAAAAGGATACATATAAACCAGAGATAAATAAAAATATAGAGAGAAAGAAAATAGGGAGTACAAACAAGAGAGAAAGATAGAAATAGAGAGAGATTTAATAGATCGATAGAGAGGGAGAGAGAGATCCAGAGAGAAAGAGGACCAGGAAGATTGAAAAAAGGAGACAGATAAGAAGACCAAGCAACACCATTAGGAAAAACGAATGTACCCGAATAAAACTCTCAGAGAGAAGAAAGAGAGACAGACATAAAAACATAGAAAGATACAAAGAGAACTGACTCAATGAGATTGGAGAGAGTTGGAGAGATGCAGAGTAAGTCAGAGTCAAAGTACATAGGCAGACAGAGAAATAAGAGATATACACAGAGGAAGGTAGAGATACAGAATGAAAGAGAGTGATAGAGAAAGGGATAGAGCGAGAGATACAGAAAAATAGAAAGAAAGAATGAAATTGAGAGAAAGTGAAAGAAAGAAGCAGAGAGGGTTAGGGAAAGAGTGGTTGAGAGGTAAACAGAAAGACGGGCATGGAACATAAAATAAACAAACCAAGCACGAGTTAAAAATACACGCACATAAAACGAGAGAGGTAGAGAGGTAAAAAAGAAAGTAAGAGGCAAATAGAGAGAGAGAGAGAGAGAGAGAGATTGAGAGAGAGAGAGAGAGAGAGAGAGAGAGTGAGTGAGGCGCATTGGTTACTGATAGAAAAAAAGAGAAGACAGTTCTTAAGGAAAACCCTACATACATGTAGTCAGCCCCTAAAACAAAAACTGAAAAATAAGTATGATAGTAAATTATATGATAGTAAGTAATATATATATATATATATATATATATATATATGTATATAAATGATAGTAAGTAAATAAGATAAAAAGAAGCAAAAGAGAGAGAGAGAGAGATAGAAAGAGAAAGAGAGAGAGAGANGAGAGAGAGAGAGAGAGAGAGAGAGAGAGAGAGAGAGAGAGAGAGAGAGGAGAAAGACTGTCAGGCAGGAAATAAGCGGACCAAGCAATCCCAAGTAGCTTTTTAGGTAAAGTAATAAGTTCAGCAGTTAAAAACACAATGCACTCAGAGAAATTGACATGACAAAGAGAGAGTAAGATAGAAAATTTACAACCCCGATTTTTGTTAAATTAACAATGGTCATGTAAAGAAAAAATCGTGAGATTTCCCTGGGTAGTCTGCTGGGCGATTAACCTGTAATTTGGACGTCACTAATCTTTTTGATTTGCCTATTGTAGCCATTTTGTTATGACAGACGCGTTTCGGCTTTTCGCCATCTCCAGTGGTGCATACTGTTAAATTATGCTTCTCTGACAAAACTTTTGCCATGACAAAACTGGAAGTATAGACGGATCAAATTGATAGAGGTTCATCACCTAGCTGACTCCAGAGAAAATCTCACAGTTTGAAATGTAACTTTATAAAATATTATGTGGAAAAAAAAGAATTACTACCGATCTGGTGCCATTATACATACATCTTGTATGTATCAACTTATGTAATAAAAATTCTTTTCCCAAGTATAACAAGCCAGTAGAGGGTCGCCAGACCAGATCGGCAATGAGGAAAAAATGTAGCTAATAAATTAAACAAAAAACAAAAATGATCAACATTAACTTTTTATATTCATTAAATTAAAGGGTAATTATACTGTATTTGAAGAATGATGTGAACATAAAATCAACGGCTGCCTATATACGTCGTTCGGTCCAGCATGGTACTGCATGTGTTTAAATTTGCGCCGGTATGTTTGGCACAAAAAATCGTTGTTTTTCCAAAGAAATTTTATTTTTTCCTTTTATTTTCCTATTGAAGAACAGTTTTTATAAGCAGTACACGTGATATCGTCGTGAAAAATACGTTTTGTATCAAAGTATGTCGATTAAATTAAGTGATAATTAATGTGTTTGAGTTCCTCACTCGTTCGTACAAACGACACCTTATTTACAGAGATCGGCTTTCCAACACGCGGGCTATATATACACATCAAAAGGAAAAATATTGCTAATCACGTGAAATTCAAAACTTTCTAATTGGCACGGAAAATCAAAAACAGCCGGAAAAGTTTTTTGTTTCCCTCACAGCCACGGACCGCAGGAGCTAACGTTGAATGGAAAACAAAATATGCGAGGGTCAAGGCCCGGTTGAGAAAAAAAACCCATGCACTTATTTCGAAAGATTAATTAAGTAATCACGAGTAGGAAATAACAATGGGAAACCGGAATATGCAAATCACGGCGAATCTTGTTTTTTCGGGCTTATCTTGCCTATGAAGCTCCATCAAAAATATATTCAAACTGTCCGTTTACACTGAGAAAGAAATAATTATACACAATTCCATAAGATTGTCTTAAAAATACACTTTTTAAAGACTAGTTAAAGGACATTTTTGGGTTTTATTGGTGAGGTATGATGGGTGTAGTTTGGTCGTTATTTTGGTCCGACTTGCCTCGCTGTTTTGGTATCAGGTCATTTTGGCAATTTACCATAAATTCACATTAAACGATGGACCTAGCCCGTGTATGTCTTTAAAATAAGGGTAACGAAGAAGATAAACTAGTTCCTCGACGATACTAGGACCAAAACCCTTCTGTAAAATTTCAAACGCTTCCAAAATGATCAATGGACGAGTTGATCAAGTTAAAAATTCTTACGTGGAGAAACAACACTCAAAGGAAGATACAAGCAAAAGACGACCTAAAATTTCTAAAACTGCAGACTGTTAACTTCCGATTCCAAAAGCACATGAACTATTGGGAGTGGCAGAAGAAGACAATGTTCTTTTTTTGCCAAGAAAACTAGGAATTCTCAGTGCACAGTGCACGTTATACTGGGAAGAACCAACTAGGAGAATATTTCTACTCATTAGTAAAGAAAAGCTCAAAGCAAATATGATCAAAAGATGATCAAGGCTTTGAAGGCCATTAAGATAAGGCCATAATCTATATATGGAAGAGCACAGTGTCCTACCTGTTGGACTTAGGGAAAAACGCTGTTTTGCTACCTTAACACATTATAATAAAAAAAAAGTTGTGTATATTCAGGGTAAGTTTTCTACATATTCCAAACTGGCTGGTCGCATATCTTGCAAGGAGTAAGAAAAGTCTCTGAAAATTATTCTGCATAACTGCTGTGAGGTGGTACTCTCCACGTGTTTCTCAGCACATCATTCATCTTCATCGACGGATCAAGTCTTAATTATGCTAGTCTTTCGCGAGGTTAGATGTCACTCAAACACAGTGCACGCCATGTAGTGTGAGTGAAGAACTCAGTAGGTAGGACCCAGTAGGTGGATCGAGTTGCGAGATGTATAGCATATGTTCATAGACTTGCAAACCAACAACCAACACATACTAGTTTACTTATGTAAGATTTGGCCCTTCTTTTTAGGCTTCAGTGACCTTATGGTCTTCAGAACGCAATGTCGAAGCTCAAGGTAAGTTGTTTGCCTTCCTCACATATTCCGAACTGACAGGCCGCATATAATAAAAGATGACTGTCCCGAAGCTCTGGAAAATATTCTGTGTAATCATCTGCGAGGTGTCAAATCATATAGATCACGTTTTGACCTTTCTGTGACTTCAATGAACCAACAGATAAAGTGCGCTACGTTGAGGCTTAGCAAAAGTTGTATCTATCTATACCATCCGATGGTCATGAAGATCAAATGTTTGATGTTTTTCTAAAACCTACGTCATACCAGCCCGCATCTCACGGCCTCCAAATAATCATTGGCTAACAGTCGCTAAACACCACACAATAATATTGTAATTAGTATGTTTAAACAAAATCTTTCTTATTGTCATTAGGATAATTTAAGGGCTAAAAAATACATAAAATATCTTTCATTAAGGGTTTCTCTTTCCGGGTAAAACCTTGGCTTTTCTATTTTACGACGAGTCCGGGTTCTATAAATTGTCTACCATCTCCAACTGTGTACGTGCCATTGGGACCAGTTTGGCTCTTTCTTCTCTATTCCCTCATTCGACACAACCCGTTACGTCTTTTCTTTTGGCTGTTATTTTCCTTTATTCCGACTGCGTTTTGTCAACCGAGTCCACAATTGTGTCTTTTTTAATGCTGTAACAATTTTTTTTTTAAATCGCCATTGCCTCTCTATGTTAGTTTTCCTCAAGAAAATTAAAACATATTTTTAAAATGATTATCCGTCGTAGGTAAAACCGACCCAGTCATTCAATACAGCTGGTAACCAGATATTGCAGTCAACCTAGCTTAATCCAGTATTAGATTAACATCATTTGTTAATAATCCCTCCGCAATTTAAAACCATTTGAGAAAATCAGATCATCGGAATAGAAAAAAATTACGAGGCAAATTTGGCAGAACGATGGATATGAGTAACAACAAAATCTTACGTATTACTACAATAAAATTCGGGTCAAAGCACTTTTAGACATATTATTTATGTATTTGGAAACGTTTATGTATTTTACTTCAGTAAATTTGTCGTTACTAATCATTTTACATAGCATTAATTAACATTTTTTGGACCTAGAACTAACATAGAGCTAAGTGACGGCGGACCAGAGTTATCGAAAAAGGGACGGGAAAGAGACAGAAAGAGGGGGAGTGAGAGAGAGAGAAAGTGATAGAGAGAAAGAGAGAGAGAGAGAGAGAGAGAGAGAAGAGTGAGAGAGAGAAAGAGAGGAGAACAAAAAATAGAAAATGGAAAGAGAAATGTACAGGGAAAAGAATATGTAGATGGGTACATACAACAGCGTATAATATAGATAGAAATTAGTACGTATAAAAAGAGTACAAACGAGAGAAAGGGAGAGAGGGAGAGAGAAAGAGAGAGTGTGTATGGTTGTGTGTGTGCGTGCGTGCGTGCGTGCGTGTGTGTGTGTGTGTGTGCGCGCGCGCGCGTGCGTGCGTGCGTGTGTGTGTGTGTGTGTGATAGAGAGAGAGAGAAAGACAGGCGTACGGGTAACTGATACATAATAAAAAGAATTTAGATAAATATGTAGATGGATACATTCAATAGCGTATAATATACGATAGAAATATAAAAGGAGTACAAACGAGAGAAAGGGAGAGAGAGAGAAAGAGAGAGAGAGAGAGAGAGAGAGAGAGAGAGAGAGAGAGTATGTGTATGTGTGTGTGAGAGAGAGAGAGAGTGAGAGAGAGAAAGACAGGCGTACGGGTAACTGATACATAATAAAAAGAATTTAGATAAATATGTAGATGGATACATTCAATAGAGTAAAAAGTAGAAATAAATACATATTGTTTCAACCAATAAACCAAGAGAATAAACTGAAGGAGGGAAGCCGAAGCCATTGCGATGGATATCACAGAAGGAAATATAAAGATTAGAATAAGAAAAGAGAAAACAGTCCCTAAAGGAAACAGTACATACATGTAATCTAGCCCTTAAAACAAAAAGTGAAAATAAATATGGATAACAAGAAGCAGGAAAGAGAGAGAGAGAGAGGGAGGGAATAAAATATAAATGAAATAAATTTGACTATTTCAGTAAACTTAAATAAAAATAAACAGAGGGTACAAACGAGAGAGAAATAAAAATATAGAGAGAAGAGGTAGACACATAGATAGATAATATATATACATATATATCTATATAGAGAGAGAGAGTGAGAGAGCGATAGATAGATAGAGAGAGAGAGAGAGATACAGAAAATAGAAAGAAAGAATGAAAGAGAGAAAAAGTGAAAGAATGAAACAGAGAGGGTTAGGGAAAGAGTGGTTGAGAGATAAACAGAAAGACATGCATGGAGCTTAAAATAAACAGACCAAGCAAGAGTTACAAATACACGCACATAAAATGAGAGAGGTAGAGAGGTATAAAAAGAAAGTAAGGGGCAGTAATCAAGTTATCTGAGAGACAGATAGACAGAGAGAAAGAGAGAAAGAGTGAGAGAGAGAGAGAGAGAGAGAGAGTTGAAGAGAGAGACAGACTTATTGGTTACTGGTACAAAAAAAACCGTTCTTAAAGAAAATCGTACATGCACGTAATCTAGCCCCTAAAACAGAAAATGAAAAATAAGTATGGATAAAAAGAAGTAAGGGAGAGAGAAAGAAAGAGAGAGAGAGTGAGAAAAAAAAAATTAAATAAAATTAACTATTTCAGTAAACTTAAATTCAATACAAATAAAAACAACAAATTTCATTTTAAAAATTTATTGAGACCATTTTTATTCATGTGGTTTGAAACATTTCAACTGGGAGGGGACAAGCTGAGGAGACAAGAAAGCTGGTGACGTCTTCCTAATTCATGCTCGATTTTATAATCCTAAAACAGGATCTTTCGCTTAAAATTCATACTAACGACATGATTCATTAGATATATTTAGATAAAAAGCCTTCCAGCATCTAAAAAGTCAAACGCATTCTTTTTAAAAAGCGTAATCGTATATTTAGTCAACATGGGTCCTTTTTCAGCGATGATGGTTTTATATGTTTAATATTTACCAACAAGTCTTGGTTGCAAGTTGCCTTTCTTCCATTTTTATTGGCTTGTCGTGAATCTTATCTTTTATAAGACATTTATAAAAATAAATAAAAAAACTATGCCCAAATTGTTAAAAAAACGATAAATTTACGGTCTGAACAACTTTGCACCTTTAAACATTGTTGTTTTAGAATATTTTGACTCGTGGGAGAAAACTTCAAAAATTATTTAACTAATTTTTTCCCTGGTGTAATGGAATTTACTGCAGAAATTTTTCACCGGTTGAACTTGTCAAACTTGTCGTCACAACGGCCGATAATTTTCTTTCCACGTCACTTTCTTTTTGTAATAAAACTTTATCGCTGATTAAATCCAAATCGAGTGAGAATCGAAGAGAATTTCCTTCCAGCTCAGGGGGTTTACAAGCTGGAGTAATTGATCGGAGAGGATGGATTTCTCAGATGCCGAGTGTGAATGGGCCTGGTCAAGGTCTTTCTCTGCCGCTGTATGCATAACGGGTTAAGGACAAGGAGATTTTGTATTCTCTGCGGGATTTTTTACCGTTCGTCATCTCAATAAAAACCTTATGCGTAAGCGATGTTTTTCACTCTCCAGTTCGTTTACGTACGATGAAGGTGTTAGAAAAATAAACGTTTGTTTTTCCAAAACGAGGTTATCGTTTAATTGACACCTAAAATACCTTGATTATAAATCACCACAATTATTGAAATTTTCTTTTCCTATTTAAATTCATTGTAATGTTTAAGTATTAAAGCATTAATGTAGTTGTACTAGGTACATTGCAAATTGTTCCATGTTAACGTCTAAACAATTCACACAGGATGTTTTTGAGCCTGCAGCCTGCTAGACCCGTATGTACAAGTTAATCGAGGACAACAAAAGATAAATGTAACATCGATAACAGGGATAAGCATGTGTACATAGTTCAATAGCTGTTGGATTTATTAAACTACACTGAGAGGCAAAAAAAAGTGGCCACCCATAATATTTTTTAATTATTTCTTAGACAATTCTTCATTGATTATCTTATGACAATATTTGGTCCGTTTTAAAGGATTAGCAGTAAAGAAAACACAGATAAACGTTCCCAGTTGTGTTTACAATTGGATTTTAAATAAATCTTTGAATAGTCAATCTGTTCTTTCTTGGTTTTTCTGTAAAGCTTGTTTCTAACCCATTAGATTTCGTGGTCCGATTGACCAAATAACTTCTTTCAATTAATTAATCTTTATGTATTGGCTGGAATGAAAAAGTTAGTGTCACGAGCGAGATTCGAACCCACGACCTTCGGCTCAATACGCCGCTCTAACCACTTGAGTTATCGTGACTTCGATCCACTCGGACACCAACTCCACCAAAACAACAACTTACAATAAAATATAAATTAATTGAAAGAAGTAATTTGGTCAATAGACTACTAAATATAATGGATATTAAAAACATAAATTCATGGAAGCTTTGTTCATAAAAAGAGATCTAAGGGGGACGTTTTCAGTCGGGTTTGCTCTCCAAAGAAATCCTTGTCTAACAAAAAAAAATTAAATTAAAGAATCTGTCATGTTAGAAATTAAACTAAAGCTATTCACCCATATTAAGCCAAACATGTTAATTGTCCATTATATTTCCTGGTACGATTGACTAAATAAACTTATGTGAATTAATTAATCTTTTTATGCAAGGTACTGGTTGAAATGAAAAAGCTAGTGTCACGAGCGGGATTCGAACCCACGACCTTCGGCTAAACACGCCGCTGCTCTAACCATTTGAGCTATCGTGATTTCGATCCACTCGGACACCAACTCCCCATCTCCACCAACCTTTCGAATTCCCTTATTTTTGCCATTTTTCAAATGTCGTGTAATCAGGATTAGATTCTCGGGGACAAATGAAATGGCCACAGAGAGCTTCAGTGAAGATATACTTCGTTTTACTTATTAAATCCATTATATTTCGTGGTCCGATTGACCAAATAACTTCTTTCAAGTAATTAATCTTTATGTAAGGTATCGGTTGAAATGAAAAAGCTAGTTCTTTCTTTTTTTTTTATTTCAACCAATACCTTACATAAAGATTAATTAATTGTTAGTAATTTATTTACAAACATCCCTGTTAAAGAATGTACTAAACTAATAAAACAAAAACTTAGGGATAATTGTGTTTAAAATGTTATAATAGACCTCTTAAATATATGCCTACTATATAATTATTGTAAATTTTATCAAATGAAAGGTCTCCATTGACCCCGCTTTGTGCCGAAATATTCATGGATATAACTTTAAAAAAAAAAACAACTGAAAAATGGCAAAAAGAAGGGAAAATTCGGAAGGTAGGTTGGGATGGGGAGTTGGTGTCCGAGTGGATCGAAGTCACGGTAGGTCAAGTGGTTAGAACAGCGTATAGAGCCGAAGGTCGTGGGTTCGAATCCCGCTCGTAACATTAACTTTTTCATTTCAACCAATACTTACATAAAGAATAATTAATTGAAAGAATTTATTTGGTCAATCAGACCACGGAATATAATGGATTGTTTATTTTGTGAAAATTGCCTTCTGCAAAGGTTTAAGCATTAATTTGTCATTTCAATGTGTTTCTCGTAAAGACTGTAGAAATTTTATATAACATAACATTAGGCACAGCCTACATAAAGATTTATGAATATTTTTGTGAATGTTGTTGGTACTTGTAAGAACATTTATGAAATACATGCATCCATTTAAGTTTACTTTGTCATTTTATGTTCGGATTGGGAATAAAACGACATTCCGTGCGGCAGAACAAAGTAATAAATGAAAAAATGTTCTTATTGGTCACACTATCATGTTTGGTGGGTGTTGACAGAAATCCAAAACGATTTTAGCGTTGGTATGGTTTTCAGTCCATAAAAGAACAATAACAGCTGAAAACTGAAACAACACAAAATCTCGATGTTTCACAGTCAGTGTAGACTTGAAAAACCAATTATTCCTTGTTATAAACAAGACATATTTAACAAATAATCTGTTAAGAATCAGATTTTGTCATTTGACATGACAGACGTCAAGATTCTTAGTTTTAGTGATTATTCTGAGATCGTGAGATTCGGTCTGGTGTGACGTAGGTTTCAGAAAAATATTTTCTTTATCGTGCCAACGTTTCGATCTTTATTGAGATCATCTTCAGGGCCTGGGATTTATAAACATTGTTTAAATTTTACAAATATATGTAGGAGATGAGAAAAAAAATGAATTTATACAATGCGAGAAAATTTTAGATTAAAAGAAAAAAAACACATTCTTAGTTTTGTAAAAGAGATAAATGGCAATAGAAAAAATATAGCGAATTATCCTACTAATGATTAATAAATTGTACATAAAAACGTATATGTGAACAATATATACAAATTATCTCAATGGGCAGGTGATTTTGGATCACAAAAAAAGGTTCTTACTTGATATTCTTGTTGGTTACATTTCAAGACCGTAATAAACGCCCACCGATTTAATCACACGTGGGCTATATTATTTACTATGAGACTATCTCAGATATAATGTACCTTTTAATAATATGCTATTTGCTAGTTTTTGTGGACGTATGTAAAAAGGCAATGCGTATGGTTACATTTTACAATGCATCAGTGATGAATGATTATAAGCTTGATTAATACTTTCTTTGAATTTTGAAATATAAATTATGACGAAACATCGCTTATTAGGTCGAAAATTAGATAGGAGTAATTAGCGAATTAGACGGTTCTTTGATCGAAAAGGGTTCCATGAAGAATCAAGTCCTGAATGAGTGTCGTCTGTGTGACTGTAACGGTTAAAGAAGCATGATCCTTTGATGGTGAGGGTTGATTTGTTTTCACTTTCGTATGACAAGGACCAAGCAGGATTGCTGTGACCGTTTTACAGTTTGATTCCCAGGCTCCCAGGACTTCGGGTACGATTTTCCCCAAGGACGACCGGGATTGGCCAAGACGGGCCCTTCTCGACTCGAACGGACCATTAAAACTTCCCACCAAAGAGGAAATCACGATCTTATAATTGTATTAAAACTTTTCGTTAGAAGAGGCAAAAAAATTCGATAAAATGACATAAAATGTAGGAAACCGGTAAAGTAATTAATTTTATTGTAAATATAGTATTTCAGTATTCAATTTTATTAACCTCCAGGTTGTATGACATAATACACAAATATTATAAACTAAAAATGTTTCGTATTTGCTAATTTACTTCAATAAAAACATAAAAACATAGTCGAGGTGTTGAACCAGCAGATCGATTTCGAATCTTTGACAGACCAAGCAAGAAAATAAGCAACCAGGATGATAAGAAACGATGAAACTACAGTTACCCGTCAGCAGATCATAACATGTTTTATAGTTGAAAAAGATTGTCATTTTGTGTAGAAAAATTCATACTGGAAATAAATATAGAGGGTTGTTAAAATTTTCAAGTATCCAGCTTCTGAGTCGTCACCTTACTGTGCTTAAACTGACATTAACCTTTCTTACTTGTTGAAGACGTTGCTTGAGCTCAACAGCGGTAGAATGTCGGTTGCGGAGTACATTCGAAACAAGAAAACTATCATCTCTCTGAGATGTGACACGATCCATGCCTTCTCGATTACCTCCAGTGTCTTGGTAGCGATGAACTGTCTTCGGACAGTTATTCTGGGTATGCTAAGTACCCTGGCCACATACGATTGACTTCTTCCCTCGTCCAACAACACTATGATTCTGGCCGAATCTGTTTCATTTAAAACCATCGCTCAAACAAATTTAAAAATTAAAAATGGTACAACATAAAATAATCAAACCACCGGAACATTAAAAATAAGTCCTTTCAATTAATTAATTACTATATAAGGTACGTGTAGTGATTAGTGACCGTTATTCGATATTTATTTAGAAATCGTGAGATGCGGTCTGGTGTGATGTAGGTTTCAGAAAAACATTTTCTTTATCGTGCCAACGTTTCGATCTTTATTGAGATCATCTTCAGGGCCTGGGATTTATAAATTTTTCCCTTCCTCGGCTCTTTTCACCTCAAAGAAGCCGACGCCCTATAGAAAAATGTATTTTCTATACCGACATCCTTCCCCACCCCTTCAAAATCGAACGTATATAAACACAAAATAGCAAAATCTCACTGGCACTCTCAACAAGACAAAACTTTGAGTGAGTAGAAATAGTTTGATTGAATATATATAAAAAATATATTTTGCATTGTATAAATTCACTTTTCCACATCCAAAATGTAATTGATTTATGTAAACCATGTTCGTAAATCCCAGGCCCTGAATATGATCTAAACAAAGAACGAAACGTTGGCACGATAAAGAAAATGTTTTTCTGAAACCTACATCACACCAGACCGCATCTCACGATTTCTAAATAAATTATGAAAGGTATTGATTGAAATGAAAAAGTTAGTGTCACGAGGGGGATTCGAACCCAGGACCTTCGGCTCAATACGCTGCTGCTCTTCCACTTGAGCTATCGTGATTTCGATCCTCTAGGACACCAACTCTCCATCTCGTACCTTCCCTCTTTTTGCCATTTTCCACGGTTGTAGGTTGAATTCGAAGGGGTTCGAATCCCCCTCGTGACACTAACTTTTAAATTTGAACTATCGTGACTTCCATTCACTCGAACACCAACTTCCCATCTCAATCTATGTTTCGAATTTTCCTTCCTTTTTGCCATTTTTCAAATGTCGTGTAATCAGGATTCGATTCTCGGCGACAAATGAAGTGGCCACGGGCTCTTAGTGATTATATACTTCGTTTTACTTATTCAATCCATTATATTTTGTGGTCCGATTGACCAAATAATTTCTTTTAGTTAATTAATCCTTATGTAAGGTATTGGTTGAAAAGAAAATTCGAAAGGTAGGTTCGGATGGGGAGTGGTGTCCGAGTGGATCGAAGCCATGATAGTTCAAATGGTTCGAGCAGCAGCGTATTGAGCCAAAGGTCGTGGGTTCGAATCCCGCTCGACCAATACCTTTCATAAAGATTAATTAATTGAAAAAATAAACAATGTTGTTTCGATGATTATAAATAATTTGTTCAAATAAACAACTATATTTTGGTTTGATACAGGTGACTCAAATCAAAATACATTTTTTCATTTTAAGAAACTTGGTTTATTATAAATTTAAAATACTTATTAGATTCACTAATTTCGTGGTCCGCTTGACCAATCAATATATTACACTTAATTAAGGTTTGACCTATCGTGACCTCGATCCACTCGGACACCAACTTCCCCATCTCACCGAGAATCCAATCCGATTACACGACATTTGAAAAAATGGCAAAAAGAAGGGAAAATTAAAAGGTGGGGTTTAAATGGGGAAGTTGGTGTACGAGTTGATCGAGGATTCGAGGTCACAATAGCTCAAGTACGTACGATAGTTCAAATGGTAGAGCAGCGGCGTATCTAGCCGAAGATCGTGGGTTCGAATCCCGCTAGTGCCATTGACTTTTTTTATCTCATCTAAAAACCTTAATTAAGTGTAATACTTATTAGAGACAAATGTAAGTATTAGGCGCTGGTTAGGGTATCTCTGTCTTATTTGCCCCGCTATCGGTCCTGGGTTCGAAATCCTGCGTATCTCATTGTTTTTAATTATTCAGAAATCGTGAGATGCGGTCTGGTGTGATGTGGGTTTCAGAAAAACATTTTCTTTATCGTGACAACGTTTCGATCTTTATTGAGATCATCTTCAGGGCCTGGGATTTACAAACATTGTTTACATTTAACAAATACATTTAGGATGTGGAAAAGTGAATTTATACAATGCAAAATATTTTTTTTTTTTTTTATCCAATCAAAGTATTTCTATTCACTCAAAGTGTTTGTCTTCTGTGTAATTGTGTCATTCTTGCGTGTCGTGTTGAGAGTGCCAGTGAGATTTTGCTGTTTTATGTCTATATACGTTGGATTTTGAAGGGGTGGGGAAGGAAGTCGGTTTAGAAAATCATTTTTCTATAGGGCGTCGGCTTCTTTGAGGTGAAAAGAGCCGACGAAGGGAAACAATGTGTTGGTAATGGTTCGGCCAGATTATCCTTTCAGGATTATATAGAAGGGGATATATAGGAAAAGGAAAGCTAAATTGTTGGACCTAAATTGTTTTTTAAGTGAAATTGTATGAAAAATGAATTGTTGTCCCATCGTCGGAGATACCCAACATGTAGTTGGATATTTAGCCCTCATGGTAATTACTTTACTTTCATATTAAACCGAGCCCAACGCATTAAATTGTAAGTGTAATACTGTCCACTGTCTCTGTAGAATAAACATCAAAAAATGTCAAATCTGTGCTGTTGTCGTGTCTCGTTGTTATTGTTCCCATTGTTACAAATGACTTTTGAAAAGCCAAATCCCTGTTTTTGTACCACCTAGAAACCGCATTTCACGGCCTACGGGAATTCCCCGCTCAAAAATGATCCGTATTGACTATCACAGCTTGCAGCACGAGTTTGAATGGAGTTGAGATCGGGCCTATTACCCCCGCAAAGGTCGTCCGGTAACAACCGCCCGTTGAGTTTTTGTTTTCTTTTCTTTAAAAAAATTGGATTTATAAAAATTAGCATACAATCGGAAATGCTGACGAGATAAAAAAACATTATAAAATTGATCGCCTACTCAATTAACAATGGGGTTTTTAATTGAACGTATTGATTATTGACATCAGTTTGACAAAAATTATGGATTTTGTCGCAAAAAGAAATGTTTTTATTTTTTCATTAGACCACCTAGAAAAATATAAAAAAATTTCTCCTGCATTAATGTTTTAAATGAACATCCTTTTAGAATAGTTTTTTAATTCATAACCTTGTTTAATCAATGGCGGTAAGACGATTAATTGTTGACTGAATTAATAAGCACTGAAACGTCCTTCTTGTAGATTAATCGACTAACATTAATTAAAAAGATCACAGTTGAATAATGTCATTGAGTTATGGAATATTCTTCCGATGAAACTTAGCGCAAGATGTGACCTTGTTCGGTTTGGATTTGAAGGCTGTCCCAAGGAGTAATTTCGCTTCATACCCTCTGGGTAAACATCTCATGATCCCAGTCTATACTTACTTTCCAAAAAAAAAAAAAAAAAAAAAACAGTCAATGTGAGATCACCGGAGATGAAAATTGAAACTGGCAGTTGTAGGGCGCAATTCCGATCAAGTCCCCGGAAGTAGATAGATAGATAGATAACATGCTTTATTTACATTAAAGAGAAGCATTACATAATATTCAATATTAAAAGCATTTTACAGCATGGATGCTTATCCCTCTGCCGGAAGTTGGCTGTTCTTTTTCAGGCGAGCGAAAAGTAAAAAATAAAAATTAACTATATAATAATGGT
This sequence comes from Cimex lectularius, assembly GCF_000648675.2. NCBI lineage: Eukaryota > Metazoa > Arthropoda > Insecta > Hemiptera > Cimicidae > Cimex > Cimex lectularius. The sequence continues at coordinate 861,397 of NW_019392635.1, read as the reverse complement.
AATAATAGAAAACTATAACTAAAAACTAAATGATAAAAACTAGCTGATTTTAGATACAAGTTACAAGTTAAACAATTATGACTATAATAATTAGTATTATAATCGTACCTATATTGCCAGGCATGACGTGCATAGTGTGCTAGACCTTTCGACCTCTCCATATCCACGATATTTAAAAGATCAAGCAGCTGAGACCTGGAAAGCGATTTATAGCCTAGATACAGGATACGGAGTTCAGACAGTATGGGACACTGGGCAACAAAATGAAAGATGTCTTCCCTAACTCTTAGGTTACAGAGCGTGCACAAGGGATTTCCGTCGTCTTCCTTCCATGGCACAGAATTGAGGATCACTTGCTCGCATCTGAGTTTAAGAAGCCATCGAAGAGTCGGAAGTTTTATAGACCCACTAGCTTGAACATTTAGGTTAAAGGTTTCCTTAGAGTGGTCTAGGGCCTTAAAGAGAAGATACCTGTTGGAGACCTGAGCTCGATGCTCACAACTCACATGATGTTTATCACGTAGACTGCACAAAAGTTTCATGGTATAATTGGGCCAACTCGAGAGGTTTTCTAAACAAAAAGAAAAATCGCAACCATATTGAGTAGCTAAAGTATTCCATTGCCGAAACCAGGAGCCATTAGATTTAATAACCTCGAGCGCAGTAATTTTGGAGATTCGGGCAACAGGGCCCTTAAGTACCCTTAAAACAAATGAAAAATGCAGGGAAAGCGTATAAAGGAAAATTTTATCCACTGCCATCTCCATATAAAGCATATAGTTTGGAGTAGAATTAGGCAGTGAGAATATCTTCATAATAAAAAAAACGTTGCACTCTTTCTATCACTTCATAATCCTGGAACCCCCACACCTGGCCTGCATAGCACAAAATAGAACGGCACACTGCATTAAATACCTTGTATTTAGAGTAAACCGGGATTAGATTCTGGGCTAAAAAGTAACACCATGTTCAAAGCAACCTTCGCCACTCAAGCTTTGGATTTTAGATGAGGGGTAAAAGAGAGTCTGGAAGTTAGGACTACTCCAAGATATTTATATTGGTTAACCACATCAACCCTCTCACCCTGGAAAAACCAACGCTCGGCCTTTACAGGCCTGCCTCCTCTTCTAAACACCATTATCTTTGATTTAGCCAGGTTGACAGTGAGATTCCATTGATCACAGTATGATTCCACGAGACTAATATTTTTCTGCAACCCAGTAATACTATCTGTTATCAAGACTACATCGTCAGCATACATTAAAATCGTAATAATTGTACCACTAACACGGACTCCAAAATCCAAGCCAGACGGGAGATCATCCAAGAATAAGGAAAAGAGTAAAAGGCTTAGGACACATCCTTGTCTCACACCACAAGCTACCTCAAAAAATTTGGAAATACCTCCTGACCCCCTGACCGCACTCTTAGTCTTGCCTTCACGACCCTTATAAACTGACTAGATACTCTCAAATTACCGATTTTCAGAAAGAGGGCTCTTCTATCAACACAATCGAAAGCCGCCCTGAAATCGACAAAGAAACAGTACAACTTCTTTAGTTTTGAAAATGACAAATTAACAAGATTATGAAGAATGAATAAATTGTCAGAAGTGGAGACGCCCTTACGGAAGCCTGCCTGAAATTCAGTTAGAAGATTGTTAGAAGACCGGAAGTATCAGGACTTTATTAGGGAAAAAATGACGGTAGAGGGAAACGAAACTTGTAATAAATCAAATGTAATAATTTACCATATTTCTACATTAACAGAGGAGGATTCTGTTTTTACAATTGACCTATTGTATTCAATTTTTATATTAATCCATATATGTTTAGCGGTCATATTTGACCTACTTAATTATTTCAATTAATTATACTTTTTATCTGAAGTCTTGGTTGAGATAAAAAAGTTAGTGTCACGGTAGCTCACGCGGTCAGAGGAGCCGCCTATTAAGCTGAAGGACGTGGGTTCGAATCCCGCTTATGACACTAACTTTTTCTTATCAACTAAGTCTTTAGATAAAAAGTATAACTAATTGAAATAATTATTCAATTTGTATTTGATTAGTGAGGAGCGGTCAAGAATGCAGTGGTTAGAAAAGCACCATTTTCATTTTTTTTTGCGCGTTTCGACCTTTATTCCGGTCATCTTCAGGGCATAAAGTGTGGTGTTATTCTTGTGGTGTCATATTGGTGTTGTGTGATTCGTTTGTCACAATTGTAATTTCACACAACACCAATATGACACCACAAGAGCAGCCCCACACTTGAAGATGGCCCGAATGAAGGTCGCCATATCAGCAAAACAATAAAAATGCGTTTTCTAAACTACCACATTCTTGCTCGCTCTTCACCAAATTATCATTCAATTTTTTACTTCAATTTTGGATTAAAATTTATTTATTGCTGTTCATGTTTTTTAAAAATCTTTTTAGTTAATGAAGCTTGCAAATGGTTTGATACGTCCAGGTTTTTTTCTATGATGAAATAATTTATGTACAAATAAAGTAACATGTAATAAATGTAGGTTGAGTTTGATTTATAATTTTCATTTATTGTTAGTTTAAAACATGGAGTTGGTGGGTTGATGAACTCATGGTTTTCGCGTTTCTTCCTGGCCAGCCTTTCCTCGCTGGTTCGGTCGTCAGAAGCGTTTCGGCATTTTGCCACCGTCAGTGGTGGTCTGTGTTGCGTGTATCCGTGATGAATTAGGGAAGAAAGAAAAAAGAAGAGGTACCAGGAAGAAACTCTTAACTATAACAGGTTTCTAAGCAATCAGCTCACTGCGTTGACAAGAACACAGAAAAAGAATGTTTTGAACTCGGATTCTGTAGGTTATATAATAAAGCAGAAGACAGTCAGATATATGATATGGTATGGTAAAAAGAAACCGGGATTTTTTTCACTCACCAGACACTGCGGCCTTTTGCCTTATAGTACCTTCCGAATTCCTTTGATCAATGCAATAGGCTCAATTCTTCTCCTTAGAAGTATCAGGCCACTGACTGTCGCTGCTGCAATTTGATTCTCTAAGTTTTATCCATATGTTAGGTTAAATCTCCATTGAGCTGTTGTTTCGCATTCGAAGATGATATGGGTGGCAGATTCCTCCTCCTCAATCTGCAAATGGGATCATAATTGTACATACCCATGTTGTGTAGATGTTTTCTCAGATACCAGTGACCTGTTAGTAGTCCTGTCACTCCTTTGAGTTAATCAGATATATCAGCTGGCTTTAATTTCTTGTTGTGATTTACGTACTAGTGACCATTTTCTTCTCCTGGTTGATTCGTCCTTCCAGACGCGTTTCACCAGTTCGCCGATGTCTGTGGTAGCCTACAACTCTGCACTGTGCCTATTCGTGAAGAATCGATAAGTGAAAACAGTAGAAGAAAGAGAAGAAGCTTAAAGATACCAGATTTCTTGGCTATTGACAGGACTGCTTGGTACTGTGATTCTAAAACGCATCAGAAGATATTCCACTGAACTGCTTACATTTGTTTACTTGCAGAAAGATTGGCTGGCAATAGAACCATTGCAACTAAAGGAAAATGAAAATGGATTGTGAACACGCTGTAAATTGGGAAATGACATGTTCAGGTTTGAGAAGTATCTATACTTCTAGTTTGATCGCTTCATTTTTTTTCTTCGGTTGCTCAATGTTTTATGCTGCCAGATTCTCGCCTTCTTCAGAGGTAAATGCTTCATGTTTAACGATAATTAGGTGGTTTTTCCTGTGATCCTTTTAATTTTTAGTTTGATTGCTTTCATCCTCCTGGTCAGACCATATTCACTGGTTTACCTAATTTATAGGAAAAACACTTTGAAATTGACGGATCGCCCAGACTTCATATTCATTTATTCTTATTATTTTATGAATTATATCATAGGCTCGATGGCCCGTAAACATGTATTTTAAAGCATTATATTTTAAAATGTGGTGTTTAGTGACCGTTAGGTAATGGTTATTCCGAGATCGTGAGATGCCGTCTGGTGTGACGAAGGTTTTAGAAAAACATTTTCTTTATCGTGACAACGTTCGGCCTATATTGAGATCATCTTCAGGGCCTGGGTTTTATAAACATTGTTTATGTTTTACAAATACATGTAGGATGTGAAGCAAATGAATTTATACAATGCTAGAAAATTTTATATATTTTTTTTAGCCTAAAATTTTCTAGCATTTTATAAATCTTTTTTTGCACATCCTACAAGTGACAATTAATGAGCCAGGTTATTGAACCGATCAAAGTACTAATTAATAAAAAAAAAAGTAAAACTACATTCAATGTGTGGTGATTAGTGACCGTTATTCGATGATTATTCGGAAATCGTGAGATGCGGTCGGGTGGGATGCAGGTTTCAGAAAAATATTTTCTTTATCGTGCCAACGTTTCGACCTTTATTGAGACCATCTTCAGTGCTCAAAGCGTTTGTTTTCAAGTATCATTCTTGTCTGTCGTGTTGAGAGTGCCCCCCCCCTAAAATTTTCTATCATTGTGTAAATTCATTTTTTTTAATCTAAAATTGTCTAGCATTGTATAAATTCATTTTTTTTATCTACAATTTTTTAGCATTGTATAAATTCATTTTTTTTATCTACAATTTTCTAGCATTGTGTAAATTCATTTTTTTATCAAAATTTTCTAGCATTGTATAAATTCATTTTTTTAATCTAAAATTCTAGCATTGTATAAATTCATTTTTTTAATCTAAAATGTCTAGCATTGTGTAAATTCATTTTTTTATCAAAATTTTCTAGCATTGTATAAATTCATTTTTTTAATCTAAAATTTTCTAGCATTGTATAAATTCATTTTTTTAATCTAAAATTGTCTAGCATTGTATAAATTCATTTTTTTATCTAAAATTTTGTAGCATTGTATAAATTCTTTTTTTTTAATCTAAAATTTTTTAGCATTGCATAAATTCATGTTTTTATCTAAAATTTTCAAGCATTGCATAAATTAATTTTTTTGTCTAAAATTTTCAAATGTATAAATTCATTATTTTTTGTCTAAAATTTTCAAGCATTGTAAAAATTAATTTTTTTCCTTTCACATCCTACGTGTATTTGTAAAATTTAAACAATGTTTATAAATCCCAGTCCCTGATGATGATCTCAATAAGGACCGAAACGTTGGCACGATAAAGAAAATGATTTTCTAAACGTACCAACTGACCAGATCGCATCTCACCATCTCAGAATAACTATATTTTAAGTACTATGGGCCTACACCTTACTGACTCATTTTAATTGCCCAGTTTTTCTTCTTTACCATCAAGGGACAGGAAGACACTTACCGTCGAAGCTTTATGCAATTAGGTCCCTTTTAGAAATGGGTGGGTCCGTTTTGTACATTGGCTGCTCTAGGCCGAACGGGCAAACGACAACGGCATCAAAGAAACCATTCGAGACGTTAATTAGTTATTGTTATAAGCGGCTATTGTTAGCGGAGTGACCCCGTGGCCTGACTGCCTCCATGCCTTCCACTCTCTTTGTGGCCCGTGACCACATAATTAATGAAGCCTTAACAGAGAAAACGAAACAGCCTCTCCTGGACCGGTTGGGAGGAAAAAAAGATAACACTTTTCCCTTCTTTCCTCGAACTCTTAAGAGAAAAGATTGATTCCAAGATAAAAGAATCAAGTTCAAGAATCTCGGGTGTTGAACTTTCCGATCGTTTAAATTTGTATTAAAAAAGTAATGAAATTGCTGGATAATGGGAGATGTAAGATTTCCGGAAAGTATTAAAAACATTATTTCTGTTTTAAGACTTCTTCAGGCAGAGGCTTAGCAGGTTCTTCAAGCTTCTCCTAAACAACCTTTAACCAAGAGAATAGCCCAAAAGTCAAATTTATCAAATGTAATTTGGTTCATCCATCAGTCTCGTCTCTATTTTAGTCATACTCATTCCCTTGAATATTAAGAGGTGGCCTACACTATTTCGCATGTCCCACGCTCCCGGGGCATTGACTCGTTTTTGTCCCCCTCTCGTGTTTTGCGTCGCATTTTGTACACTTAGCCTTGGCGAATTTTGGGTGTGTCCGCACGAGAGGATTCCCGAATCATCTCCTATTTTATGCGGCCAACGCTTTTATTATAAACGTTTGAAGATATAAAAAAATGACTCATTGATCATTTGCATTAAAAGGATTCCTTTCAAACCGGGTCAATGGGTTCCTTGCGGTTGACGCCTATCCTTTTTCTGTATTTCACGAAGTCAATTGTCAACAGGTGTTTTCTTCGATTCACCTCATTTAACATCTAAGTGTTAAAATCTATAAAAATCGACAAGGGGACTCTTTTACTAATTATTTATTCTGGAGATTGGTCGTTTCTGAACATTCTGGTCTGCTTATCTTCACTGCTTCGGTCTGACATTCGTGTCAAGGCTTCTCACAATCTTCAGTTGCTGTTTTGTACGTTAAATATTGTCTTTGAGTTATGTTAAATCACATCAATGAAGAAGAAAGCCGATTACTGAGAAACGACATAAGTAGCAACTATATCTTGGTGGTGGGTCACCAGTCTGTGTAGACTATTTTGATAGCCTGTCCTGTCACCACCAAAGATATGTCCCTGACAAACCAAAGCAGTGAGGATAACCACACCAAAATGAATAGAAACTACCAAACTGCAGATTGAACCCCCCCTCCCACGAGGAAATCTCCCAATGATTGTTGATAGCATCAGATTGAGACTCAATATGGCTTTTGGTTCGCTAAAGGTAAAAAAAATGGCAGATAGGATCTGCATATTTACTTAATAGGCTAATTTAATAATAAATAAACAGGACCTGTATTAGAAGATGGCCAAAGGCCGAAAAAAAACTTAAAGATTACCATCGCCTCGATGCAGATTATGTAGAATTTCCAGAGACTGCCCACATCTCATTTAAGGTGACCGGGTTTTAATTACAGCCGGTATGGGATATGTGAACGATTCGGCAAAAAATTTATTCAAAGACAAAAACTTATCACTATGTGCAATTTGGTCAATGACGGACCAGGATGACTAGGAGCGATTTTTTTTTAAGTTTCTTCTTTTCAATTATAGTTATGTTTTATTTATTTATATTCAGATCAATATATCCTTTTACAGAATACATCGTGAATAAAGTGCATGAATAATTTTAACGAGAGAAACAAGGAAACAAGTTAAAAAACACAACAAAATAGTTAAAAATATACTGCAGGGGTTTAATGTCTATTTCCCCTATATTTTTTATTGGGGTGTTTGTAATAAAACCCCTGAGAACACGTAAATTTTTATTTTTTGCCTAATTTCTCAAAAGCCATAAAGTTTTGATCTAACCTTCCAGGATAAAGGGATAGGGATAGGAAATAACAATTTCCAATAAGAACGTTTTCACCAATGTAATTTTTTAAAAATATTTTTGACGCTGAATTAAATGGTGTAAATAGTTTTTAAATTGAAGGAACCGTCTTCAGCCTACACACTAGGAAAGGTGAACCATAGTTTAACCTAGTTGTGTAGATAGAACATATTTTTTTAATATATTAATGTATACTTCCATGTAAGTACACCTAAGATAAGGTATTAGATGGTTTTTAACTTATAATTGTAATGTTTTAAATATAGGGTCATGATAAAGGGAATATATTACTCGAAATTTCAACGAATGAACTGAGTGCTTTTTTCTCACTAATTGGCCCATTGATCAATTTTTCTACATGAATAGAGAGATTATTATTTATTATTTGGAGATCGTGAGGTGCGGTCTGGTGTGACGTAGTTTTTAGAAAAACTAATTATTCAGAAATTGTGAGATGCGGTCGGGTGTGATGTAGGTTTCAGAAAAACATTTTCTTTATCGTGCCAACGTTTTGATCTTTATTGAGATCATCTTCAGGGCCTGGGATTTACAAACATTGTTTACATTTAACAAATACATTTAGGATGTGGAAAAGTGAATTTATACAATGCAAAATATATTTTTATATTCAATCAAAGTAATCACCACACATTTTTAGAAAAACATTTCCTAATATCATGCCAACGTTTCGATCTTTATTGAGATCATCTTCAGGGCTTAAAGTGTTTGTTTTCCGTGTAGATGTGTCATTCTTGTGACTCTTAACAGGACATACAAGAGTGACACATGAAAACAAACACTTTGAGCCCTGAGGATGATCTCAATAAAGATCGAAACGTTGGCACGATAAAGAAAATGTTTTTCTAAAACCAGACCGCATCTCACCATCTCTGAATCATTGGCTAACGGTCACTGAACACCACACATAAATAGAGAGTTTACTTTACTTCATTAAACAAAATATTAAAAAGTAGTGGTCCCAAATGAGATCCTTGCGGAACTAGCGAAGTGACCAAAATTTCTTTCCATTTATAGAAATTCACTTTGACTATTTGCTATCTAAAGGTAAGTAAAATAAATGTCCAGTAATTAACCACGAACACCAAATGGTTGAACTTTGGCTTGATTGCCTTTAAACTGGGGAAGTGACCTCGTAGTAGATGATCGAACAACCTTTTAATGGCTACATTCATTGATTCAAATCAATAAAGAAAATATATACGGAAGATGGTGCGTTCATCGCAAATCCATTATCCAAGTAACCCCAGTAATGGACTTTTTTTACTTGTTGCATTAACATTCAATTTACAACGGTTTATAGCATTTAAAAAAATAGTAGTGGTAGATCTGCTTATATAATGTGATTTGTGTCATAGGAAGTTTTTTTTCTTCAAATTCTCTTCAATAAATCACGATCAGACGACGTGTACTGAAGAATTATGGAGATGTTTTCGAACATGTGCTGTTATTTATGTTCTATGATAAAATGGCAGCATGTAGGTACAAAAAATAATTTGTTTTAATGGTACGTTTTTCATGAAATTAAATGCTACACATTTTTTTATGAAAGTTTTTAAAACTAAATATAAACTATATTGAATACCTTTCTTTTTATTATTTTAGCTTACTTCATATTTATTTTATCATATAAAATGATTAGATTTGTATATATTTGGAAAAAACTAGTCTCATATGAAATCTTTGAATTTCGATTATGACTTAACTTTCTTTACAAAATGGCGGAACAACGCTGTTTCCTCAGACAAAAATGTACGAAAAGCTATTGAATTCTTTTGTGCTAGTTGATAAAATGTTCTTAAAATCATTTCAAAGTTCTTTGTTTTAATTCATTAAATTCTCTATTTTTCGTGGTCCGCTTGACCAATTAATAACATTCAATTAATTAAGGTTTTAAGTTGAGATAAAATGGCAAAAAGGAGGGAAAATTCAAAAGATGTGAAGTGGGAAGTTAGTGCCCGAGGGGATCGAAGTCACGATTGCTCAAGTGGTAGAGTAGCGGCGTATCAAGCCGAAGGTCGTGGGTTCGAATCCCGCTCGTGACACTGACTTTTTTTATCTCAACTTAAAACATTAATTAATTGAATGTTCTTTGTTATGAAGGCCAAAAAAGTACCTTTTAATGCAAACAGTAAATGAAGTTTTTTAATTCAAGGTGTATAAGTCCCTTAGCTAAGTTTTGTAATTTGTTTATTTTACGTTAAACAAGACGAGTTTGATCTTTCAACGTGACCTTTTGAAACCTTGTTAACCCCATGAAAATGGGCGGAATTTATTTATAGGATGGATTAAAAAAACCGCCTTGAAAAATGCAATAAACTTGAACCCTGAGAGGGATTGAGTTTTATAGTAGGATTTACTCAAAAGTCATTTAGTTTAATATTAATTAAGTTGTAAATCACATAGGATCGGGAACTATTTTAAATTTTATAGATTTTTTTATCCTTTTGAAAATCGGGTATATTGGCAAATGTAAAAAAACAAACCTTGAAACGTTTCAAATTAATTTATGGCTAGTAATTTCCAAAACGGTATAACTGAAAAACAGCCGTTGAAAAATCGAATAAAAAAGAAATTTATGTTTATTTTAAATATTTTCTTGATAAAGAATTAAATTTGACGTAGTTTCAATGCTAGCCAGTTGAATTTCATTCAGACCAAGTCGCCAGTTGATTCTCACACTTTGATAATTCAAGAAATTATAGAAACAGGTTAGTTTGTCGGTTTCTATTGGAAGGTTTTTAAGATTTACAAATATCAAAGGAGTCCTGGAAGTCGAGAAAGATGATTCCTTCGTGTGCAGATAGGCCCGATCGGTCGATCCCGAAGGTGAAGGGGAGAAAGATGGAGGATGGCGCAGAATAGGAGTAGACGAGAAAGAAGAAAGGTGAAGAGTTCGTCGACCTCCTGAGAAGGGAAAGACAAGTGGAACAAGAAGACATTGATTTCTGTCGGTAATAACCCCCATGACGGTGCCTCCATCGGCCTATCTTCACCTGCTTTGCGAATCCTTCGACTCGTAAACGGGTTTTATTGCCGGTGCATAATGCACAACACCGGAACTAGTGCTCGTGTACCTGCGATTCCGGTCTGAACAAAGTGGAAGTTTGAAAAAAACCGCCACACGTGGTCAGGTCATCAGGAATATACAAATTACACTGGTGTTTGAGTTAAATCAAACTTATAAAAAGTTCGAACGAATGTGCCAATGCTAATGAAATAAACTATCCAGCATAGAAAGATGTATGTTTATTTAATAAAATTTTCTACCTTCACAACCATAAAACACACCATCTTAGATTATAATATTTGGATCTGTATTAAACGTTAAATAAGTCGCATAAAAGTTTCTAATGATTGAGTCACTGCTTGTTAGTTTTAATTGTTGTTTGATTGTGTAGTGATGGTGTGGATAAAATATGTCATTATATTTAGGATACTAGGTCTTTAATGTGACTCTTTTGACAAATGACCTTTATCCGATGAAAAACAGGTCATTATTGACTGAGGGAAATAAAAATTATTCAAAATTAATGTTGCATAACGTACACATTTACATTGACAGAGTTGTTTCAGCATAAACATAAGGCATAAAACATCAATATCTCACTGTTACTCTCAACTCGACACACAAGAATGACACATGTACACAGAAAACAAATATTTTGTGCCCTGAAGATGATCTCAATAATGGTCGAAACGTTGGCACGATAAAGAAAATGTTTTTCTAAAATTATTCAGAAATCGTGAGATGCGGTCTGGTTTGATGGCGGTGATAGTTTCAGAAAAACATTTTCTTTATCGTGCCAACGTTTTGATCTTTATTGAGATCATCTTCAGGGCTCAATAAAGATCGAAACGTTGGCACGATAAAGAAAATGTTTTTCTGAAACTATCACCGCCATCAAACCAGACCGCATCTCACGATTTCTGAATAATTATTGATTAAATGTCACTAATCACCACATGTTTTCCTAAAACCTACGACACACCAGACCGCATCTCACGATCTCTAAATAATCATTAACTAATGGTCACTAAACACCACACATAAACATAACAAAAATCTACTTCGATCAGTTCAATAGAGGTTTTCGTTCAGATATCGTATTGACTTTTATTATGGTCGTTTTTGGTAATCGTGGTTAGCCTAATTTTCCCCTCTTTCTTAAACTTACATAAAACTTACATTAGCATCTAGGGAGAATGACAGACCAAGATTATCGGAAAGGACCAAATTATCGGGAAGGGTAACAGACTACTGTATCATCGCACTTATTTCCACCAGCGACCCATCGTCACACAGGCCTACAAGCCAATCCTAGCTAAAAGTTTGAACGCCTCCTCCTCAAAAATTAATCCCCATATTCAACTCACATAACACCATCCTACATCCATCAATTTGGTTTTACACCCCTTCTTTCTGATGTCCAGCAGGGTTACGAGTAGTTGACACAATACCCTCTGTTTTAGTAAACAAGCATTACTACTTAATGTTTCTAGATGCCACAGAGGTAATTGACAAATTGTGACACCCTGTTCTCGTTTTCAAATAAAAAGTATTTCCCCCCACGGCAATAACCTCACGAAGTCCTACCTCTCGTATCGCTATTGGATTAAATTTTACTAGGATACCAGATTGATTCCCAGCACTCTTAACTAAACAGTTAATGCTCTGTTTAATAACAATGTTATTTTTACTTCAAATTATTGATTAAAAATTTTAGTTTAATTTGAAACACTACAGTGGAACCACGGGAGTAGTAGTTTCGAATGGTCAATTTCACCCTGTAGACCTGCAAACATGAGATTTCATAAAAGAGTTTTTCACGCATTAATAAGATACTTCTAGAAGAATTAATTGAATTAATCATTTAAGATTCTTCTTTCAATTAATTAATCTTTATGTGAGGTATTGGTTGAAATAAAAAGCTAGTGTCACGAGCGGGATTCGAACCCAAGACCTACGACTAAATACGCCGCGGCTCTACCACTTGAGCTATCGTGACTTAGATCCACTCGGACACCCACTTCCCATCTCAACCTACCTGCAAGAGTAGCGGCGTGTTTAGCCGAAAGTCTTGGGTTTGAATCCCGCTCGTGACATTAGCTTTTTCATTTCAACCAATACCTCACATAAAGATTAATTAATCGAAAGAAGTTATTTAGTCAATCGGACCTCGAAATACAATGGATTAAATATAACTTATTCTCTCGTCTCTTTCTCACATAACTTTTGCAGAACTTAAAAGAATGAGAAACGCGAGAGTAAACAGATATGCTCAGCAAAAGGAACCTATTGCTTGATCGGCTACGCACCCATGCCCATCCTTACTGTTTTGCAATTGTTTCTGCTTTTTGCCCGTTTCACATGGCTGGGCAGTGTAAGGACGAAAATATGCTAATTAAAATAATAGGAAAGAATGATGAGCAAAATACAAGCACATCACGATGCAGAACCAAAAAACAAGTCTCGCAAAAGACTTTTTACAGCAACGTAGTCCATATTAACTATGTTTTAGCTATTCTGGTTTGACAGAGCATTTACCCTACATTATTGCAATATATCATTCTCAGAATTTAAATAAGGACAAAAATAGTAATTGAACTTCTAGTAATTGAACAGCTTCAGCGCCTCCGAACATCCTGGTATTTAACTGGCAAGTTTATGGGCCCAAAAAATCAAATAGATTACAGATTTGAATAGATTTGAAAAATGGCAAAAAGGAGGGAAAATTAAAAAGGTTGGGCTGAGATGGAAGTTAGTGTCCGAGTGGATCGAAGTCACGATAGATCAATTGGCTAGAGCAGCGGCGTATTTAGCCGAAGGTCGTGGGTTCGAATCCATCTCGTGACAGCGACTATTTTATCTCAATCAATAACTCACATAAACTCTCAACACGACACGCGAGAATGGCACAACTACACAGAAGACAAACACTTAGAGCTGTGAAGATGATCTCAATAAAGATCGAAACGTTGGCACGATAAAGAAAATGTTTTTTTGAAACCTACATTACACCAGACCGCATCTCACGATTTCTGAATAATTAAACTTACATAAAGATTAATTAATTGAAAGATTTGGTCAATCAGATAAAATATAATGGAGTTAATATAACATTGTCACATTAATACAACTTCCTATGGCTTAGTCTTGTACCTCTACCCATCATCACTTTCTCAGAACTTTAAAAAGGTTAAATGCGAGAGTAAACGATCAAATTGGTTGATAACCGAAGTAGATCTTTACTGTTTTGCTATGTTTTGAATTTTCTCCCAATTTCAGTGGCTAATGGAAAAAACGAGATTATGGAAACCGGGATGATCTGGAAGAGCAAACTACAAGCTACAGCTACGGGGTGGCCCGAACAAGAATTCTCACAAAAGGCGTTTTGCAGCACTTCATTTTGTTGCAGCTATTAACTATTTTAGCTTAGTTTATTAACCTCTTGTCTCCTTTTGACAAATCTTTCTCAGAACTTAAAAAGAACAATAGAGAGAGGAAATGGACAGTCTCAGAAACTAAACCTGAAGTGTGATCGTCTTCTGTCATCCTAGTACGCCTATCCTGTTGTTTTGATCTGCCAGACACTTTTTAACCGTTTCTTCTCTATAACATTAACATTCCTTCGGTAATGCCTAACGCCCGGATTCAAAGACTGTGTTATATAATTGGTTTTTCGTATGTTCTGCCAGTGCGGGCAAAAAAAAAAGATAAAAAAAGACAATGTGAACCTTCCCAAGGCTAGTTTAACTGTACCGCGCATCGCGGAATGTAGCGTTGATAATCACTTATGCCTCAGCATTCTCACGGCATCAACACCACAAGTCTCAGAGCTGTTCGGAGTCACCGTTATAGGAGCCATTGTTCAAATGAAATTATTAATCCTGAGAAAGTAGCCATTCACCAAATTAAGCCAAAAAATATTGAAGTGATTCTAGAACAGTACAAAATGTATTTTCAATTTGGAAAATTTGGTTTAAATCTAGTTCATTATTAGCTTTCACGTTGACTCTATTCGATGGTCACAATAGATATGTCCGTTTTTAGCAGTTATTTTATTACCTAATATGCTAACAAATGAAATAGATTTTATTTAATTCATACACCATCTTTGTAGCCTATCCTATCCAAGTTTAGCATATCACATAAAAAAAATTGACATGTGTTGCTATTTTAAACTTTCTTTACGAAATTCTTTTCGTCAATGAAATTGTCAAACATCAACTAAAACCTGTTAATTTGACGGGGATGAACAGGAGGACGATAAATTAGAGCTAGGATTTCATAGCTAAGGTCCAAAATCTCTAATAAAATATGAGGTCGGGGTAGTAAAGGAACCCTAGGAAGTTGATTAAATTTCGTAAATTTCTTAGCAGTGCATGCCTAAGGTGACGAGAACTTAACCACAGGCTGCTTTACAATCATTAGTGTATCTTCCGTATTAAGATTCTGTTTTGGGATATGTCCGCTAAACAACACAGATTTTCATAGATGATCCATTTTACATGATTGCATGTTATGTAAGCCCGATTTTTTTTTTCAGGTTGAAGTTTCATCTGCTCACGGTATTCGCGCTCATGTCGTCTCATAATCAACTTTTAACTTTTAAAACTATATAGTTATTGTGTCTGTAAAATGTCGCCTCAGAAGTATGAAGACGCGCTTCAAGTTCCCAGACGACATTCTTCCATTTCTTTCTTAAGAAGGTCAGTGGATATCGGAGGTCTTCAACCGCGGCATTGGTTTTTCAGTCCTTCACTGGACGAAAAACTTTCCAGAACAACGGCGAATGGTGCTTTCGTTAGAAATCCTCTTCGTCAAAAACCTGATTCATATTCCATTCAGCTTGGACAGCGAAATGACCGATCGAAAACCTATAAAGTTAAACCGAAAATCGTGTGGTTCTACTGTAACGATTAAAATTAAACTAAATTTTTTAATGTATAAATTTAAACAGAATCATTGTTCTTAAATATAGCATTCACAGTTTATTTTAGATTGTTGGGAATCGACAGGTATCTAATAAAAAAATAATTCTCATTTTCTCTATCGTGCCACGTTTCGATCTTTATTGAGATCATCTTCAGGGCCTAAATCTTATTAATGCTGCCTTCAGGTTGCAGTACGTACCCCGCTCCTGGAAAGTCGCTGAGGTTATAATGATTTTTAAACCAGGGAAGGATCCCACTGATAAAAAGTCATACAGGCCTATATAATTGCTTCCTGTTATGTCAAAGGTGTTCGAAAACTTCTACTAAGAAGATTGAAGCCGTTTATTGAAGATAGAATGCTCATGCCTGCCAAATTGGATTTCGCGAGAAACACTCAACTGTAGACCAGGTCCACAGTGTAATTGAAAAAGCATTGGAAGAACAGAAAGTATGCCTCCTGGATGTCGCTCAAGCCTTTGGTATAGTGTGGCACAAGGGGTTGCTGTTCAAGTTGCCACGGGATCTCCCACGGCAGTTCGTTTTGATTCTGCGATCATACCTGGCTGACGTAGAGCTTCAGAATTAGACATGATGATGGGCACTGCACGCTAAGAGAGATATCAGCGGGAGTGCCACAGAGCAGTGTCCTTGATCCACTCCTATACCTTCTATTCATGAGTGACTTGCCTAAAGAAGATTCGACTACAGTGGCTACGTTTGCGGATGATACCGCCATCTTGGCTACTGGAGACAGTGTTGAAGAAGCAACAGTCAAGCTTCAAACAGCTCTAACAGAGGTCTCTAAGTGGACAGCAAAATTGCGCATTCAATTAAACGAGACAAAATCTGTGCATGTTAACTTCACCAATAGAAAGTTTGTCACCATTCCGTTAGAATTGAATGCAACTAGGGTACCATATGCAAATACAGCGAAGTATTTAGGTATGACCTTAGATGCCAAACTCAAGTGGAAGGAGCATGTTAAGAAAAAATGTCAAGAACTCAAAATCAAATTTCCTGGCTCCTTGGTCGATATTCAGAATTGGATACGCACAACAAGGTGCTCCTTTACCAACAAGTTCTAAAGCCTGTATGGACTTGTGGTATCCAGCTTTTGGGCTGTACTAAGAGGCATTTAGATGATGCAGACGTTTCAAAACAGTGTTACGGAGCATTGTGAATGCACCATGGTACATTCGCAACGACGATCTACATCGGGACCTCCGGGTGGAAACTTTGATGCTGCAATTAAACGCTTTGCTGTGAATCATGAGCAACGGCTTCACCGGCATCAAAATGAGCAAGTTAGGGGTCGTCGGTGGCCGCAACAGTTTAGGCGTTGACACGGCCCTCATCACTGTAAGGTAAAAGGTCCCGGGTTAGAATCCAGCGGCGAATTTGAACCTGTCATACTTACAATTTTTTTGACTGTTGCGAACCCTCGTTTAAAAAAAAGGTCCACCTACGTCACACCAGATCGCATCTCACGATCACTAAGTAATCATTAATTACCAATCATTAAGCACGAAACATTAAATTATAATAATAACAGAACGGTCATTTCAAGTGGGCCAACCAATTTTTTTTATTCAACTGTCCTTTCCCATGCAACATCTTTATAATAAATATATGCAGAATATTAACAGTTCGAAAACAAACATTTGAGATGATTTGAGATTTGCATGATCATGAACCATTAGTTTTATCGTTGCTGATCATCGTGAGGTCTCTATAATATTTGTTTCTGATTTATTGTTGAGGTGTGTGGGGTGACTTCTAGTTTAGACAACTTTATTTTGTCTTGAACAGAAAAAAAAATGAAGCTCACTGGAGGTGAAGAAGCGCCGAAACGTGTCAGGCAGACCACAAACAGAAGTAATAGGCATACTAAGAATGATTAAAGGCAATGAATCTACAGGTTCAGCTATTCTTCCTTTTGCCCATTTGTAAGCTTCGAGAAGGTTATATGAAAAAAAGACAGGAGAATACAGCCAAATACCCAAATTATAATTAAGAACATTTGTCTTAATTTCACTAATTTCGTGGTCCGCTTGACCAATTAATATATTACAATTAATTAAGGTTTTTAGTTGAGATAAAAAAGTCATGGAAAAAAGGAGGGAAAATTCAAAAGGTGTGGTTGAGATGGGAAGTTGGTGTCCGAGTGGATCGAGGTCACGATAGCTCAAGTGGTAGAGCAGCTGCGTATCAAGCCGAAGATCGTGGGTTCGAATCCCGCTCGTGCCATTGACTTTTTTATCTCAACTAAAAACCTTAATTAATTATAATTTGTCTTAATGCTGTCAAAATTATTTTGCGAGGTTTCTTGTTAGATTCTGCAAACTTGTATATTGCTGATCATCGTTGTTAAAATATTCATCTTCTTTATATAGCCGCAGAAATTGGACGAAAAGGCAAAACAGCAAGAATACGGATACTACGCATACTCTAGGTGTCGTAACGATCAAGGAATAGGTTACATTACAGAGTATGGCATTTACTCCCGCGTTTTTCTTTTTTTTTAATTTCGGCACAAGGTTGGGTGAAAAACCTCTTTATTGAAATTCCTTATTGAGGTCTTCAGAGCGAATTTTAGTTTGGTCATATCCGATCATCTTAATCCGAATACCCCCGCTAGTTTGTTCTTACAAACGTATTTTTGGTATTTCATCCTAGTTTGCCAAACTTGGTCAGAACAGAAAAAAGAGATCGCTATAACTGAAGAAGTGCCGAAATGTTTATGATAGGGTTAAACAGCAACAATAGGCACACCAGGATAATCTGAGACCATCAAGTTACAAGTACAGTTACTCTCTCTTTCGTCCTTTTTCTCTGTTCTGAGAAAGTTGTATGAAAATAATAACAATGATCATTCCTATCATTCTAATTCGCATTTTTTCTTTCTTTACGCTAGACCCACACTGAAAAGGGCGGAAAAAAAATTGAAAAAAAATAATATCAAAAATAAGATAAAGATATTCCGATTCCCGGGCGATCAGAGACGATCAAACAATAAGTCCCGTGACATAGTACGCTCGGTTATTCTCGCGTTTGTCCTTTTTAAGTTTTGCGAAGGTTTTATGAGATTGAGGCAGGAGACTAAGCCATAGTTGGTCGTATTATTGCACGTAAAAATATTTTATGAGTTCTCTTGTAGAAGTCTGACCTTTAGTTTGGTCTTCCAGGTCACCCTTGTCCACCTACGTTCGCTGTTTTACACAGCACGACAACGTAAGATGGTAAAATGCCGTAACGCGCGTGACAGACGGAAACAGCAAGGCTAAGCATCTCAGGATGATCGTGCTTTCGTTGAAAACGATTAAACGTAAAGCATTTCATCAGACAATTGACTTTGTCCTTAGATAGAAGTGAATCCCCTTTTTTATTAGTTGAATCATCGCCGATCATGCATCCTGTTCCCTTGGAATTCAGCGATCTAAATTGTAAAACTTCTTGATATCTGAGGGGGTGATGAGCTTGTATTTCGGTTATTTTCAATCATCCTGGTTCGCCTATGCTCGCAATGTTCACCAATGCTACACTCAAAACATAGAGATGCCGCAAAGTGCCTGCTTACTAAAACTGAAAAGTTCGTTCCACTACGACGAAACGGAAAGTCAACATGGTTCATAAAAAATAATGTAAAATAGGGATTAACGTCCAACTAGCCTAATCCTTTTTTTTCAAATAATTCTCTTTTCAAAGGTCTGTAAGTCTCAACATTTTTCTTACTTAAAAAAAACAACTTCAAACATATTTACTGTTCTATAAGGTGATCAGTTGAAGTACTAAATAATTAGTTTCAATTAATTAATCTTTAGGTAAGGTATTGGTTGAAATGAAAAAGTCAGTGTCACGAGCGGGATTCGAACCCATGACCGGCCAAATACGCCGCTGCTCTACCACTTGAGCTATCGTGAGTTCGATCTACTCGGACACTAACTTCCCATCTCAATCCAACCTGAAAAATAGTAAAAAGGCTGGAAAATTCGAAAGGTTGAGTTGAGATGGTATCCGAGTGGATCGAAGTCACGATAGCTCAAGTGGTAGAATAGCGGCGTATTTAGCAGATGGTCGTGGGTTCGAGTCCCGCTCGTGACATTGACTTTTTCATTTCAACCAATACTTTACATAAAGATTAAAGAAAGAAGTTATTTGGTCAATCGGACCACGAAATTTAACGGATTTAATAATTAGTTTGTTAAAAAGAATAGGAAAAAAACCCAACTCTATTAAAATGTGAAATTTTATTAGCTGGATCATCTGTGATCATCCTGGACTAACGATTATTCCAACATTTTTATTCGGAGACGTTTCAGCATTTCGGTCATTCACTTTAATCTTTGAGATTTGTACGTGAGGTCTGAGGGGTGATGGACCTTTAAGTTCGGTCGCCTCCGAACTTCCTGGTCCGCCCATTCTCGCTGGTTTATACTTGCGAAGCTATCGGAAACGGCCAAACTGCAACATAAAGACTAGCTAAGACATCAATATTTCTATCGTTAATTTTGGTATTTCGGACAATTTTTTATCCGCAAATTAAACAGTACATTTTTAATAATAAATATCGACGGGAATGCCCACATGAAGGCGTTTCCTTCCGCCCTCACCCATGCGCTACATTTACCGTATTTTTCATCGTAGAAATTAAAAATAAAAAGGAATGAAAAAGAAAGGTTTGAATAAACTATTGTGCATGGCCTCCGTATTCTATTCATACACTCAACTGGAAGCAATAACTCATGTCTTTTTACCATTTTTCCCATTTTCGTATTGAATAAAAAAAATCAAACACCGTTTTGAAATTATCTTCTGCCTTTTGCCATCCTGTTATTCTATCGATTGTTACAAGACAATATTTAAAATATTCCCGGTAAAAGGAAGAATAACTTAGAAACCGTCCAATCCCATCAATTTCTTGAATATCCATGGGGTGCCTATGCAAAGGGATCTTATAAAAGGTAAATTTAGAAAACGTTTTTGTAATACGGACCTTGGGCCAGTTAGCTGAAGTCGCATGATTTAAGAAAAGTAAAACGGTCAGGTTCCGCACGAGCATAATCCACAGCTGAAACCGTCCTCCTAGATATACAATTGGATATTCTAGGCCAACCAGGACATTACGTAGATCGACTAAGGGTCTCTGACATGTGTGATTTAGAGAAATCAGGCGAATTTGACGGGTATCAAAAGTACAAAAATATCATTTGGATTCTTGGGGACGTTTTCAGTCGGGTTTGATCTCCAAAGAAATTCTTGTATAACAAAAAAAAATTAAATTAAAGAATCCGTCATGTTATAAATTAAACTAAAGCTATTCACCCATATTAAGCCAAACGTGTTAATTGTCCATTATATTTCCTGGTACGATTGACCAAATAAACTTATGTCAATTAATTAATATTTTTATGCAAGGTACTGGTTGAAATGAAAAAGCTAGTGTCACGAGCGGGATTCGAACCCACGACCTTCGGCTAAATACGCCGCTGCTCTAACCATTTGAGCTATCGTGACTTCGATCCACTCAGACAGGAACGCTCATTCTCAACCTACAACCTTTCCAATTTTCCTCCTTTTTGCCATTTTTCAGATGTCGTGTAATCAGGATTCGATTCGACAAATGAAATAACTACGGAGAGCTTTAGTGAAGATACACTTCGTTTTACTTATTAAATCCATTATATTTCGTGGTCCGGTTGACCAAATAACTTCTTTCAATTAATTAATCTTTATGTAAGGTATTGGTACATATTCATATTTTTCAACTAGTTTAGAAGGTATTATATGCAAAGTCATGAAGGCATTCGCAACTTATTTAATAAATGATTATTTGGAGATTGTGAGGTGCGGTCTGGTGTGAAGTAAGTTTTAAAAAAATATTTGCTTTATCGTGCCAACGTTTCGATCTGTATTGAGATCATCTTCAGGGCCTGGGATTTACAAACATTGTTTAAATTTTACAAATACACGTAGGATGTGAAAGAAAAAAAATGAATTTATACAATGCTAGAAATTTTAGATTAAAAAAGGAATTATACAATGCTAGAATTTTTTTTTTAGATTCAATCAAAGTATTTCTACTCACTCAAACTGTTTGTTTCCGTGTAGATGTGTCATTGTTGTGTGTCGTGCTGATAGTGCCAGTAAGATATTGCTATTTTATGTTTATATAGTATTACATAAGAATGGCACAATAACACAGAAAACAAACAGTACCACAACAAACACTTACTAAATTTGCCACATTCTAAAACGTCTCATTTTATGAAAATTTACCTTTTATCGGTGTAAAATTAAAGTTCTAAATTAATTAGTGTAATTTTATATCTGAATTAAATGAAACTATTGGATATTTTAAATATTTCTAAAGTCTAATTTGAGGGGGTTAAACATCAACTAGCGACGATCGGCGGACCCATGTTCACACATCTCTAATTACCGATGACATTACTGTTTCGTGATCAATCTTCAAGTTCAGTCTTCATTCAAGTTTCAATTCTACTGTAGAAATGTGCGGTGATTAGTGGCCGTTTGTCGATGATTATTCAGAAATCGTGAGATGCGGTCTGGTGTGGTATAGGTTTCAGAAAAACATTTTCTTTATCTTGTCAACGTTTCGATCTTTTTTGAGATCATCTTCAGGGCCTGGGATTTACGAATATTGTTTAAATTTTACAAAAACATGTAGGATGTGGTAAAAAGTGAATTTAGACAATACAAAAAAAGTTATTTTTTAAATTCAACGTATTTCTACTCACTGAATGGCACAATTACGCGGAAAACAAACACTTTGAGTGAGTAGAAATCTTTGATTGAATAATTTTTTTTTTGCATTGTATAAATTCACTTTTTTACCACATCCTACATGTTTTTGTTAAATTTAAACAATGTTTGTTAATCCCAGGCCCTGAAGATGTTCTCAATAAAGATCGAAACGTTGACAAGATAAAGAAAATGTTTTTCTAAAACCTACGTCACACCGGACCGCATCTCGCGATCTCCAAATAATCATTTATTACATAAGTTGTGAATGCCTTCATGACTTTGCTTATAATACCTTCTAAATTAGTTGAAAAATATGGATATGTATAATACAATTTTTAAATAACAAACAATAAAAACTATGGAAACCAAGAAAGAAAAAAATAAAATGTAATACTTCGAAATTTGATAGATCAATGAAAGAATTTTTCTGCATAGTTATTAGTTCTTAGAAGTAGTCAATAAAGCTGATATAAGCGCTATAATAAACGTCAACGTATGGGTGTGGCCCGAGATGGATAGACAGAAGAAGGTCAATCGAGTTCTCATTTGTTTCCTTTGGCACAGGGCCAACTAACAATTAAAAAAGAAAACTCAATTTTTTAAAATTTCATTATGAAAATGTCTTCTCATTACATAAGAATGTACGTAGTTTGTTGAAATCGATACACGAGTGTCCGGCATGCATGATGTAACAGGAGATTTAGGGCGCATGTGACTCGGGAAGGAACAGGTGACAGAAGCATGAAGCCCGTGACTTGCCGGTCTACGATTCGAAATTTAATGCGATTCGGAATAAGCAATAGCGTGTAATCCGTCCTTAGATACACACTGCCATTAGGCCATTTCCACTTTGTCGTGGAAAAAAAAACACTACCGTTCGGAGTAAATTTGCAATGAAATTATGGAGCAATTGCTTGAGGGAGCGTGACATCACCCACAGAGTCGAAGCAATTTATTTCTGCTCTTTATATTATCTTCTTCACACGCTTCTGCTTGTCCTTCGCCTCCAGACCAGGAAACGACGATTTGCCGATTTGCTCATCATAACGGATTGCAAATAAATAAAGACTTTCTTAGGGGGTTTGGACCGATGCGATTAGTTATTCAGCTGAGGAAGTGTAAACAAATAAATCCTAGCTGATTTTATCTTAACGAACTGTCGTACATTTTTCTTAATTTTAGTTACTTCATTGAATAAGAATTTTCGAACTGATAGATAAACTACCTGCAATGGAAGGTCCAATTCTCTGACATTTCTACTGTCGATACCGTTGTGGGATCAGCCGGTTTTGTAAGGATTTGTAGGGATTTTATATTTTGGGAAAAGGTCTGCGGTCGAATCGGTATGACAAAGGGGCAAAACTACCTGCCCGTCTTTCGACAATTACTCACGAATCTCTTACTATTTAACTCGAATCCTGCCGGAGTTGCATAGAATCGCAAATTACGCACGTAATTTTGTTATAACGGCATCCACGATTCGTCTATAATTTAAAATATACAATTAAAAATTTGATAATAAATTGTTTTTTAATAATATGGGCCTCGAGCGTTATTGATTACGTTGTGAGGCATTTCGTGGAGGTCTGCGGGGTGATGAACCTGTAGTTATGGTCCGTCTATCCTCGCTGGTTCGGAAAAGACCAAATTACACATTAATAAAAATAAAATAAACAACCTTTTTCTTTCTCAATTATATGTTGCCGTCCACATGTAGTTCATGAAGATAGCCTAAACCCCAATGACGGCAAAACAAAACCACTCTTAAATGGTGAGATTTCTGATTGAAAAATCTGTAGTTTGATCATTTCTGATCGTCCTGGTCCGTCTTTCCTCGCAGTTTTTAAGTTGCAGATGGGGAATTTATCAGTGGATAGTATGTCCTCTTTTTTTTTCGCTTTACTTCTACCCTTCGGACAAAACACAAATCAGCCATTGAACCTTAATACTGTGAGAAATTCAGACGTTATTTTGAAGTTTTTTTTTCTTCATTTATTTAAATTTGATGCAATTAACCATTATCAGATATTCTATGCTCCTAGTAAATTTTGTAGTTGATGGTTCCAAATCTGAATTTTAGTCGTTTCCGATTATCGCTAGATTAGCTTTGAAAACTTCAAGTTAAATTTATATAGTCCTATGCACTATTTTAATTGTTTCTTTTTTACACATTTTTTTACTAAACTTTTACTAATGACGTGTGTGGTGATTAGTGACCGTTAATCGATAATTATTCAGAAATCGTGAGATGCGGTCTGGTGTGATGTAGGTTTCAGAAAAACATTTTCTTTATCGAGCCAACGTTTCGATCTTTATTGAGATCATCTTCAGGGCCTGGGATTTACAAACATTGTTTACATTTAACAAATACATTTTGGATGGAAAAGTGAATTTATACAATGCAAAATATATTTTTTTATATATTCAATCAAAGTATTTCTACTCACTCAAAGTGTTTGCCTTCTGTGTAATTGTGCCATTCTTGCGATTTCCCCACCCCTTCAAAATCCAACGTATATAAACCTAAAACAGCAAAGTCTCACTGGCACACTCAACACGACACGCAAGAATAGCACAATTACACAGAAGACTTAATATGACTTAATATAACTTAACATAAATTCACTTTTCCACATCCAAAATATATTTGTTAAATGTAAACAATGTTTGTAAATCCCAGGCCCTGATGATGATCTCAATAAAAATCGAAACGTTGGCACGATAAAGAAAATGTTTTTCTGAAACCTACATCACACCAGACCGCATCTCACGATTTCTAAATAATTTACTAATGACTTTCATTTCTGTAGTTTCCGATCGTTTTTTAGGTATATCTTCTCTGGTTTGATCTCACCAATGTCTTTCATCTTCTCCCCATCTTCAGAAGTGTGCCTGTGTGTTGTACATTGATTTTTCTGTTTCATTTTGACAAAAATACCATACAGACCAATATGTTCATAAATTGTGATATTTCCAGTTGAGGAATCATGAATCCGTTTAGTTATAATTGTTAGGCCGTTTTCGATCATACTGGTCCGTCCATCCTCGCTGTTTTTGTTGTCTTCAGACGCGTTTGGCATTATGGTAAGTATGTATGTCTTCTGTTTTGTTTTGACAAAATAACGCTCAGACCAATCACTGAATCTTGTCCAGATGTTGCTCAAAAGTGAAATATTCTTAATTTGGGAATGGTGGACCTGCCGGTTGGTCATTTCCAATCTTCCTGGTACTTCTATCCTCGCTGT
The DNA here is from genome assembly GCF_000648675.2 of Cimex lectularius. Classification (NCBI taxonomy): domain Eukaryota; kingdom Metazoa; phylum Arthropoda; class Insecta; order Hemiptera; family Cimicidae; genus Cimex; species Cimex lectularius. The sequence continues at coordinate 836,092 of NW_019392635.1, read as the reverse complement.
CTCAGTGGCGTGTCGAAAATTAACAATATTCAGTGATTACTCTTCCGTTGTTTTCTAGTGTTCTATTTTGAGTGAATAACTCGCATACCAACCAAAGTTCGAAGGTCTTCTTTTATTATCCTCAAATCTCTTCATTTACTGGTGTGCTTAAAACCTAGTGACGAGAAGACATATTTCCCACTGGAGTCGCAATGTTTTATAACATTGGGGTTCTATAATGTGCACACATGGGACATAGGCCTTATCACACGTTTAGATTCTCATGTTGGAACGACTCACCTCCGTGTACGGTTGGCTGTAAGTCCGTGAGGTTCGGTGTAGAAGCCCGCAGATCCACAGACTAATCAAATGCCCCTTCCGAGGGGGTGGGTTAATATTGTGCACTCGATTGTGTGCCGCGCGTAAAGGGATACCCAAAAGAGGTCGAAATGCGTCGACCAAGTCTCCCACGCACTCCCTAGATAGAGAAGTCAAGTCTATCTCCCAAGATGAAGGGGTCCCGCTAGCGTCGAAACCTCCGGATCGGCTCCGGCCGCGGTTTCGATTTAAGTGGAATCTCTAACCACCCCCTAGAGGAGACCACGTCTTCTGCTTCCAGTAACTACCGAAAAACATCCGCCCCCCTTCACCATTCCTCACGCATTCGAGGGACTCCTTCAGCGCAGTCTTAGCTTCCTCGTACGCTGTACGCTTCGGCAGTCCGATCGCTCCGACTCCCGCGATGTCGGGAGGTTACAAAGAGGTCTTACGCAAGGGCTCTGGTACCACGGCCACGGATGAAACACAACCTAGAGAGGTCTAGGTACCCGCTAGGGGTCGCGCCAACTAAGCCACGGCGAGTTTTTATTCATGCAGCTGAGCTTGAACTTCAACGAAACTTCGTTGCCCCGCAGCTCCGATGGTTATGCACCCTCCCCCGTCCGTATATAGACAGGATCTGGTTCCCTAATCTGCGTGTGTCTCTGATGCAGCACCCACCGTCCGAGGTCACCTCTCAAGCCAGCAACTCCCTTAACGAGGGACTAGGTAGGCGTAGAATTGGCATCGTCCCATGCTGTACGCTTCCTTGGTCCTAACATCCCAATGCATGCAGAAGATGCTTGAGGCGATCATGCGCGCCAAGAAACTCGTGCACCTTAGAAAGGTGAGTTTGTCACGCTATCAAGGCTACACCATTATTTTGTGCCTAGAAACCCCTCCCCTTGCATTCAAAGGTTGGGAAGGGCCTCGTGGAGTCTCCTAGGAGAACCCGCTGAACAGTCCCAGGAATTGGACTGAGAAAAAATGGAATTTTTGAGATGGGCTTGCCATACACACATCCCAACTCGTTCAATTACTCTTCTCCACATTTATAGCTCCACGAGAATGATCTACCCCTCTTCTGCGGCATCTTTAGAACGAGGCAACCACCCCGCCCAGCTCCGGGCCCGGCAGTCCCCGAAGCCCCACAAGCTCATCTTTTCATAATACGCCCGCTCCGCCTCGGAGACCAACCGCCCCTACCAGAAAACACATTTATGATCAATGCACTTTTTTTATAAATTATTTTCAATTTTACCGACTATTTTGGTCTGACAAACGTGTTATGGCTTCTCGCCACCTTAAATGGTGAGCGTTTGTCTTACATCGGTTTTTCTGTAAAATATTTATTTCATCGAGGTAGATTTGACAGACCAATATACTCCAAAGCTAGATAATTCTATTCTATGTATCTATTTAAGGAATCAAGAATTTGTATAGTATGCTAGTAGTAGTAGTATATAGTATCCTCGTTGGTTTTAAGCCTTCAGACGCGTTGTGGTTAGTCTGCAGCTTCTTCGGCTCTGCTTGGACAAAATAATAGAGACCAATCATTGAATGTTGTTCGGGCTTCAAACCTACTACTTCATTCAATCCTATTTTTAATTTATGTTGAGGTTAAAAAATTAAATGACTACACGAAACTACACAAAATTGAAGTGTAGGTTTGAAAGCGATTCTATCCTGTTTTCTCATTAGGGATGAAGTTCGAAAAGAAAAACGAGTCGATAATTTCGGCCAATACTGAATAATCACGCGAGGCCTGAAATTATCGTCTAGGAAACGGAATCCTGCTTCTATGAGATGTAAAGTCGTTGAGAAATGTTTATCAATGATACCCTCAACGTAACATGCATTTATGAGGCTCCATTCAATGACGTTATGACCTCCAGGTAAAATAATACTACCTCATCCTAACTATACAGTAAGAACGGCCAATTGTGCGAATCCCTCCCATATTTTGCAACCTTCTGCTTTATACAGACACTTTGATGTTAGAGACATTCGTTAAGTCTTCAGCACTTGGCTGTAATGTTCTGTCGCTTCTGGCCTCAGACAAATTATTATACGGGCCCCACCTCTCATAACCTGTTTCTGGTAGTCTGATGTATATTTAGGGAGAGGTAAGTTGACTTTTTTAATCAGGTTTTCAATCAGACGGACACCCCTTGAATAATATGTCTTGCTTTGCGGTGTGACGTCGAGGAATCACTTATTACAAATTGATCTTCGAAATTTACCATTATTTTGGTAATCAACAAATCATAGTCGAAAAAAATAGATCGGAGTGATTTGCAAACGAAACAAATAAACAATATACACACTTTTTAATTAACTACACTTTTTATTAAGGTCTTGGTTGAGATGAAAAACTTTAAGGATCCCGCTCATCACACTAGATTTTTCATCTCAACCAAGATAAAAATGTATAATTAATTAAAATAATTAATAGAGTCAATTATTACTATTAAACACAGATATGGATTAATAGAAATACTACACAATTACACAGAAATAATCATAACCCGACTAAGAATTGGACATAAGCGATTGACACAAGGGCACTTTTGGGCCAAACCTCTCGTAAATACCATGCAGAAAAATTGCTCAATTTGTCCCAGTTAATTAAAGGATTCATTTCATGGATCCATGTAAAGAGCGTGTAGGAATTCATTCGATAGGAGAATTTTGCCGGGTACAGCAGCGATTCTTTGGGTTTCCTATTCGGATTTTTGGAGGTATACCTCTATATATTGCCTTTTTTTTACTCAAGGTATTGTTTATACATCAAGTTCGGGGACGGATGTAGTGTGTTAAATGTTTCTTGAGAATGTATTTATAAGCGTGAATGTGAGTACAAGAACGTCGATGGAATATCAACCCTCAGACTAGACAGAGTATGTACTGTTGTTTATAAAGTGTAAAGTGTGGCCGTAGTTGAGCGAATGTAAATAAGAAAAATGCATTTAAGAATCAGTATATTTAGGTTTAAACTGCTTGCGTTGGGGCCTGAAATTACCTTGTTATCAAGCCCCTGGACCTAAAACTTCAGTTGTTTGTTGGTCTGGGGACCGCGGTCGCCTAGCGGTTCTGGGTTCAAATCCCGGGTACGTTATTCTAAAATGTTATCTTACAAACCGTAACCTCCACACTGTCCAAAACACTTCCTTCTTCTCCTGGTGGCGTACTCGTTCCCCTCGATTACACAATTTTCAAAGCCGTTCTAACCACCCTAACACTTTCATTTTTAACTTTGCCGATACACAACCTCTTATCATCATAAAGATCTTGTTACAGCAGAACTTAATTTGTAAAGTAACTTGAATCCTAGCACCGCCACCGGAGAATAAAGGTGGACCAATCTAAATCTAAATACAAATACAAAAAACAATAAAATTCTCCCTCTTTTGTATTTCAATAATCTTCCAATTTCCGTTGCGAAACACGTACTTCGGAGTGCAGTTGTAAATAAATTTTAAGAAAATGTGAATAATATGAAAAACGTATTGCAAAGTCGTCTACGCCACCGACCGTCTACTTTGGACGTTAAGCTCTTCAGTAAAACAGTAATTTAGTTTATCAACGTCTGGTCCAGACTACCAAGACATCTGACCGGGTGATTCTCGCGAGAAGTCATGGGTTCTGCACATATCTGTATAAATGCAATCAATCATCAATCAAAATTCAATCAATCCAATTTACACCAAATTCAAAAGACTATGTAAATTTAATTTAAAATTACTCAATTGGTCCAACGATTACAATTAATGACACTAATTAATCAATGCAGCATATTAAATTAAATTTTCGAATATTTTGTATAGTTAGTAATAAATAACGCGTAAAAAGTATTGAAAATTATGATTAATTTTATCTAAGAAATAACAGATTTTTCCAAAAGACCTCAGCTCTTAAAAGGATTTTATTTTATTTTTTTTTTTTTAAACAATTTTGTTTTTCAAAACAAGCGGCAGTCGAACTGATGATGAACGAAATGACTTAATAATAATTTATTTTATTTGCGAGTCAGTAAAATTTTTATTTCCTTATGTATTCTGTGAATGTTGAATCATAAAAGCACAGGAAAAGCACTGTGTCAATGCCGACACCATTTATATATGAAAAAGAGAAAACCTCAGAGCCGTGAGGATAAACTTCTTCCTAATTTGGCCACGTTTAGTAATTAATTTAAATAATTAATTTAAAAATACCAAAAACAAAGCTATAAAGAAGGGCATAGCAACGGTTTAGGCGTTGACACTGCGCTCATCACTGTAAGGTAAAGGTCCCGGGTTCGAATCCAGCGGCCCTGCATTCGAACCTTACATACTTACAAATGGGCTTTGTAAAAAAAAAAATAATAAAAAATATAACGTCAAATTACCCGTTAGGGGTTTACAAGGGGTCAAACGACTGTACGATACATTTTTCATAAAAAATCATAGGCTTTGCTGGGATTCGAACTGGCGTGGCAAAATGGCAAATACGATCGGTCGCCGGGCCACTATGGTCCCCGCTTATAGTCTTGATAAATTTCCAATAAGATGTGATCAATACTAAACTTGTAAACCTTCGTGAAATAAGCGTTTTAGTAGAGAGAACTTTGAAAAAAAGTTTGTTTTTCAAAGTTGAAAAACTTACAATGTCATTCTAAACTACAATTTCCAAACCTAAAGGTCAGCAAATTTCAGAAAACGAACTCCATTTAATATCCTTTTTAGTGGTGTAATTGCTTTTGTAATTACCTTTTGCAAGGATGAAGAAATTGATGAAGTAAAAGAAAAAAACCGTAGTTGAAGGATTGATAAGATGGAAAGATTAATAATAATAAAAAATAAAAACTTAAGGAAATTTTGAATGAATTTATTAAACGTTTTTGTAACTTTGATTCGAAATGCTTTCCACCTTCCGCAATGTATTTTCGACGCGCTGCCGTCGCATTAAACCCGCAAAATCCGTACATAAGATGTATATCACGTATTCTTCATTACAAAAAGTAGCGATAGTGTTAACAAGATTACATAGATAACTAAAAACGTTTTTCGTCTTAAAACTTATTCTTCTTCTTTATTCTTTATTCCGGAGAATGATAATACAATAATTTTTAATCAATGCTGCAGTCGTGATGGTAAATAAGTAAACACTTGCACTATTTCGGTTTCGAACTTAAATTAAAAAACGTTTAATAAATTTATTCAAAATTTCCTTAAGTATTTTTTTTTTAATTTTCCACCTTACTACGCGTCAGTCACGGTTTTTTCTTTTCCTCCATCAATTTCTTCATCTTTGAAAAAGGTTTTTTTTTTGGGGGGGGGGGGTTTACGCTGGCATATTACCCATGAAGTTTTCTATTTTCATTTTACTGTCGAGCGTGATCCCCGCCGCGCGCCCGCACCACTCATTCACCTCCATCATCTTCTCATCTTCTAAATTTTCATGGTTGAAGATAATCAAAAAGAAACGTTTATCGACTTTAGAAATCCATAGATTATGTTGAAAGCTGATGGATTGTTGCTTATTAGGACAGATTCTAAGTTTATTGGTTTGGAAATGTTTGGGACTTTGCTCAGATTTTTTAGCAGTTTGTCTCTTTAATTTTCGTATTCTGGACATTCAAAAATTATGTGGGAAGGATTTGAAGGGCAATCGCAAGTGGGACAGTTCGGAGACGACGTCAAACCGATTCTCTTCTTGTAGCTAACCCATAGGCCATGATTTGTCTTCAGTCTAAAAATAGTAGAATAGAACTCCTTTGACATTCCTTCTGGGCTATCGCCTTCCGAAAACCATGGTTTTTTTTCTTGAGCTCAGGGAACAGTGACCTGTAATAATTGCCAACATTTGATGCGTTGTATTTTTCTTGCCACAGATTTCTACAAAACTTTTCAAAAAAGTTTTTCCCGTCATCTTTAGGAATTTTAATGTCAAGGATTGGACCTGATGTTGCAGCCTCCTTTGCAAGTGCGTCCACCGTTTCATTTTGCCACAAGCCTGCATGCCCTTTAGGTGCTTGGTAGACCTCCAAGTATTTGCCTTATACATGCATTCCGAAGTGTATCAATTTTTAACGATGAACTAGATTATCGACCTGGTCGCCTCTTCCGAAGATCCTCTGAAAAGACTTCTTGTATCAATTTTCTTTAACAGCGATTGGGAAGCTGATCCATAAAAAATAGCCCCATAGTCGAATACGGATCGTATTGAGGATTTGTTATACAACATACCTATCGTCGGATCAGCACCCTATTTATTACTGAAGAAACTCTTTAGAATGTTAAACAGCTGTTCCCCTTTCGACAGCAATTGTTTAATATGTAGATTCCATGTCAGTTTTCTATTTAAATAAAGTCCCAAGAACTTGGCATTGAATCTAACTGGGAATTCATAATCGCTTAGGTTTATTTGTTGTTTTTTAGAAAAAGGACAGAGAAAAGATTTTTGCTCAGAGATTTCCAAACCGTTTGCCTCCATCCAAACCTTCAGATTCCCCAGCGCTCTATTTAATTAGGTATTTAAAAAAGCAATTACACCAGTAAAAAGGTTCTTAAATGGAGTACGTTTTCTGAAATTTTGCTTGTTTCTAGGTTTGGAAATAGTAGATTAGAATCACTATACCAAGTTTGTCAACATTGAACAAAAAATTATTTTTCGTAATTCTGGCTACTGAAACGCTTATTTCACCGACGTTTACAAGTTTAGTGTTGATCACAACTTATTGGAAATTTAACTCAGTTTTCAAAGGTATTAACGGATTTGTCCAAAACCTTTTAGTTTTGGAGTTATCATTGTTTATTTGAAGGAAGGTCGTGAAATCTTAAAAAATCTGAAAAAGTGAAATAACTCCGAAACTGCTGAGATTCGGACCATAGGGCTTTTTGATTCCTTTTTGAATGTGGAATCTGGGTAGCCGAACACCCTCTCTCTCACTCTCTCCTCTCTCTTTCTCTCTCTCTCTCTCTCTCTCCTCTCTCTCTCTCTCTCTCTCTCTCTCTCTCCATAAAATCTTTGCAACGCTATCTTTCTTCGATTTCGTTTTCAATGGAGGTTTCTTGTGAAGAAACTTAGCAGCTGTTGCTTTAACCCTTTATCTTAATGAAATTTCCAAGTTTTTCTATTTTTCTCCTTGTTTAGCTATGACCTATTCTATTTGTTATTAAACAATTTTTTTTAAGTAGAATCTTTTCAACGTATGACTTCTACCGATTTGCTTCTAAGTTCAGCTATTCAACTCGGGACTAATTTTTGTGTGGCAACGACTTATACTGCCTTATATAAATATATATTTATATAAAAACAAATAATTGAGATTTGTCTACAGATTTATTTATGTAACCTGGTAAAGTCGAATTTTTGAATTCTTCTTTCGAACAACGCTATGCAACTTCAACCGATCTGTCGAACGTGGCATTTCTGAGGAGAACGATTTTGCTTCACCATTCCTCGTAATCCCCGGGATCGAACATAAAAAAAAACAACTGAAGATCGCTGTGAGATCCTACACAAGTTGTTCGAGTTGCGAAACGGTCGACCTTGGCCATGACTCGCTCGACGGTGTCTTCCCAGATTAAGAACGTAACACACCTTCTATTTAACTGGATTCCAACCGGAATTGCATAAGATCGCAAATCGGCCCCCGAAGGTGGAATTGATTAAAAGTCTTTCTCTCTTTGTCATCTGAAAATTAAAGCAAAACTTGCGTAAGATTGATCACCGAGAAGGATTCGGTAAAAAGATGGTTTATTTTCGATTTTTAATTCCACCTAATTGATCTACGGCGTAAAATAGATATCAGAGAAGATAAGGTAAAGGACATTTTTCCAAACTTAATAACAAAAAAAAAGATCTACGGTCTTCAGAGTGTAATCTGCCGGTCAAAATGACCACTTCTTTCTTTTCCCTGTGCAATAAAAATAAAATTAAGCAATAATGTGAATAGTAATAAGAGCATAAATACATATTAAAAGTAAAGGAACTATCTCAATAACAACAAACTGTAACAGAAATCCTTAAGATTGAACTCACCAGTCCAACCTGAATGAAACAGGCCTTTCTTTCCATTCTCTACTCTGTAGTTATGCTAATATTTAAGAAAGAATTTTAATAGTCTAAATGCGCAGAAATAGGTAATAAAAGCAGAGAATGAAAATATATTGAATATTCTTTCAATGTTAGCAACAACAACAAAATGTCTTCTATATTCAAAGTAAAATTCACAAATCCACGTTAAAAGAACAGTCCATTCTATCATTTTCACTGTGCCATAACTATGATGCGAGAATGTGAGTACGATATGCAGAAATAGATGAAAAAGGCACACAGTAACAAACGGGGTCCCATCTTCAAAGTGAAATCCGAAAAATAACATCCAATTCTTATCTTTCTTCCGCACTTTTGATATACCAATATTTAAGAAAGAATGTGAATAGTTCAAACGCAGAGATATTAAAGACAAAGAACGTACTTTCTATTTTAATAAAAACATACACAACAAAAGGTTCTTCCTCTTTCAGGTTGAACTTCACAATTCCACCCTAAAAGAACAGGCCATTTCTTTCTCTTATCTGCGCAGTAGCTATGCCAATATTCAAGTAGGAACGTATCTAGTCTAAATTTGCAGATACAGATATTATGGAGAAAGGACTTACTTCCTATTTTAATAAATACAAACTACAACAAAAGGTTCTTCCTCTTTCAGTTTGAACTTCACTAGTGCACCCTAAATTTAACAGTCCATTTCTTTCTCTTCTCTGCGCAGTAGCTATATTCAGCAAGAATGCATCTAGTCGAAATGTGCAGAAATAGATAATAACGGCAGACGATGTTCTCCATGTCTTAATACCAACAAACTACAAACAACGAAAAGGTCCTACGCCTTGAAATTGAACTTCACCAATGCACCCCAAATTTAGCAGTCCAATTCCTTCTTTTCTTTGCGTAGTAGCTACGCCAATATTCAAACAAGAATGTATCTAGTCCAAATGTGCAGAAATAGATAATAAAGGAAGAGGAGGTTCTGCAGGTCTTAACACCAACAAACTACAAACAACGAAAGGTTCTTCCTCTCTCAGGTTGGACTTCACAAGTCCACCCTAAAACAACAGTCCATTTCTTTCTCTTCTCTGTCCAGCAGCTATGCCAATATTCAAGCAGGAACGTGGCTAGTCTAAATTTGCAGAAATAGACATTGAAGACAAAGGACTTACTTCCTATTTTAATAAATACAAACTACAACAAAAGGTTCTTCCTCTTTCAGATTGAACTTCACTAGTGCACCCTAAATTTAACAGTCCATTTCTTTCTCTTATCTGCGCTATGCTATGCTAATATTCAACAAGAATGTATCTAGTCTAATCGTGCAGAAATAGATAATAAAAGCAGAGGATGTTCTCCATGACTTAATACCAACAAACTACAAACAACGAAAAGGTCCTCCGCCTAGAAATTGAACTTCACACAGTCCATCCAAAAAGAACAGTCTATTTCTTTCTCTTCTCTGTGGAAGAGCTATTCCCAAAATAGGGATGGGGTAAAAGAGGCGGCCATAAGGCCTTCTGCACTTCGACGTAAGTAGATCTATCATGCTCTCCTGTTTTTTGTAACTCACTGACCAGTTTCAAGTTGTTAATAAACCTCCATAGCCTTTCCAGTGGCTCCTTAGTGTAGGATCTTGCTTGTGGCTTTTCGTGTCCTAGTTGCAAGAACCTGCACTACATAGAACTTCACAGAAACATAAAATATGTTCTGCGGTATCCTCTTCTTCCTGGCAGTATCTGCAGTGTTTCTTCTGTCTGTACTCCAATCCGGTGCATGTGCTTTCTTAAGTGGCAATGCCCAGTCAGAAGTACAGCCAGAATCCTGGTTCGGTTGCTGTTGCCTTCCAGTAATCAGCAGAATATTGATAGTACACATATGCAGAAATACATAGTAGCTTGTAGTACGTACTACATAAATAAAAAGAAATACACTGAAATTAATTAACTTACCAATGGGCTTTTGTAAACTAATAAAGTAAAAATAGTAATAAAAAGAAGCCGAGACAATGAAGGTTTTTGTTTTGAGTCGAGACACGTTTTTACTCGACATCTTGACGACTTACAATAAGTGTTTGGTTGGACGCCTTGTGTTGTAAATAAGCTTCAAAACTTCACTAAGGACGCCCTTTAAAGCCCCAGAAGTCTCTAGAACAACACCAACAGAGAAAATATTTTTCTAAATTGTTTTTTAAACATCCGTAACTCAAGTTATTTTGGAAAATGTTAATATGAAATTATATTTTTAAAAGTTTTGAAATAAATATTAGGCAAAGGGAAATTATGGAATCATCTGCATAGTTGACATGGAGTGCTATGTGTGACCCTACAAGCGGATTTCTTTCCGTCTGCCTCACAAGTCTTGAAGCCCGATCTTCATATTCTCCAAAAGGCCCGGGCTATTTGTTACAAATACATCTGAACCGATGGAGTTTGTCAAAAACAGGGAAGTGAAGAAACAAGTGGAGGGAGGTTCGCGAGGAAGGAGAGCTAGGGTCAACGTCTTTTCTGAGAGACTCTGATAACGTGGCGAAACGTAGCTTTTTTTTCTTTCCACCATCTTCCTCTTCTTCATCTCCTCCTTCCCTTTAAAGACGATTTGGAATTGGTCACGGTTTGGGGGACACGCGGAAACGGGCATTGTCCGCAAATTCTGTGCTCTATTGCGGCCCAAACTACTTCTATAACGGCGAATGCAAAAATTGTTAAAAGTGGCCGAAATTAATAAAATGACCATTCCGTGAAATATTCCATTATTTGAATTGGAGGATTTCCTCGTATCAGGACCAAACGATAACTGAAATGGTACGTTAATAATAATTTATTATTATTCTACAGCTTATAGTTCAATACAATAACAAGTACAAAAAAGCATTAGAAAATTATTAATTTCAAAAAAATTCTTTAAATTCTGTAGTGTCAGGATTGACTACGAGATGCAAGATCGTGTGGCCTATACCAAGGCCGATGTTTAGCATTTTGATATCCAATCAGATAATCCATAATCATGGCGTTTTACCGGTCTGGGAACTATAAATCGAAGGGGTAAAGAAACTGCAGAACGACACGAGGGTTTTTGAACTCTAGCAGCGCAAGTATCGGCAAGGTCGATAGAACTTGACGGTCTCTGCACAGCAGCTAACTGTATATTGAATAAGCGACCAGCGAAGCGCTCATTTCCAAGACATGAAGGCGAAACCATAAGCTCACCGGCGCAAAAAAAAGCAACAGGAGAACACTTTTTCTGCGATCGCTGTTGAAAAATTATCAACAGTGAAGAACGGCCCTCATTGGTTCTTGATTCGGGTCATCTGAGGACGATCAGATGAATAGTCTCCGGCAATTTTTGACCAATCGGAACTTTTTAAGCATTAAAACACGCAATATCGAAAGACTTTATGAGCAACTTAAGCTTTAAAGTATTCGATGATATGGTTTTTTTTTGTTTTTGTTTGTCGTTCTACGATTTGTTATAAAGGAAATTTTAAATAAAACTTCGTTTGTTTCACGAACACTGGATCAAGGTTTGATCTTGAAGAACAGCAAATTCAATTGTTACTGCCAAACTTTCGACTTATTTTGAGGTCATTATCAGGGCAAAAACAATCCTAAATAGGTCTATTGATGGATATACATAAGGTTTTTCCAGACGATCTCAAATTTTCTTGAAGGCCGACTCAGCCTTAATATTGCCAAACTAACCAACAGTTTTGTTACAGAAATACCGACCCGCGAGGGTTGGCAATCCGGGGTCAATTCTCGGTCTTGTCGGTTCAGTCACCAAGGTTGGGCTCCAGGGGCTGTGAACAGCTAAGTCATTTCAATTCCCAACCTCAGTCTCCATTTTACTCTCACTAACTCTTAAATACATTCTTTCTTATTTTCATATCATTCACTTAATTAAGCTGGTGGAGTACTCGATATTACACCTATGACGTAACTAACCTTATTGATGGTCGATGGGTAATCAATATTCCGGCATAGGCTCTCCATTCACGCTAATAAATTTATTCTCAATATACACTAAGAAACATACAGTGAAAAGTCCTGTTTCCTTACGAATCGGAACAGGGGACCAAGATACTAGCTGCCGTGCTTAAGGTCCAATTCTCATATATGGTGGTATTCCTGCACGCTCTCTATGTGGAGCCAAGGAGTGATGACCTTCAGTTACGTGGGACAGATCCGCAACCTTTTTCGGATAAGGTAAGTATCCTCCCATGGCCTGTCCTTAATCGGGTGAGGATGACAATTCTACTACGAGTCAGATCCACCGAGGGCCACCTATCGGCAGAGCTCTTGATACGCGACAGCTACCCAATACACCGGTAACAATTTATTTAAATATTCAATTTGTGAAGATAACATTACCAAAACGAGAAAAAAAACCTATCGGTTTTATTTCCACTTGGTTGAGAAAGGTTAAATTTTGATTATATTCAATTATAACACTTTGTATTTATAACAACTTTTAACCTGAAAAATGGCAGAAAGGAGGGGAATTTCAAAAGGTAGGGTTGGGATGGAAGGTTAGTGTCTGAGTGGATCGAAGTCATGATAGCTCAAGCGATAGAGCAGCGGGGTATTTAGCCGAAGGTCGTGGGTTCGAATCCCGCTTATGACGCTGACTTTTTTATCTCAACCAAAACCTTAATAAATTGAAAAGAATTTATAACAAATTTTAACTTAACAAAACAAAATTGATCGTTTCTGCATATCCTCGATGTTTTTATCATTTTGTTTGTGTACAGAACAAATCTAGATGATTGGAAACTCGTTTTAATTCAGTGGTTGGTATGTGCGTTATTGTTATAGTATGGAATAATACGAAAGAGGACATAAAAATAAACTGCATGCTATTTTGTCAAAATTGATCAGAAGACGAACTGTACATGCCGAAACGCGTCTTGTCAAACCAGCGATCATAGGCAGACCAAAATAATAGGAAACCACCAACCTATAGGTTCATCACGCCGCAGACCTCAAGAGGAAATCTCACGGGAAAAAACTGTATCGTATTTTTTTATCAGTAAGCAATCAAAATCTACTAAACAGTAATCACGCGAATTTTGGCATTTCGCCGTCAATACAATTGGTCTCTTCACTCACACATACATCAATAATATTTTTTTAAATTAATTTTCATAATAGAGGAACTAGCACATTTATCATTGTTAAATGTTATTACCTCATATGAAATGATTTGCCACATATGTCCTCACAAATTAATGATAAAATAAGAAGAATGGGAACATTCTGTGTACATGGAGGCCTTTTAAAGAGGAACTAGAAGCAAATGAAATTTGATATTTTTCTGATTTTGCTGCATGATTGTAATAAATTCTCCAAACGAGTTACCTTTTGTCAAATATATTTGTAAGTAGATTTTCATATGGAATCATACTTAAACAACCAAATCATAATGTTTAAACATTCTAGGACATTTCATTCAATCACAAGGATTTTTTTTTTTTTTACGAGGGTTCGCAACAGCAGAGGTTACCCTCGAGGGTTGCCGGTGAGTATGTCGGGTTCGAGGGTTCGAATGCAGGGCCGCTGGATTCAAACCCAGGACCTTTACCTTACAGTGATGGACGCCGTGTCAACGCCTAAACCGTTGCAGCCATCGACGCCCCCCTTCACTATTGTTCTTGTAAGAATTATCTTCACTTGTTTTCTTTTCAGACGCCAGGAAGGTTTACGTTGCGTTTTTATACCAATCATTGATAAGAATAAGAACATCGTTCTTTATCTTCGGAAAACTGTCATTTCGTCTCTGAAGTCTGTCAAAGGGTGAGAAAACGTGAGTCTGGATCTCAAACCCTTTTGAGCCAAGATATTTTTAAGTTTATCTTGGTAAGATTGTGATTGACGGATCGCATATGTTTCTCAGTATCTTGGTCCGCCAGCCAATAATCTCAACGCTTATTATATGAAGAAATATTTATTGATAGGTTGCTAGTTAAAAGAATAAAAAAATTAACTTTAAACGAATCAACAATAGGTCTCAGCCACCCCACCACAAATGAATCATTAGGTTTCCATTGTTTGCCATATATTGGTGAATTATCGGAAAAAGTTAGTAAAATTTTTAAACAAGAACAAATAGCTTTTAGAAGTACGGGTTCACTTAAAAACATCCTCTCAAAACCTAAAGACAAAGTTGACAACTTGGCAAAAAGCGGGGTTTACCAACTCAATTGTAATAATTGTGATATTAAATATATAGGACAAAGCAGTAGAGAAATAAAAACAAGAGTAAAAGAACACTTGCCTAAATCGAGCAAATTTTCGGAATTTAAGGACCATCTAAAAGAAACAAAACATAATTTCAATTCAAATCTAAATACAAGAGTGTTACATAGTTTCAACAAAGGGAAAGAATTAGATTGGTTTGAGAAATTTGAAATTAAAAAATGTAAAATTGAACATGGTGATAAATGCATTAATAATATAACAAATTTTGATCTACCTCCCATTTTAAATATGTACATAAATAATATCAAACATCCAAATAATTAAACTAATTATTTTAATTGTTATTATTTTTATAGTAATTTAATAATATTAAGTATTTACTAGTATAATATTTATTTGTGTTATAATTTTCCGCGTTTCGCACGTTCAAATTGAGCGCCATTAAAAAAATCAGCTGCTAATTGGAAGGTTCACTTTGGCAATTCATGTCGAGAGACGTGGTTGAAGAAGTCCTTCAACCAGATGATGAGCTAAAAGGCTCGAAATCCGGATCGTTGCAAAAAACTTACTGTGAGTAGGAACTATCTTTTCAAAAAGGATTGAACACCACACTCACTCCATCATTTACCATTTCTATCTCAACGTTTGGTGAAATAGTCCAAACTCAACTCGACGTGGTTAGGTCTGTTGTTAGGCAGTGGTACAACTGCTGAAGTTAGAGTGAAAATAAAACTTTTATTTTTGCTACGGTCATAGATAAAGGATTTAAATCTAAATATTGGGCTAAAACATTGAGTATACGTCGGACCTCACTTCAACAATCAGAAAAAAATAAAAACAATATCATCAGCAAAAGCAAGCAAATGATTTGTATGATATTGTTCATTCTGACTCCGACAATGTTGCGGCCTGAGGAAAAAGGTGTTAAATAAAGATAAAGAAAAGCATCGGTTATAGGGATTCGCCTTGAAAGACTCCATTGGTGGTACGTATCTCATTATTCACACAGTTTTCATTTAATTTAAACCTACAACTAGTAGTGTTACTTCTATATTATTTGCTAGATTTCCTGGCCTCATCCCTAATCTACCTTTTGGAAAGAAAAATATTTATATTATTTTGATTGCAAAAACAAATAAACTATTATAATTTCGTTTCCAGTAAATTGCAATTCTTGCTAGCAAAATTGAATAAGCTTGTGCTTATTTTGTTCTGAATAAAAATAATTTTTTTTAAGTTTTGTAAATTGTATCAACAGAGCTTCAAACCACTCTCTAACAATCCAATAACTTACTTATTTAAAAACGTTTTCCGTATTTCTTGACGAGAAAGAAAAACAATTTCATAATCCAAATCCTATTATACATTAATCACATGGGTTTTGGCCAAAGCATTCGTCACTTTCTGGTTTCTTTGATGATTCACACATCGATAATCATTAACCTTGGGCAATAGAGGGACTTTTATTTATAATATTTACTCCTCCTGATGGCAGGATGAAATTCAAGTTGGAAAGTCATTCATTATCAGGAGAAAAAACCACATGTCTGTATCTTCAATATGCAAGAAAACCTTAATATAAAATGATTTATTCTGCTTGACAGACTTAATATTTTAAAAGATTCGAATATTTTATCTAATATCTGCGCCTACGTCCTTTTTAATTAGAGCTTATCATATAAAGCCATTGCATTATATCAAATCTGTGGATGTAAATGTTTTTTTCAGGGCAGTCTTTTTTTATTTTGAAAATTACAATATCTGATTCTGCTTCAATACTAATTTAACAATATAATCCAGAAACATCCTTTGCAACATCCTGTTTCAGCTGACTAACAAGGTAATGGAAAAATCAAGAAAAAATCAAATACAATTATACGGTATACAGAAGGATACGTACAAGTGGAGGAGCTATAAATGCTTGTAAAATAAGAAAATCTTAAAAGAAGTTACTCTGATAAAACAATTCTCATATGATCAGATAGCCAAGGAGCTATTAAAGCATTATCAAGTAAAAAAAAGTCGGTGAAAGGTTGTAAGTTATGAGAGTGAAAAAGCAAACTGACTCACAGGATCTGCAAGAACTTATAAGGTCCAGAACTTGTACTGCGTAAGCATAGGAAAAACACAGACTCTCCATTCAGAATGAAACCACCCAAAACGAACAGATCGATAGACTAACTTTAGAGGTGGTTCATCCTACACCAAAAACTGACAATCACATTGCTACAGTTAAGAGAGGGTAAAACTCGCGATTGATAGAACTATATACCGGTCCACGGCCTACACGAATATTAATGATGACCCAAGTTTTTACCATATCTTCGAATGTAGACGTAACCTTGGATGTTAAGGAGACCCAGGGAAAAATTGCAGTAGTGACCTAATTAGGATAAGCAGTGTAGGATAAGCGAGAAGACTTCTTCACTTCTTGGAGAATACAAACTCAGTCAACAGACCAACAAGGCTCGAAAAAAATCAATCACAATTATACGATATACAAGATGAGATGATGTATCGACCTGCGGTCGAACAACTTGTAAAAAAGTATCTTCGATGAAGACACAACAGAATGGCAATTCTTTAAGTTATTGCCGAGCTTTCGACGATTATATCGTCATCATCAGGGCCTATTTATTTTAGGAAAATATCGCAGTTAGAACATGTTATATCATTAAAAAAAAAAAATTACAAAAACAATTGTTTTTCTTACGTTCACTCGATGAGTGTTGAAATATATCTTGAGAACAAGAAACTACATTTATAATAAAATTATCTAAAATTAGGTGAAGCCCAGTACCTAAACATTAACCTAAACACATGTAATTAATTAAAATCAATAAAAACAACATAATATAAAAATTCACTAGTTTCGTGGTCCGCTTGACCAATTAATATATTACAATTAATTAAGGTTTTTAGTTGAGATAAAAAAGCCAATGGCACGAGCGGGATTCGAACCCACGATCTTCGGCTAGATACGCCGCTGCTCTACCACTTGAGCTATCGTGACCTCGATCCACTCGGAAAAAAAACACTAAAAACCTTAATTAATTGTAATATATTAATTGGTCAAGCGGACCACGAAATTAGTTTAATTTAATGATTGAAAATGAAGTATACTTCACTAAAGCTCCCCGTGGCCATTTCATTTGTCGTCGAGAATCCAATCCGATTACACGACATTTGAAAAATGGCAAAAAGGAGGGAAAATTCAAAAGGTGGGGTTGAGATGGGAAGTTGGTGTCCGAGTGGATCGAGGTCACGATAGCTCAAGTGGTAGAGCAGCGGCGTAGTCGAGGGTCGTGGGTTCGAATCCCGCTTGTGCCATTGACTTTTTTATCTCAACTAAAACCTTAATTAATTGTAATATGATATACAGTTTGCTTCCGAATCAGTGAACGAACCAGGTCAGATATGTTCTGCCCAAGCCCAAAACATGAACAGCCATACTCATTAGGGAACCACACCTCGTTCATTCAAGCTGACATACATGTTAAAAGAAGTTCCACAGGTAAAACAAATTCTCATAAGTTCGGATAACCAGGGAAATAGTCGGTGAATGCGTCAAAAGTCTGGGAAAACAACTTTATACTATCTTGGGTGCCAGGGCACAAAAGAATGTTAGGTAATGAACAAAAAGACAAACTGGACAGTAGAGGGTCTGTAGAAATCATGAAGGCGGGGTGAGTATGTAGATTCATTTTTGTAAAAGATGGTTCTACGCATAGATTTTTCGTTTACAACTATGCGGATTTCAAGCATTAAACGTTCATAACCAGGGTCGAGGAGTTACAAAGATGTCTCTCATGTCATTCATGTCGAAGGACGTGGGTGTAATTCCTTCAACCTTACGATGAGCGTTTAGTGCCTGAAATCCGGATAGTTGTAAACAACAAATCTATGCGTAGAACCATCTTTTACAAAAAACCGAAGAGGATGTACGCCGAGATACCCCAGCTCTATAATTGCTATAAAAAGATGAAACATACACTCCTTCATCCCAAAATGGGTCCAGCCAGAAGAAAGAGAAAAGCGTACGAACTCTGTCACATTACTACAGTTAAAGAGGGTACAACTCAGCGAATTGCTTTATTCTGCTGTTTTTATACTGGCATTAGAAAACACCCATGGGTATAGTCAGAGGTGTCATTTGCAGTTTATACAATTGGTAGGAATACACTGCCATATTATCTTCGTGCGAAAACCTCTTGATGGAGAGAAAACCTGGGTGCCAAGAATACCCTGGAAAAAGAATTGCGGCATAGCCAACTAGGAAAAGTGCAAGCCAGAAGGTTTCGCTGCTTCAGGGATACCCTCGCTTCGTACTATCCTTATCGGGCTTAACACGACAATTAAATAAACTCTGATGGTCCGTCTATTCTTCCTCTGACCTAAAAGCCTAAATACTGAACTTTTCGCATCGAAATCTTGACAAAAACAATGAGTCATTGATATAAAATCATGAGACAATTAGAGGATCTTGTACATATATGGGGAAAATACTTAAATAAAATTCACGCAATAATAATTTATTATAAACCGTTGACCATTGACTAATCGATTAATTTCATCGCTAAGAGAAATCGCCGTCCTTCACATTTAATCTTTTCTGAGATAGTGGAAAGAGATGAGTAAATTTCATTATTTGCTGTAGATTAAATGCTAACCGACTGGTGAAACGGCATATCTTTAGACCGTTTTCTACTTGGTTTGGGCTAATCGGATGAGAACTTTCCATGACAATGAAACACAAGATTGCCCAAATGATTAAAAATGTTTTTTTAAATAGTTCGCGGGCTGATCATGAACTAGATTTTTTTTCTATACTGTCAAACCCCGGAGGACACCGACATTTCATCAGAGCGTGAAGTGAAGCTTAGTCGTATTTCCGATCCTCTCCGTATCAATTAACAAAAAAAAAGATAATAAAATAACATACTATCTAAAACGAAAGTATTAAGAAATATAATACAAATTGAACAATTAATTCATAATTTCTTTTAATAATTACACACAAGATATAAGAAAGCCAGGAAAACCTTAACAGATTTAATTAAAAAAACCCACTTTAATAATTATAAATAATTGCATCACAATTATTTTTATTAACGTAATGTGTGTTTTTTCTAGATTTATTCCACCAACATTAAATAGTAAAGATTATGTAATTAGTAGTAATTTCGCTTATATTTTCAAATCGACCTGGTTTTTTTTTTCTCTATTAAAACGTAAATAGTTCATGTAAGATTATAACATTAAATTTAATCTTGATGAACATGAATTGATTTACAAAGGGCTGAGATGTAAATAACACCAAATAAGTTAATAAGTGCATACTTGTGTGTAGTGATTAGTGACCGTTAGTCGATGATTATTCAGAAATCGTGAGATGCGGACTGGTGTGACGTAGGTTTCAGAAAAACATTTTCTTTATCGTGCCAACGTTTCGATCATTATTTAGATCATCTTCAGAGCCTGGGATTTACAAACAATGCAAAAAAATGCATTGTAATATTTTTTGCATTGAATAAATTCGCTACATGTTTTTGTTAAATTTAAGCAATGTTTGTAAATCCCAGGCCCTGAAGATGGTCTAAATAATGATCGAAACGTTGGCACGATAAATAAAATGTTTTTCTGAAACCTACATCACACCAGACCGCATCTCACGATTTCTGAATAATTAAATGCATACACTTAAGCCAATACAACAACCATTAACATAGTTAATTATCACCGAAAATATATTTTTTTAAATTTATTTGGTACCTATACTTAATAGTATACTAAAACACTAGCACTGACGCCAGCACTGCACCGGTAGAACACATGCCATTGCTGGCACTCAGTGTGTGTGATTAGGGGTCAAGGAGGTCCCGACGTCATGTCGGTTGAGGCAACGTGGTGGATTGTCAGGATGGGAATGAGTGGAGAGTGCTCGAGCAGTATGGTTAGGATGGTTCAAAAGGTTGGTGTGGAAGGTTTGGAATCTGGACCGGGTTAGTTCGTTGACAAATGGAATGCTGAGGTCTTTGTGGATAGTGAGGTTAGTGACATAATAAGGTGCTTTGACAATTTCGATTGGAAGGACTGGATGCGCTGGGTGTTGGAAGGTTTGGCAGTTCAACTCTGTAGTCCATATTGGCCTTAGTAAAGTCTTGTACAGTATTAGCTTAATATCTAATATCAGTATCTTAATTGTCAAACTCGATTTCGGTCTTGAAGTCTTCGTAGTAATCCAAGCCCTAGTATTAAGTTGCTATTTTTAAGTCTTCTGTGGGGATTCCACGTCAGTCTGCTGTCGAGATATAGTCCCAGGTATTTGGCTTGAGTGGAAATTGGTATCTCTTTGTTGTTGATGTACAATGGACAGACTGCTTTTTCAGCGTAAAAGTACACTGAGTGCATTTTTCTTCGTTCAGTCTTGTCCTCCATTTTTTACACATGTCTTCGATAAGCTCAAGGTGTTCCTGGATATTGTAGCTAGCTTGGACAATAACGGAAAATAAACGTAAAAAAGATTAGCTGCACATACTTACATAACAAACCATTGCAATTATGAAAACTTGACATATAAAATTGACAAATTTAACGCACCACTCAATTTATTTACTGTAAAATTAAATTATCTTCTTACATTAGTTAAAGGTAATTAAACAGGATAAAATAAACAGTAAATAATGCTTTGTTTACTTCCTTTGTTGACTTTTGAACTGATTAATCCCATTTGACTAAAAGTACCATTATACCCTTACATTCTGCTACGCATAAAGATCGCTTTCAGTTAATCTTTTTCCTTCGTTGATTTCATTTGATATTTTTATTCATAATCCTTTTCCAATGGCTCCAGTCAGGCGTTTGAGTGAGCAAGAGACAGTGTCAGGGCCATAACATTATTAGCGAAAGGATACAGCCAGCTCGAAGTCGCCAGGTGACGGAGGGAAGGTTCTTCGGCGCTTCGGAGTAAAAGGGCTTCACACTCCAAGGCCAGGACAGGGTCGAACTAGGTCTTCAGAGGCTCCGCTATTTAGGACGTTATGCTTTATGTTACCAGAATATGAAATCTGATAAGGCAAGTCCGAAATGTTTCTATCGTTAATGATAGAAAAGTGTGGCGAATTTGATGACTCTAGGCGCTAAAGCCCTCGAGTTCCTCATTGAAGCTGGCGTGAAACGGTATTAGACGGACAACTGTCGATCAATTAAACAGTTAAACAAATTAAAACGTTCCTCATATTACATAAAAATGCCTTTTAGAGCAAGACTTCTTCAGGCTTGATAATATGACAAAAATTCTGGGAATTGGAGTCAACGCATAATTATAAATTAGCATTAGAGAATTATTTATTTTAGAATGCAATTTTTAATTATTTAATTTATTTAACGTTTAATTACAATTACTAGCAATGGCCAACTAGTAAGACAAACAAACAAAAATACATTAAATAAAAAATAATAGCAATGATAAAATACAAACTATAAAAACAACAAAAATAATTAAAGCCTAAAAATACAATATAAAAAAATAACAAAGTTTAAGAAATGGATTGAAACAGTTACCACTTAACAATTTAATGTGGGCGTCTTGTTTTGATCTGTTGTTTCATAATTTTTTCAAGTCGTAAGGAGCGGTCAAGAATGAGGTAATTGAGAAAAACGCCTGTTTCATTTTCTTTGCCGACGTTTCGACCTTTATTCGGGTCATCTTCAGGGCCTAGGGATAAATTACATAACATATGGATAGGAAAAATACAATTTAAGATGTAAGTATAAATTGTATTTTTCCAATCAATTTAAAGGTATGATTAAGATAAGACCAACCTGGTCCATTGATTTAAAAAAGAGAAGTCAATAAGCAATTACACAAACTGAAAGGTAGAAAATTATACAGGATTTTTTTTATTCCGTTGAAAAGATGACAAGCTCAAGCCCACGCAATACGAACCAATGCCGTATTCATCTGCGGTCACAGCATGTATGGAGTCATAATTAGTATTCAAACCAGTCGATTGTAACACTTAGTATTTTGATAGTATTCCTAACAGTAACCTTTGTAGCCTGAAGGATTTCTAGGATAAATTATTCCGTTTTGTCTGACGAAAAATCAAACCGACCAAACCGCATTCCTGTTGGAAACAACAAGATCCGAGTCGATGTAGAATTTCTGTCCCAAGTCTGTTTTTCCCAAACGACCGTCTCTAAAATTCTCTTTCCGTGTACAATATTTATAGTTAAAGAGAGTGAATGTTTCCGTTGGGGTAGAAAGGGACAGGAATATAAATCATCCTGCATGCACCCAAAAGGACTGGGGACAGCGAGAATACTCGGACCCAACAAGCGGTACAAAAAAGTGTTCAAATGATTTTATTCGGATAACCCTTACTATCATTCTAAGCTATTACAATACAATTTATGAACCTGCATTAATTTTTTTTTTTTAATGGTAACTAATATTCTCTGGTCATCAACAGTACAAACATATTATTAAAACTATAAAAATAAGGATCACAATGAAGATAATTACTTGTACCTACATAACATAATTACTTCTTTTCTTTATCTGATATTTCGTGTGTAAAATTGAACTGAATTATATCTTATAATAAACTTTAATAATAAGCAATTAATTATAAATAATTAATGGTTTGAAACTAAGAGCGATGTGCAAATGACATGATGGGAATAATGTTTTTATTTTAAAAACAATAAAAATAGTACCGAGAATGAAGTTTTTACCGTCAGATTTTATGACAAGTGTAACGGTTTAAAGTGAAGGTGAAGAAGCGTTTCAATAGATATAAAGGTCTCGGTTTTCAAAAACACACAGACTAACCAGTGAATAAGGTAATTTGCTTAAAGGAACAAAACAGCAAAGACAGGCGGACCAGGTCGATCTGAATCGACAAAATTATATTTCCGATTAGGTATATGATCGCACAACAATTACAATATATCCCGTTCGACCGTAATCATAATACAAGCTAACATCAATCTATAGTGAATTTAATTAATTAAGGTTTTACGTTGAAATAAAAAAGTCAGTGTCACGAGCGGGATTCGAACCCACGACCTTCGGCTTGATACGCTACCCTACCACTTGAGCTATCGTACTTCGATCTCCCCGGGCACCAACTTCCCATCAAGTGTTAAAGTAGCGGCGTGTCAAGCCGAAGGTTGTGGGTTCGAATCCCGTTCGTGCCATTGACTTTTTTTTATCTCAGCTTAAAACCTTAATTTATTAAATGATATTAATTGGTCAAGCGGACCACGAAAAATAGTGAATCTATCGTGAATATGGCATAGCAGTGAGTGTGATAGACCAAAACAAAGTTGGGCAGACTAGGACGATCTGAATAGACCAAATAGTATTACCGACTAATATAATTGCACAATACCTACAACAATAGAACAAAAATCATAATACAACAACGAGCCCACGACTGATATGGCAAAATATTGTGACAGACAAAACAGCGAGGATGGGCGGAATAGGATTTCGGAAGTAATCAAACTACAGCTTCTTCACCTCACAGACATCAGCAAGAAATCTTATAATTTAAACTGAGAAAACTGAAAGACCAGTGGATAAGAAAAATTCGAGAAAAAAATTAATATTCTATTATATACAGTTCAACGATTATATTATACTTTGAAAAAAATTAATGCTCTCTAACTAACTAATTGACGAGGTTTAACTACCTAACAATTTGCCTACGCACATAACCATGCATGTTGTACGGAATGATTACAAAAATAAAAAATATTGTTAAGAATCGACATTTATTTAATTTTTAACGTGTTCAAAAACGCTGAAACTTTGGTTAAAATATTCTGCTGTTAACATGTCGTTTAAGAGATTTTACAATAAAATAAATAATTTTGGCTAAGAGTTGGTTTTATTTGACATTATATGTTTTCCAAAATAAAGGGAGGACTCTGGGTTTGAATGAAAATATTCTGTGATAACACGATAAAAAGACACATGTACAATCACACACAACGACACGATGAAAAATGAAACCCTTGCAAACATAATATTTATGGCATATCATCTTGTACTTCTGTCTGATTAAATACAACTGGAAAATCATTTATGAGATCGTGATAATTTATGTCTTGTCTGAAAAGATTGGAGAAGAAAAACTCTGATATTTTATGTAAAAAAAATGAAACTAATTTTTGTTAACCTAAAATTTTCTAGCATTGTATAAACTCATTTTTTTAATCTAAAATTTTCTAGAATGGTATAAATTCATTTTTTATCTAAAATTTTCTTGCATTGAATAAATTCATTTTTTTATCTAAAATTTTCTAGCATTATATAAATTCATTTTTTATCTAAAATTTTCTAGCATTGTATAAATTCATTTTTTTATCTAAAATTTTCTAACAATGTATAAATTCATTTTTTTAATCTAAAATTTTTTAGCATTGTATAAATTCATTTTTTTTATCTAAAATTTTCTTGCATTGAATAAATTCATTTTNCACACTATAAATTCATTTTTTTGTCTAAAATTTTCTAGAATTGTATAAATTCATTTTTTATGTAAAATTTTCTAGCATTGTATAAATTCTTGTTTTTTATCTAAAGTTTTCCAGCATTGTATAAATTCTTGTTTTTTTAAAATCCTACATGTATATGTAAAATTTAAACAATTGAAAAAAGGGCAAAAAGGTCAAGCAGATCACGAAATTAGTGAATTTTAAACAATGTTGTAAATCCCAGGCCCTGAAGATGATCTTAATAAAAATCGAAACGTTGTCACGATAAAGAAAATGTTTTTCTAAAACCTACATCACACCAGACCGCACCTCACTATCTCCAAACAACCATTGGATAACGGTCACTAAACACCACACACACGCTAATAGATGCATTCATTCTCAATATACAATAAGAAACATAATGTGAGATATCTATCAAACACTACAATATACACAGTAAAATGTCCTGTTTCCTATAAAAATCGGAACAGGGGACGCAGATACTGGCTCAAGCGTAATTCTCATATCGGATGAGCTTCTCATCTTCTCTATATGGCGCCTAGCAGTGGCATCCTTCAATTAATTGGAACGCACTGAGCTTCCTTTTTTAGATGCTGGACATACGCTGTCAATCTATCGGGTTGTCCGGAAAATAATGCAGGATTTTAAGTTTTCATTAAAAAAAATCTACAAAAAATATTCTGTTTACGTTTACAGGATTACTCATTTGTATGAATGTCAACACTTATTAATCCTCTTCCAAATGATATTGTTTGTTTACCTCTGTAGNGTATGGGAAATTATTTTGATTAAAGAACATTGCTTTAAAGTAACTAGTTTCTTTTTTTTTGTTTAATACCAAAATCCTGCATTATTTTCCGGACAACCCAATATTAGCTTGAATCTGTAGTGTACAACAATTATCAATTAGGTTAGTTGTATAATATGTGTAAAGGGGGACGGAGGAACCCCAACTGAGTAAACGGTATGTAAATAAGCAAGAATACATTGAAGGGTGAGTGAGGGTGTGAATGGGTTTGATTTTAGGAACTGATATTGCGATGGAGGCTGAACAGACCTAGCTGTTGATAATCCCAGGAGTCGGAGGGTGAACGGACATAACCGAGGATCTGCCGACACACGATGTGTGATTCTCGAAGCCTGCTGGTAATTTATCGTAAATTACAAAACCTGGAATTGCCGAGCTGGGAGAAGTGGCTCAACTCTGTACACATGCGTATGTGTTTACGTGCGTGTGCAGATTGGAGCTTATATAAATCAGTAATCTTCTAGGTCTTTCAGTAATTCTTCAATCATATATCTAGAAGTCAGGCTCATTGCAGAACTCGTGAAGTATTCAATCTCATATGAGAAAATTGCTAATCTATGCACCACCTTGGTCAAGATTGTTTTTCCCTCCGAGATTCTGTAAGGGCTATTACAGTTAACCAAAAAAGGCCTTCCTCCGTGTTTGAGTGGGTATAAATGTTCGAAAAAAATTTATTTCTTTATGTAAAATAAATACAAGTTGTAATTTATCATGTACGAATAAATACAGGTTTCGCAGTGAAGGTAAGGATTAATTATTGCGAAGGATTTTTAAAAGACAAATTAGAGAGTTATCTTATGTATTTACGTAATTATTATAAATTACCATCCAACTTAAAATCCTACATATTTTCGTAATAATCATCCGACAAAGTAACTAAAATTCGTTTTAGTGGAATATGGATCAGACCTACTGTTTAACAATTTGACATGATTATAAATGTAATTATTTTTGTAAAAAATAACAATAAAAAACATTGAAATTTAAGAAACTCGGTACTCAGTGAGGTCAAGAAAATTGAGCGCCCCTTCCTGCTGAAGAAGTTGTGTAAACGTCAAAATTAAAGGGCGAATCCATTGTTAAAAGGGAACGATAAAATAACGGTGCTTGCAATGAATGGGAGGACTTGCAAGTCGTATTTCCGGCGTCGGTTTCGAGAGAGGCGAGCTGGAATCGCTTCCGACTTCCGTTGCTCGAACTGGGCCGCAGGACGAAAGTGCAAAGTGCGCACCTGCGTCGCGTCCGTCACCGGGTGACGCGGGGGGACCCGGAGGAGTGTCACGGGCTGCGATGAAGACGCGGCGAAGAGGAGGAGGTTGAGGTTGAATCTGAGGTGGAGGTGGAAAAGATGGCGGCCGTGACTTTGCCTGTCCGAGTGTACCTGGCCCTCTCCCACCAACGGGTACACGGGCACCAGCGGAACCTTGAACAACGGTTCTGTGAGCTCAGTTAAACGCCGACCGCCAGTGAAAGAGGATTGTGTCAGTGCCTGTGAAAATTGAAAACAGTTTTGAAAAAAGTGCAGTTGCCGTTTTGGAGTTTGCCACGACCTAGCGTGCTGGGTTCCCGGACCCGAGACTGCCACCATGCCCAAGATCTTCCTCATTAAGAACAGGCTTCTTCAGCAACAGCTGAAGTTGCTCGAAGCGCAGAAGAACAGAGAGGAGTTGAGCCCTCCTTGCTCTCCGGAGCCGCTACCTCTCATCGTCAACAGATCAAACGGTGAGCATTTTTTCTTAAACATAAACGCAAATCATAAAATAAAAGAGAACGCTGACAAATTTGTAGAAAGCTTCCTCTTTTATTTCTTATTACAGGTTGCGATCGAACCGGCCAACCAGTCCTCAGAAACTAACCAAAACTACCTTTGTTTTTGTTTAATTACCAATGGTATATCCGACTAACATTTAACCATACCATCAAGTTTAAACAATTTTCCCATAATTTTTTATTCCAGGGAAAATATATAAAAAACATATTTAAAAAAAATAACTGTAAATAGGAAAAACGTAAGTTGAGGTCCTAGTTAAAGAAATTTCGAGAAAACAGCAAAACACCAAGGATGTATTTATTTATTTATTTATTTTTACAAAATCTATTTAAAATCGTCATATTTATAGAATCACTTAGTGTAGACTGTTTACAAAACAAAGTGCAGGTCGTAAAGTCAGGTGCCGGTTACGATTGAAGGGAATTCACCTGACCCTGCGATCCTGCACCCCTCTTGCACCCCCTGTTAAGTTCGTAATGAGCCGTGTCATATATTACCACCGAACAATCAACGATCATTTTTCAATCCGAGATGGAATGAATTAAAATTTTTGATTTTGCGGTTTGAAAAAAAAATTAAAAGCGCCAATTTTTCTTAATTTTAAACTCATATCTCGAACGTCGTTTCTGTTAAGTATTTATTGAACAATTGAATTTAAAAAATAATTCATCATTTCAGAATAAACTATTCGACGATTTTTTCCATAATTTTGAAAAATTTATTCCAAACCATCGAGACCATACTGACAGATTTCAACAAGTTGTGTATGATTTGAAGAAGTGCTTTTCGTTGGCATTCTCAGGGCTAAAATTTTGTCGTAAGGGTCAAAAGACGTTAAAAAAACACGAAGGTTTTAACAGTGACTAAACAGCCTCCTTTACCTTCGAGGGACTTTTATTCTCCTAGGTTTAGAAAGTACGATAGCCAGTTTTGGGGCCGTTCACTTCTGGGAAGCCCTAAAGTCCCTTTATCTCTCACTTAGCCTCAATTCTACCGGGTATAAGTAGAGGGATTTAATGACCGGCTAATGTCTGAAGAGTTACGATTTCAAGACCCCTCCAAGTAGCATTCTTCGTCCTTGTTATAATTTCCCATTTTGGAAAATTGTTAACAGATGCGCCAATCTACAAAAACTGGGCAGGTATTCGACGGGCAAATGCTTCGGACCGTTTTCGCAATAAATACCTCGAATTCGACTCTTTTTTTTCTTGTGCCATGCCGCACAATTTTGGGAAAAACTATTGGAAAAATATTGCCAGAAAAAATTATGCCAGTTTTTAAAGCGGTAATAATCCTAATGTTATACGTTATATCGACTTGTTTTTATATCTATGGAATCCTTAATCCCCAATGCGTCGAGTGATAAAAGAGGCCAGGCTAATCGGCATCATCAACAATGACAACCGATCATAGTTCATATGATCTCAGTAACTATTTAAATACCAATCGGCGTCATTTACTAAATTTTCCACATTCTAAAACGTCTCATTTTATGAAAATTTACCTTTTATCGCTGTAAAATTAAAGTTCTAAATTAATTAGTGTAATTTTATATCTGAATTAAATGAAACTTGGATATTTGAAATATTTCGAAAGCCTAATTTGAGGGGGTTAAACATCAACTAGCGACGATCGGCGGACCCATGTTCACACATCTCTAATTATCGATGACATTACTGTTTCATGATCAATCTTCAAGTTCAGTTTCAATTCTACTGTAAAAATGTGTGGTGATTAGTGATCGTTATTCGATGATTATTCGGAAATCGTGAGATGCGGTCTGGTGTGATGTAGGTTTCAGAAAATCATTTTCTTTATCGTGCCAACGTTTCGATCTTTATTGAGATCATCTTCAGGGCCTGGGATTTACGAACATTGTTTAAATTTAACAAAAGCATGTAGGATGTGGTAAAAAGTGAATTTATACAATACAAAAAAAAGTTTTTTTTTATATTCAAAGTATTTCTACTTACTGAATGGCACAATTGCGCGGAAAACAAACACTTTGAGTGAGTAGAAATACTTTGATTGAATTTTTTTTTCTTTTGCATTGTATAAATTCACTTTTTACCACATCCTACATGTTTTTGTTAAATTTAAACAATGTTTGTTAATCCCAGTCCCTGAAGATGTTCTCAATAAAGATCGAAACGTTGCACGACAAAGAAAATGTTTTTCTGAAACCTACATCACACCAGATCGCATCTCCGATTTCTGCATAATAATTTTCAATTCTACCTTATAATTTTTATATTTACTATTCTCCTGAGCCTTTTACCTTAAAAGAAAAAAATCCTCAGCATTCTGTGATTCTTTAATTGACTTCCTGGCGTACGAAAGCAATAAATAAGTCGAAAATTCAAAAGAAGCCGGCCTTTTAATTAGGCCGGTTTCAAAAAGGGCATTTTCGTTTTCTAAACTGCAATCCTCTTGAAATTTTCGGAAAGAGTAATTTGCAGACTTGGTCACAATAGTCGGCGCCGTTTCAAGCCGCATTTGGGTCAGGACCATAAAAGTGGATGAGGGGCAATAAATATCTAGTGGAATATTAATCCCCGACTGGCAAAAAGCAGGTAGAAGGAAGTGGCGAAAAATTGACTGACAGGAGAGCCCCGTACCAGAAAAGTTTTCCACGACTTTGCCGGCTTTGTTTGTACCTCGAGTAAATCCGGCTAAGGGGTAAAAATAACGGTTGGAAAAATTCAATTTAAGTAGATTCAAACGTTTCATAAATATATATCTAACCCTCGTCGGAGAATTTGTACTACTTGATCATCGGTAGATAGCATGATAACTTTTATGATTCTGCTCAAGAGGCAATTTTAAATTTGACCTTTTACATTAAGTTTTAAGGTTTTAAACATAAAAACACTAAATTTAAACAGTTTTTCTCTTTCGTTCAAAAGACGAGCATTATAGATTTGATTATTCAGAAATCGTGTGATGTAGGTTTCTGAAAACATTTTCTTTATCGTGCCAACGTTTCGATCTTTATTGACATCATCTTCAGGGCTCAAAGTGTTTGTTTTCTGTGTAATTGTACCATTCTTGCGTGTCTTATTGAGAGTGCCCTCACCACACATTATAAATTTGTTTATTTAAAAGACAAGTGTAATACCGAAAGACAAAGAGTGGAGATAATCAGTACTGATCGAATTCACACAGATCCTCATGATAAAACTCGCTTACGGCTTCAACTTCACTTTTTTATTTCCTCCTTTAAGGATTTATTAAATAGAAATATGGGTTTATTTACATCGTCCAATGTAAAGCTAAGATCGTTTAGATTTCGTTTAGCTTTCCAAAGAGATAATAAATTATTAAAATTTTCCAACAAGATAATGTTTTCATATCGTTAATTCAATGTAAACACCGACGAAAGTAGACCGATATTGTCCAAATCAATCACATCCATTATAGATCCATAGATCTTGGCCGATAATCTGGGTCCGCCTGTTGTCGCTGTTTCTAGCTTTTGTCTTTTCCGTTCCACTGATAACAGACCATGTGCGTTTTGAACTATTAAAAAGAAAGAACTGATATCCATCGTCCGCTCATTTTCCATTTTAAAAAATTCGCGCGACCAATTTTTTTAACAGCTTAGTAACTTAGCATAACACCACTTTTAAAGTAGGCAACCATGTTTTACATGCGTCAGGTCATTTTACATTACATCATAATTTTTTACTATTAATTAATGTTTTTATGTAAGGTTTGCTTTGAAATGAAAAAGTTAGTGTCAAGAGTGGGATTCGAACTTCGAACGATTTCGACTGAAAAATGGCAAAAAAGATGGAAAATTCGAAAGGTTGTAAGGTGTCCGAGTGGATCGAAGTCACGATAGTTCAAGTGGTTAGAGCAGGGGCGTATTGAGCCGAAGTTCGTGGGTTCGAATCCCACTCTTGACACTAACTTTTTCATTTCAACCAAAACCTTACATAAAAGATTAATTAATTGAAAGAAGTAATTTGGAATTTTTGGGACGTTTACGTATACTATAAAAAGATTAGGACCCAGTAGAGACCCATGGGGAACCCTATATTGTACAATGTGTATGTATTGCGTTGCCATGTAACCCTTTGGCTGTCGTGACTTCGATCCACTCGGACACCTACAACCTTTCGAATTTTCCCTCTTTTTTGCTATTTTTCAGTCGAAATCGTTTGATGTTCGAATCCCACTCGTGACACTAACTTTTTCATTTCAACCAAAACCTTACACAAAAATATTAATTAATTGAAAAAAGTAATTTGATCAATAAACCACTAAATCAATGGATTAAATAATGTGTAGAGATTAGTGACCGTTCGAATAACTATAGATTAAATAATTTTTTATATTATTTTGTTTGATTCATGAGGAACGGTAAAAAAACACAGTTTTACATACTCACAACTTACATTTCCATATATTGCATTTCTCTAAACGATATTGTATTTATATTCAGTTAAAAAAAAAAAAGACCTACGCTGTTACACGCATTTTGACCTGCCCTCTGTATTTTCTTTTAAAACTTTCTCGGTCAAGATATTTTTAATGTGTTTGAGAATTTCGTTAAAATTTTTGTTTTGTTTGAATCTTGTAACCGTTTAAAACATGTGATGTTCTAGTGAGAGGTTGAACTGTCTTATCCCCCCATTTCTCATTTGATAATCATGTTGTTGCATAACCAAGGTGAAGCATTTAAGTTCTTTTCAATATTGTAAACTGGCATAAACATAAAAACTTAATTATTGTCATAAGATTATTAGTTTTAAGAGGTGGCTTGAAAGGATCATTATTCCCAACACATGACATTAGGGAGTGAAACGTTTCTGCATTATTAGTATGTCTTTGGTATCAACTGATCCTCACGATAGTAAACCGTACGTCATAACTTTTTGAAAAATAAAATACATCGTTTTTCTTACATGCTAACTCTAGAGAGGTAGTGCTTTAAATTGTCACCTTGAGGAGAATTTTGTATGTGATTCATGAGTACTTCGTGACAGGCATTGGTCAAACCAGTCTTCAAGCAGTTTCAAGCTATTCGCATTTTTTTAAAAACGGCTTCATCTGTAATTAAATCATTTTCCTCAAAATTTTTAACTATTGGTGAGTCGACAAATTTTAATTGATGTTCAAGATTAATTTTCTCGTCTTTAAGGGAAGTTTTTAAATTACATACACACGCACGCGCACACACCTAACAAATATAGGCTCCATAGTACCAAGTACTACTTGGAACTTAAAAAGTTTTGTGTTTGGACACTAGATAATTATATAAAATAAAATAATTAGACAATGGTAAAAACGAAAATACCGATCTATCCATTTTATAGATACCTATTTGTTTTCTTGTATGTATATAGACTGTTTACTTTCAAATCAACCTGACAATACTTTTTCTATTCGCTCTATAAATTATTCTATCCATAAATATACACCTTTTTTAATATATCTGTATGATTCTATGATGTAAGCTTATGCAACTTTCGTGGCCTATTATCTATTTTACCATTTTTTTAAAATTTATTGTGTAAATGTATACAAAAGTTAAAACAATTAACAGTCCAATATACAAGCGCTAGTCCCAACGGATCTTAGGACAGCTTTTGATACAATATCCTCATTGAAAAAGTGTACTCAAATGGGATCAAAAGGAAGGCATTAGACTTCTATATTTCTTTTCTAAAAGGCCTCAGCAAAAGGCATGGCAACAAAATACACCCATGAACCATATTGTGCAATATGGGGTTCCCCATGGGTCTCTACTGGGTTCCCTGTCTTTTTATAGTATAAACGACCTAAAAAATGTGTGACTCTATTGGTAAGTTATGTCACAAAGTCCTTTTTAGATCCATTTTTCAAAGAGATGGGGAGTGGTTTGAAGTCAGGATAGCTCAAGTGGTTGGATCAGCGGCGTATTTAGCCGAAGGTCGTGGGTTCGAATCCCGCTCGTGACACTGACTTTTTCATTTCTACCAACACCTTACTTACAGATTAATTAATTGAAAGTCCTTGTTGGAGTTTAAGACAGCGTTGGATTGAATGGGACTTCACGAGCTGAATTTTCACTTCATTGGGTCTGTCATCTTTGGTTAAAATTGTATTTTGACTTTTGCTTTTAGCGTAAATTCAATAAAACTGGGGTCATGATTCTATGTATTTCAGCGGTTTTACAACATTTTAAAACTTCATAAAACAGTTGGTTGCATAGAAGAAATTCCTCTTAAATTTATGACCAGCCGAAGAAAAAAAAATTACAGGTTTATAATAGTTGAAAAACTAGCATGGGCAGAGGAGAAAAAATCTAAATTAAAAACCAGTTCCTATTTAAAAAAAAAAAAAAAAAAAAAACGATATTAATTGAAGTGGTTGTCCATGTCTTGTTGAACGTAGAGGGGGCGGGTGGAGGCAGGCAAGTCCACCATTTCCACCGCCCTTCGCGCCCCTGGAAGCTGGAAGTATCGAAATTGACAAACGGATCGGTCCAACGGGTCTGTTATCTAAGATCCGGACGGATAGTAGTCTGCCCGACCCGGCCGACAGTTTACGAACAGGTAGTAGCCATGGTATGTCCCAGGTGAGCGTGCAAGTTAAAAGACCAAGGTTGTACATTCCCCCGTACAAAACGGGGAAGACACTCGCCCTTCGGACGGCTACACCTGTTTCTTTGCCCTTCCTAGCCCATTTCAATTTGGATTATATGTTATAACATTGTTTTAAAATAAGTTCTCTTATAAAACGTTAATTTGGTGGTGAAGAACCAATATATCGCGGTTGTCCTGATCTTAAGGTCCTTCAGCCATCACTCCCCAAGTATTTTCTCTTTCACCTGTATTCTACACATAAACGTAGCAATTTCTTAAGAATAAAACATATATTCTACCTTGGAGAACCGTAAACATAAATCCCCTTTACATTTTACATCGTTCAACAAATACCCATGATTTAATAATATGGCTAGTATCCGTAACACGTTTCCTCGAATGGAGTTAATTTATTATATGCCCTTAAATCAAGTATGTTTGCTATGTAGATGGGAAACGTAACTCTATAAAGAATGAATTTTACCTACAAAGAAAAAGAAATGTTAACCTTCGACATACCCTGCTTTTTTATGTTCAGGTTGATTCAGGTTCATAATTTTCTGTTATGTCGCGTAAACGTATTTGTAAATAATTGTAGAAACGCGTCTGACCTAAGAATTCAGCCAGAACAGGCGGACCTGGAGGATAGCACAGCAGGCAAAAATAAACAAGTTTTTCATTCGGAGTTTTAACCGTATCCAATATCCTGGTTTGACAGACCAAACCATATTAGGATTGGCAGGATAGCCATTCACATTTGGCATTTTTTAACCTCGACGCAAGTTGTATCAGAAAATAGACTGAGCAAGATGAGAGACGATCGCGTCTGGCGGACCAGAGAGAATAAGCAGACCAGGTTGAACAAACAAAGTGATTCTGTGCGTTTCTCGTTCGTTTGCCCTTTTTAAGCGCTGAAAGGTTATTGGGAGTCCATTATGTCTGATGGACATAAGCTGCTTTGAAATAACACCAGAATGAACGAGACGATCTAACTGGGGTTTATTTGTTGAATCTGTGCGTTTTCTCGTCCGTATGTCCTTTTTAAACGATTTAGAGGTTATTAGGTAAGAGACCAAGGTGCCTGTTGGGCAGAACCTGCAAGAATAAGCAGGATAGATGAAATGAGAAGAGCAAGCTGGTGGTTTATTTGTTGAATCTGTGCGTTTTCTCGTTTCTTTGTCTTTTTATAGCCCTGTAAATGTTATTAGAAGACCTCCGATCTGACAGGGAAAAGCTGCGATAATAAGTATAACAGTATAACCTGGTGACGACCAACCTACAGTACTTCACCTCGCAGATATCAACAACTATCTCATTAAATACACATAAACGATTTGCATTCTTTAAATTTTAACGAGACACTTAATTAACCGGCTCGACTCCCGAAATAATTCCTGGCTGGATTGACCCGTCTTTCCGATTCATTTCACGTCTGGTCATATGTTATAAATGAGGTTCAAGGCCGATGAAAACAATGGCCCTCTTCCACTGGGATACTTTTGAATAAACACGTCCCGACCTGCTCAATTACCCACTTGTTTGCGTGAGTCTCGCTTTTAATCGAGTGTCAACGTGCACAGCGGAAAACCCGTCCGGTTCTCTCTCCTCAAAGTGCTCTGTGCTGCACATCATCCCCGGATGGGATTACCATTAAAAAAACACTTTGAATTTCAATTCGGGACCGCCGAAATCGTATAAATTTACATGGGGGAGAATGAACAAGCCACGACTTCTTCCTACATGGAATCGGATTAAAGCGTGATTTGATTGGACGTCCTGTGAACTTTTGACATGCCTCGTCATGACTTCTTCTTCGGTTTTCTCGATCACACATGTTTCTTTCTGTTTTAAGTGAACTACAATAGGCCAGGCGAAAGATGGTCAATAGTGATCAATCAATCAATAAAGTCCATATGCACGTTCGACCTTTAATGGATTCGTGCACGTATGTCATCGTACATCATGTTCCTTGTAAAGGCCTTAATAGTTAACCAGAAGTTTCAGTCATTAACTTATAACATTGTTAGTAGTATAAGCCTTAAATTAATTATTCTGATTAGTTAATAAGAAAGGAAAAATTTAACTTTAGTCAAAGGTGAAACAATGCCCTGTTTGGGAAGGTGTGGAGAGTGCGGAGGAGTCAGGAGGGAAAGAGCCGTTTAGTGCAACGTGTTTCCTGTCCTGGATGAATTTTAAATGTTCCGTAGATTTCCTAGAAGCAAAAAAAACCCTTCCTTCTTCTGGGTCACACCGAATGACACAGATTTAGCAGGACACAAGGCGCTTTCGGTCACCCCGCTCTTCTCTCTAGAAAAATAAATCACCACCAAACATTCCACAATTATTTAAATATTATCCGCCAATAATGGAATTATTATGCGCATAAACATAATTATACGGATACAATGCAAATAAAATTGGTCTTACGGAACGTGAGGTTGTAGGAGATGAAAATATTACCAGGCATGACGGTTATAGTAATTAACATGAATGCAGTTATTTTTTTCTTAATTAAATTACGCCAATATATTATTTCTTAATTAGATGTTTTCATCTGAAACGAAATAGTTTTATTTATACTCGAAGTTTTTCCAAAATAAAAATGACTGCGGATAAACCGTGTTTTAGAAAGGTCGTTAGTTATAAACGTAAAAACAAATTAGGTACAGTCTAATGGTGGTTTCTTTTGGATTCTAATCTTAAATCAATATTCAAAAATAAAGGAAAATGTAAATAATTGTCTTCTAATAATAATAAACTTTCCAATTTATTATTTTCTGCGTCGTCCAGTCCACATACCGAGAGGCTGATCGTCAACCGTTAAGGGCGTGCTGTTGGGACGCCCCCATTGTCAGCTAACAAATCTCGGACTCGTTCTTCTCATTCGTGCAGGGCGTCATTCCATCGCGTACCGTGTTGCATTTATCGTGGCTAGCCTTCGGGGGAAAATATCTCGGCACAATGAACACGTTCCTGTCCCAGGGGGCGTTTCGAAACAAGGAAGGTGTTAGGTAAGATAGAGGTGTTAGTCGATCTATTGGTCTATGAATTTTTAAAAATCAGAGTTATAAGTAGTCTGGCCGTTTAGGAAACTCGCCAAACTAGCGAGAATAGAAAAATCATGAAACGGTCAAACTGCATACATGTTTAAAGAATCATAAGAAAAGGGGCTTCGGTGGCCGCTACCTCGTTGACCCGGCGCTCTTCGCTGTACGGTAAAGGTAAACCCTTACAAATGGGCCTTTTTTTCATATTTCAATCGCTGAGGATGTGGCAATACCGAAACGAATATGATAGACAAAACCTGGTCAGAGAAACTGAAATCAAAGAAAAAAATCACTTCTTTGACACACGACAAAATCCAACCCCTGAAGAAGGCAGAATACTGGCCAATTTCAAGCGGACCAGGATCGTCGATCCGACTGCTGATTCTGTGCATTTTCTTTGGCTTTTCCTTTTAAAATCAACGAAAGTAATACGACCACTGAACCAGCCTGACAGCCCAAAAACATCGAGAATCTGCGGATAATCGGAATCGGCCAAATTATAAGTAATTCACCCCGCAGATCTCAAGAATTCCCACAATGATATTACATTTCAAAGGATCTTCTCACATTCATATCCTGTAATAAAAACGAGTTTTTGCACTTTCAACAGTTCTAACGATGCGGTGGTGGCAAATGTATTTTGGATTATTATAACAAAAGAAAAGAATGTTTTACTCTTGGGGTACAAACTTAACTAATCCAGTGAGAAGAGAAAAGGATGGGGCGTCGGTGGCGGCAAGGTTTAGTCGTTGACACGGCGCTCATCACTGTAAGGTAAAGGTCCCGGGTTCGAATGCAGCCGAACCCGACATACTTGCAAATGGGCTTAAAAAAAAAAAAAAAAAAAAGGTTTATATGACTTCTCCTGTTGTGAACCCTCATAAAATAAAAACAGTAACTATATTTGAAGAATCATAAGCGAACACCAGAGAACTGTTGTGGAATATGGATCACAGTCCAACCATTGAAAAAAAGCATAAAACCTATACGGGCCTGACAGATTGAGACAAGCGAGTACATGCGAACCAGTAACGTTGGATAAGATCCAACAGTTGTTTCTTTGCGTCTTCACTTCTCTTCTCCATTTATTTGAGCGAAAGTAATATGAGGATGAGGATAACCAATGAAGATGGCCCAAACAGGACGGATAGCCCATCAAAAAAACAGCGAGAATTTGCGGATCATCAGATTCGGCGAGGTCCTTGAACCCACAGATCTCAACAAGAATTCCCACAATGATATTACACCTCAAAGGATCTTCTCACATATTCATATCCTGTAACAAAAAAGAAAATTTGCACTTTAAACGGTTCTAACGATGAAGTGGCGGGAAATCTATTGTTGGTTAAATTTAATATTAAAAAAAGAATGTTTTACTCAGAAATAAAATATTAATGAGGTTTTCAACCTGAACCGCGCAATGTTGTGGATCTGCGAATCTCAGCTGGAAGTTTGTACGACTCTTGGAAGTGGTTTTTCTAACGGAAAGAAGGAACCGTGCTCTGTCCTGCTCACCTTGTTCCGAAAAAATCCAAGGGCGGAAATTTTGAACTTGAATTTTCCGGCCGCCGAGCTGTAATTGCATAACGCGAAGCGAGTTGTTCATGGTCTCCTCCCACCTTTTCGCTTTTGTGGTGGGAGTTGAGAAATAGGTTCTAGAAGAAGAAGAAGAAAAAAAAGAAAAAATGAGGTACGACCTTTAAAAGTTCCACCAGTTATGATGCTGGGCTGAGGAATTCTGACGCTGGATTTTTCCAGTTTTCATTTTTTTTTTCTTATTCGACGGCGAGCATCTATAAAATGATGGCCACCGGGAAAAAACATCCTTTCAAAAAAGGAAAATCCGATTTTAACGTAGTTTACGAATCTCCTTGCATTCATGGCATAGCCGTTGATGCCGCAGAGTGAATAAATACGAAAATAATGTAATGCCATAATAAAATAAAAAAATTAATACAAATATTTATCGATTATCTACATGTAAACAAACCACACCGGCCTGTTTGCCTTTTGATATTTTGTCATAAATAAATAAAACTTTTGGAATTTTTGATTATATTTTATTCAAAGAAAGAAAAATCGGTCGAAAGGGCAAAAAATTTTGAAATGTAAACCTTATAAACAAAACAATCTTTGTTATTTTAATAGAAGCTTTATTAGTTAACGTTATCACAACTAATTATCTCTTGTTAATTTATTTTTATCCAACAATTCTTGCAAACTAACCAACCGGCATTTTACAAAAATAATTAGTTTTGAGCTAGCTGATAATTATTAAATACTAACTAAGCAACAACCACCTTTTTTTTTCAAAAACACTTTTTTTGGTAAGCGTTACTCTGGCTGCAGATTGATTGATAAATTGGTCGTCTTTAGATATACGTGTTGTATATTTACAGCCATTTGTATGCAATTATTTACAGATGCATTATTTAATATAACTATATCTCATAATAATAACAACTCTTAACTTCAGTAGACAATCTCTAAGTAAATTAACAAGTTGATAACCTTGCGTGGAATAGTGCTGTCAAAACTCCAATCTTTCTGAAAGATTTGCGTTTTTATATTGAAAGATTGGACCGGCCTATTTCGATTATTGCCCTGTGCGAGCGGGGCTTCTTCAGGGCAGCGTACTTGGATCGATCCTTTGTCTCATCTACACCACAGATATCGCGACTTCACCCTCACCATCCTTGCAACATTTGCAGATGACACCATCCCGATCCCACAATTTCTTCGAAAGAGCTCAGGCACATGCCCTGCAAACATAAAAAAGCCTAATGGAGCAATCAGTACCATACAAAGCTTAATGAAAGCAAAAGCATCCGTGAATGATTCAACCTTGGCAGCAAAACCTTTCATTTATAAATGATCCCATCGCAAAAACCTTGAGTTTCATCTAGACTCAAGACTAACCTGAAACCTACACACATAACTAAAACGAAAGACATTAAACAAACGTTTATCAGACTACCCGCCACGCGAATAACGGTTCAACGAAAACAAACTGACAATATTAAAGTCAATCTTAACGTACGGTCTAGAACTGTGGGGCACCTCTACACCTTCCAAAGTATACAGTTCATCCAATCCAAAGTCCTCAGAATAGTCAATGCTCCTTACTACGTCCCCAACATCGCCCTTCACAATATCCTCAAAACACCTCTCGTGCTAAAAACAATCTCAAAAACATTTTCCACTTTCCGCCATCAGCCACAAACTCAGCCCAATAGCCCAAGCCTTATCCAGTAGAAAACCACCCTTATAATCCCATTAGAAGCTTGAATGGGAGATGGCCTCGCGACCTACTAAACGAAGATTAGTTCTCGCGTTTTGTAACTTAACCTTAACTTTCCTTACAAGACATGTCATTTGTAAATTCCACTCATTACATAATATAAATAAGGTTACAGATTGTAATAACTAAATTTCATTAAAAAATATATACTAAAAGATGGAAAAAATAACCCTAATAGACTATCTAAGAATATCTCTTAGAAATTTCGGAAGAAAATATAGTAGGAAGAAAGAAGAAACTCTATAGAAGGTTAGGCATGGCAGGGCACAGCAGGAAAAGATCGACCATGGTTATGTACATTCTAAAAAGAAGGTTCGGATGGGAGGAAAGATAGCTTATAGATGGATGGTGTTGAGCTGTGGATTGTGGGAGTTTTTGAGCTCTTCGGGGTGAAGAACCTGTAGTTTGGTCATTTTCTGACGCGATTTTGGCAAATTACACAAATTATAGTGGCTCGGTCGTTCGGCGGGGCTCAGTCCAACCACCGAATATGGCGATATTCCGAAACGTCTGATGGGCGGATCGGGATATGATCGTAAACGAATAAACTAGAAATTCACAACGAGTCCAGGCGTTTTATCGCCTGAGAGAGATGACAAATAAAACATGGAAGAAGGTTCATCCGTCTGCGTAGGCCAGGATGGTAGGAAACGACGAGCGCGCACCAAATCTACAAACTCTTAAAAGAAGTTACACTTACAAAAAAATCTTCATAATATAAATTAGTCAAGCAACAATGAAAGCATTAGCATGTAAAAATGTCACTTATTAAATAGTAAGTGAATGCCAATATCTCCAATGATGAGGAAAACACAACAACCCACAATCGGTGCTATGACCAAAAACAGAGGACAGACGAACTCAGAGGAGGATCTGCAAGACCATATATAAACCTAGAATCTATACTTGATATAACTGTGACAAACACAGAATTATAATTTCAGAATGAATCCACACAAAGCAAACAGATAAATGGGCGAACTTTATAGGTGCCGGACATATGAAACTCATGGTTCACGAAAGTACACCAAAACTGGCAACCACATTGCTACATTTAAGAACTGTATACCGGTCACTTGTGGCATCTGAGACATACCACACGACATTCACTAACGATGACCCTAATTGTTATGCGATGAAGAGGAACTGCCACCCATATTATCTTCGAATGCGAAGTAACCGAACAACAGGAAAAGAATTGTAGCAATGACCTACTAGTAAGATAAATCTGAAGTGCTTGGGGAATCAAAACCTCCATCATCAAATTTAAAATTCAAGATAAAAGGTTAATGAATCTCACACCTCCTTAACATTTAAGAACTTTTTTAAGAATGCCAGTCATACATCCGGACGTGCCTTTTTCCATTGCATCGTCGGACATGAAGGGTTGTGAAAATCTAAATGTAAATTGTCAAGAATGTTTAGATAAAGGATTGGCATGGGGTTGAACTTGGACTTGAAGACCCTTCGTCGAAAGTAGTATAAAAGTCTGTAAACTCCGGCGTCTCTATTCATCCACTTGGGCCTTCTTTCATCCGTGAAAGGGATCTCTGCCACTTTTAAATACTCTTTACCTGATATCCTGTTGAAATTCTCTTGTGAGAAACAGGTCCAACATGCTGTTCTCAGGCCTCAAAAACAATTTTGAGGGTGAATCTTTTCCTTGTTGAGACCTGGCTTTGGTTTGATGCCAATTTCAGATGGATATCGTGCCGGATGTTTTGCCGGTAACGGTTATATCTACATAATAAAGAATGATTAAAATCAGGTTACATTAATCATGGGGTTGTTCGTGCAGTTTTTCTCTTTCATAATAGGCTTTGTAATCAACAGTGTTTTCTAATAATGACTTCTAAGTGATGGTTCCTTCTTAGGAACTCGGGTAAGATATCGCGTCTCGTCGCCGGCATCCCCGGTAAGGGTTTTATTCGCCGAATCGTCGGATGATGATTACTGTTGGACG
Source organism: Cimex lectularius (assembly GCF_000648675.2). Taxonomy (NCBI): domain Eukaryota; kingdom Metazoa; phylum Arthropoda; class Insecta; order Hemiptera; family Cimicidae; genus Cimex; species Cimex lectularius. The sequence continues at coordinate 793,590 of NW_019392635.1, read as the reverse complement.
GACCGGAGTGGGAACAATGGTAACCGGGTGGGCGTGTTTAGCGAAGCGTGTCTTGACAATGGTTTCTCCGGCCTTGAACGCGCGGAATGGTTCATGCTGATGGGAACCGCGGGTTTATTGGCCCCGGAGTTGGAACATCTCGCGAATTCACCGTGGGGTCCTCTCCGTTTCGCGCCGCCGGTTTACCGAACGATCTTTGCGGTTCGTCTTCATCCGGCTTGAACACTTCTCTATCCAGTTGAAAAGTTTCCAACTGCTTGAATTGCTTATGGATCGTTCGGCATAGTAGGGGTCTAAACGGTAATAAACCTGTAGTGTAGTCGTTTCTGACTATTCCGACCCGCAGACTGGATATGGCAGACCTCTGATAGAACAAAACAGTTAGCAAACCGAAATACTGGAAAACTACCCCCCCCCCCAAATAAATAAATAAACGAACAAACTTAACATGAGACTGAATCATCTGCAAACCTCAAACAAAATGTAATATCATTGTTGCCTATTTGTTGTGAGAACTGACTGATGGTCTTCCAACATAGCCCCACGTGGTACGTCGTCAGCGTTATGGTGTGATGGCACAATATTAAAACAATTCTTTTCCTTACGACATTTCATTACAATGGTAATTTTTTTTTTTAATAAGACGTACATTTTTTCAACAAAAACTTATGATTATCACGACCCATCGTTCCTTTGAATGAACAACGCACATAATTTCCACTCTAAAGTCTAGCCAGAACAATTATAATACATTTTCCTATGTATTTAACATGTGTATACATTGTGACACATCTTGTTGAAATGTGCAGGGTGATAAATCTGTATCTTGGTCGTTTCCGGTATTTTTTGATCTGCCTGTTCTTGATCTTTTGGTCTCCAAGACTCGTTTTTGCAGCTGTGTGTTATTTTATCATAATATAACTAAAGAAATGAAAGTTTACGCTCAGGGTAAATACTGAAAATGATGAAATTACTAGGTTAAATTCGCTCAATTCACTTTAACTGAGAGATTTTTTTGTCATTGAACTATGCGAGGTTTTGAACCAGTGGTTCAGCTGACGTTGACTATTCTGGTCCGCCTGTCTTCGCGTTCTGCCCTGTCAGATGCGTTTGGCATTCCACCATAGTGAGTGTTTGGTATTTGCTATCTGTGTCTCTTCAAAATAAAACAGAAAACGAAATAGGAGGGTGGCTGACCAAAAAGTAAAAGGCTTAAGTTGCAGTGTCTTAACAAAATTAATAGGCTGGGGACTTTTGGATCTAGAAGTTGTTTGTCCGTTGTTAGGCGAACCAACACAATCAGAATATGACAAATTATTTAAAGTTGTTCCTAATTGAAAAATTAATACTTTTTAATAGTCGTTTTTAAATTATACCTGGGTGTGGGCCATGAGAAGCTGATCTAAAGAGGGAACACTTCTCGAATCGTTGAGAACCTGTCCTTGACTGTTCACGGCCTTGAAGAAAAGGAGTTTTGCTCTTTCTAACGAAAAGGACCCATTAATAAGGATCCATTTTCGTCCGTTTAAGCGGTTAATTGCTTAATTACCACATTCGTGGATATAACGATTTGGAATTTTTGCCCAGTTTTCAAATGTTCCGTTGTACAGGGATTATCAAAGCGCTCGTCCAGGTGGTTAAGTCCAGGATACATACGTATTGAAATTTACATATTTTACGAATAGGAATTGTATATAAAAAATATTTTAAAAAAATGAAAGGGGAAAGATTTGTTTTTTATCCTGCCTCCTTCGGCGGCACCTGCTGTAAACCAAAATTCGCCCGCCTTTGGGGCCCAAGCAGGTGCCGGTCGAGGTCCTGATGTGAACAATCTTTGGAAATCAATGCTCAAGGTTACTCCGGATCGTTGTAATTACAAAAGGGTGAAGACACATCTGGCCTTCTCACGGTAGGGGAAGATTTTTAAATAAAGGCAATACAATAAAACCACAATAGGATCAAATCTGGTATCCAACAATTGAAATAAAAAATTCAAAGTCAACATCCTTTCTTTTATCTAAGTTTACTTCCGCTAATTTCTGTTTGATAGGAGGTTTGAGATAATATATAGAAAGGATCTCGCTGGTTAAACAGTTTTATTTGCCTAACCCTCGGTTGCAAGAACCAGATAAAAAGAGTTTACCCAGATAATACGTAATCACTGTTAATTATTATCAAAGATATTAGATTGTTTTAAATTAAATAAAAAATAATAATAAATTATGTAAAAGTCATGTTAAGTAAAATTCGTCTCGTTTTTAAACAACCGTGAAATAATTCAAGCATCGAGTTGTGGAGAGAATGGCTAAAACTGCTCCCTCAGATCTGCATTGTTGCAAGCAATTGTGGTTAACCCTAGATTAAAGAGTGATGGAATGTTTTTATTCCTCCTTTTGCAATGTATTTTGTTGCCTGCAGCATCAACAACATCGATAATACATTCTTGACTTTCGTATCCGTCTCGTACTGCAATTAAAAACAAAACGCACCTGACCAAAACCGACGATTAGACGCACGTGCATCGGTAATCACCTGCTGTCGTATAAAAAAACCACGATCATCCGCCATCCTTGTACGGAATAAATCGCGAACGGGCAGCAAATTTTAAAAGTCAGTAAACCCAAAAACCTGGGGTGCGGTTTTCAATTCAATATTTGTTTTACCGGCTAGAAATAATTTACGGAAACGTGAACTGTGTGGAAAGGTCTGAGACATTTAAATGCTCGTATCACACGGCCCCTAACCCCGAAAATAATTATGCATCGAACAATTATCACTTCGAATAATATTATGCAAAAATTAGCTCTCGCTAAATATTAGAAACAGTTTCTGACTAACAATGGAAAACATAAAACAGACTTGGTAGTCAAGCGAAATGTTGCAGCTGTCAAAGATTTTGGGGACAAAACTGCCAATGCGATTAAATTAGTATAAAATTATATAAATTGTGAACAAAATTATATTGTTGTATAATTGAGATAATTGTTTTGAAAAGTGATTGTGATGACAGCTACCGAAGAACCTTACAATACAGCTCAAAAGTTTGATCTTTTCCGTTCATCCTGGGGCTTATCCTAGCTGTTTTGGTCTTCGGCGATTTGCCTTCATTGATGTGTTAATATAAAACAGCGAGAATAGACGGACCAAAATGATCGGAAACTACCACACTGATGGTTCATCTCACAGCAGATATCAAGATTTTTATGTTTATTGTTGTGACCTTTTTTTGCACACTGTCTTCTTGGTATTAAATACTCTTTATGTAAGGTATTGGTTGAGATAAAAAAAAATCAGGTTGGGTTGAGGTGGGAAGTTAGTGTCCGAGTGGATCGACGCTCAAGTGGCAGAGCAGCGGCGTATTAAGCCGAAGGTCGTGGGCTCGAATCCCGCTCGTGACACTGACTTTTTGTCTCATCCAATATCTTACATAAAGATTAATTAATTGAAAGATGTTATTTGGTCAATCGGACCACGAAATCTAATGCATGCTAAATAATTGGCGACTGTTGCAAGGTTCATATATTTTGCCCTGAATATCCATTCGTGGACAGATGTGCTTTAGCTAGAGTTGGTATGATTTAATTATCTTCAATCGGGGGTGTTTCTTTAATTTTTAGCCATTCCATTCATTCCTTGTGGTTGTTCATTTGTTTCAACTACCGTATAGTTGAAGGTTTTAAGGAAGGTAAGTTTTAGTGGGCATCTCGTCTAAATGCGCAACTACCTGTCGGCCAGAAAATAAGATTTACTGCCAAGGACCGGATTCAGCTGAATAGATTGTGCGTCTGTCTACCTGTCAAAAAAAAGGGGCTTGACTAAAAAAAAATCAGCCCGCTAGATAACCGGGTAGGGGAGCAATTTGAACAATTGCGGGAAACTTAATCACGGTAGAGTCTCGTGGAAGAGTTGCGGTTCTGAACCGGTCCTGCGCCGCGTTGCCCATCCCCGTTTTTTTCCAGTTGGCCGGCACTGGTTTGTCCCCGCCGCCTTTTTTGCCATAACCGCCCCACTACAACTGCGTCCGACCATCGGGAGACTGGGGAGAAGTCAAGGATGAGAGTGCACCTCGACCGATGTCAAGGACATGACTGCCCATGAGCCGGCCCATTACGACAACGGTGGCCCCTTCAACCCGTTCCCACTTCCTCTCTTTACCACCGTTAAACTTTCTTCGGTTTTAGTTTAACGGTGGGACAGATAGGAAGACGTCCAACCTACACTTCACTCTCTTACAGGCACACCCATTACACAAAAAAACCTCACATCCACATCCACCTTGCCCCTTGAAAAAAATCAATTCAATCAATAATCTCTTATTAAAACATCGTGATACAATCGATAAAGTTAATTAAACACTGTCATTTGCATTACTGGCAAATTATGTCTTTGGATTAACTAAACCGATACCATCGTGTTCGAAGATAATTAATAAATTATCTTAGGAACATTTGTCACCCCGACCTTACAAATACAACAAACATCTTAAGAAACGCTTCCCCAAGCATTAATTCCTGGAGCCAGTCCGGCTTTGGATTGACGACGCCTCCAGAACGGGTATGTAGATAGCGTTGCGTTAAATCTTCTCACTAAACAAGCAAGAACATTCGGACCAGTAACTTCTCTAATTCAATAAGTTTGACTAGCACAACTGTAAAAAATTAAAATAAATAAAACATTTCCTCACCCTCTCCTTGTAAAATTAAGATATGCGGGTAGGTTGGCAATCCTGCAAATTTATACATAATGTATGTTAATCATCGTAGCATATGACCAATTAACGAGCCCATGATTTGATTTAAATTTATCTTCAATTTGTAAAAACCCAATTTGATTTAAGGCAAACTCGACGCAATAAAGTTAATTGCAGTTTTGCATAAATTTAGCTTAGAAAACAAATTAAATATATTTTTGATATTATGTTTAATTTATTTTCTACTAAGCCACTACTAAAACTTTAAACATTTGTATAAAAAGTTATCTTAACCTTAATGTTTATTTTGGATAGTTTCATCAGATTATTTTTTCTTAAATGATATAATTATTTTTTTAACGACTTTATGTTGTTCATATTCAGCCAGTGTACATATATAATATTTTTAGAGGGAAGGGAATGGGACAAAAATTCCAGGGGCGACGGTGAGAATCGAACCCACAACCGTAATGTTGACGGTATCGGTGTGATGAATAAATATGATAAAGGATGAGGCTAAATTTTAAATTTTAATCAGATTGCCCAGGAATTTGATGCTGAAGTTTTAGGTCTGTAGGCTGTAGACATTTTTTGGCTCTGTTGGACATACAATACTAATTCAAAAATTATCTAAAATTGACATCGATGGAATTTCGTAATCTATGAAATCTGATAGGGTTCGGAAAACTAGATCTTACTTAGTGCACTATTATCAGTTAAATTTTGGGTACCACAAGGTTCAGTTTTAGGTCCTACCGTATTCCTTATTTGCACTAACGATTTATTCAAATTAAACATTTTCGGGAAAATCTTTATCTGATCTTTAACTGATAGCATTTCTATTATTTATTTATTAAACAATTTAAATGAAATTATTTACTCTATTAATAAAGAATTGTTGTATATAAAAAATTAGCTTGATTCTCTACTTTTAAATTTAGAAAAAACAAATGGTATGACCTGTTCCATTATTAAAAAAATATATTTTACATTCCTAGAGAAAGAATTTTGGTTGTTCCTGCAAACCTTTTCTGTTTGTAACTAATGTACAATAATACTTCAGTGTATCACTGTACCATGTTTAAACTTAAATTTTCAGATCGAAAAAAGTGAATCGGAAAAGTTTTTTGCAAATTTAGAACTTATAGAAGCATTTTACCTTTATCCTCTCTAAAATCTGTTTGTTTTGTTTTAATCTGAATTCATATTAAGTTATGGTATTATGGTGTGGGGGAGACACTAGTAAAAATTCACGACCTCATCACTAAATCATAGAAATCACCCAAACTGAAGAAGCAAAATGCCGAACGCGTGTAAGTTAACAAAAATCACAGACGATTGGCAGACGAAGATGAAAGGCAATTGTCAAACAATAGCTTTTTGTCAATAGGTAATTTTCTAATAAAAATAATTTTATACAAACCAAGAAATTACGCGCAAAGTCATTATACAAGGAATTTAAAGATTTAAATTTAAAACAAATATTTTTTTTAAGTTCATATCTTCATTAAATTATATATTCTCAAATAAATATAAATTATTTCACAAATCCTCAAATTTATATCATACAAGGTTAAAAAAACTAGTGCCTTGATTCACCAGAAATAAATACAACTAAATACTATATTTTTTCTTATATCAGAGTATTTAAGTATAATTATGAAAACAAAATTAATATCACTAATTTCAGAACTTTCAGAAGTCAGTTATATTAAATTGATACGTTCATACCTCTTTTCAAGAGATTAAATTAAATTTTTTTTTTAAAGTAATTAATATTATGTTATACCTAAAAAACAATAAATGCAGGAATGCCACAAGGTAGCATATTAGGTCCACTGCTTTACTTGTTATACACCAGTGATTTTCCGAAAATAGATGAAGTTAAAATTGCTACGTTTGTAGGTGACACAGCGGTGATATCGCTAGGACTGACTATCACCCATTCAACCAAAATCCTCCAAAATGCATGTAATAAGATAAACGAATAGGCAAAAAGATGGACAATCAAACTAAATCAGCATAAATCAGTTTCTAACTTTTACAAACAAAAAAGTGAATCATGTTCCGTCGCTCACAATCGATGGAACTACTATACCATACAGCGAAACAGCTAAATATCTTGGAATGACCTTAGATGCCAAGCTGAGATGGAAAGAACAGGTGAAGAAAAAAAGGACAGAAATAGGTTTAAGGTATAGACAACTATACTGGTTGAAAGGACCTTGCTATACAAAATAGAATATTATATAAACAAGTCATAAAGCCTATGTGGACATATGGTATACAACTATGGGGTTGTACCAAACACAGCAATATTAAAATCATACAAACACTCCAAAATAAAATCTTACGTAACATGGTCAATGCACCTTGGTACATAAGGAATAAGGACTTACATACGGATCTTAAGATCCGTGAAGTCACAGAGGAAATACAAAGATTTGCCGCCAAACACCACGCTCGCCTCAGCCAGCACGAGAATGTGGAAGCGACCAAACTCTTACATAACCGAAACATGGTCAGAAGATTAAAAAGAACAAAGACATATGAACTTGTGTAGTTAAAATTGAATAGTGAATAGTGAAATGTTATAAATTAATGCACTTGGTCTAATAAGACCAGTTTTAATAAATAAATTTAATTTTAAAAAATGTACTAGTTTATTCTAATAACAAGCCATATTTAATTTTACAAATGCTATCCAGCACAAATATTTATCCACATTTCTTTAGTGGTCATAATTAACCATATCAATTATTCCAATTAGTTATTCTTTTTATATAAAGTTTTGGTTGAGATGAATATATACGGGCTGTAATGGAAAAATAACAAATTAAATACTTTTATAATTATGTGCTAAATTTGTTTTGTATTATATAATTTTGAATCCAAAAAAAGACCATTTTGTTTTGTAATTTCCATTATAGCTCAATTTATTATTAGAACTATAAATTTATGGAATGCTCTTCCTTTGCCAATCCGCGAAGCCGCCTCTCTTGCCTCTTTTGAATCCCTCCAGTGCCAGCACTTCATCTCCATCGAGAGACAACATAGTCCAACAAATATTATTAGGAAATTTTGCTAAAAAATGCTTTTATTTGCCTCCACTTTTAAGTTTACTTTTCCGATTACGCACAAGGCAGGGGATTTCTCTTATTATCTCTCTCTCTCCTCTCTCTCTCTCTCTCTCTTTCTTTCTCTCTCTCTCTCTCTCTCTCTCTCTCTCTCTCTTTCTCTCTCTTTCTATCTATCTATCTCTATCCATCTATCTATCTCTATCTCGCTCTATTATGATTTCACATTTTTAATTTAGGGGTCAGTGGCCAAATACTGAAAAAGGGAGTTTATTTTGTATATTTCAAAATATGTAAATGAACGAGTTAAATTCTTTTCAATGTTTCAAAGGCAGAGGAAGTGTTAAAAGTGCAGCTATTAATTTTTAATCTCCTTGAATATCTCCCACAGCTTTCCTCATTGGCTGCGAACTCTGTTTTAAATCGACGTTTCGTGTCTCTCTCGGTTACAGTTTTCCTTCCGATAATTTTCTTTAATTGATCTTGTGGACAATTAGACAAAAAGAAAGAGAGATAAACGTTCGAAAAATAAAACCAGAATTCCGGCCTGTCGGATTTTGATTCTGCATGCGATTTCTGTCAAAGGCTAGAGCCGCCGATATGTCCTTTAGAAACGTGTTTTACCGAGCCACCTTGAAACGAGAAATCATCGAAGGACGAAATGTTGACAATTAGAAGCAAGAAGAAGCCCAATTTTCCAATTCAAAAAGATTGAAATTTTCTTAAGATCATTTCCTTTACTATAAAGAGAAATGGGAATACAGGAATTTTTAAAAGTAAATAAACTAGTTTTTAAACGCTAGGTTGGGCTTAAGTAAGATTTTGGTGCTTACTTAATTTTTTTTTAGTTTCCTGGCTCGAAATAAAAAGCCTCTGTTAGCCTTAAAATTTAAAAATCAGCACATTACTGATTTTTTTCGGGTTTATTTAGCTTGTGCCGGATCGGTTTGTACAAACGTTGAAAACCCCGTTTCCCATAAAAAGGAAACACATGCCGTCCCACCTTCGGCCGATTCCCACGGATTCGAGACGAACGGGTAGAGGGCCGAACGAGGAAGATGATCGGTTGGCAGGATGTTTCCAAGATGTGGGAAATCTCTGAAACGCAGATGTACAGATCGATACTTCCCACGCCTACCTTTGTCAAGCCGATACCTGCGTCCACCTCGTTTTAATCCTTCCAGCCGAAAGGTGTCCTATTAATTTTTATAAACGGTCTTATTTTCTGACTCGAATAATTCAAAAGGTCTTGTTTTTTTGTTTTTTTACTCCAAACTGCATTTCAAATAAGAAAATAGTTAAGGAAAATTCGTCAGTGGACAGGTTCGTTTCGGTGGGGCTGTAATAGGAAAACTTGTAAAAAGACACTTCTGGAAAAGGAAAAGAAAGCATTGCGCGGTCAATGGCTCCTTTTTCCCCGTCTTGTATTTAGCAGGTAGATATTTCTGTTGTAAAGACCACCGTAAAAGTTGGAGTCCTTGGTTCTGTCAATGTTGTTATTATTTGATTGAAACCGTCTAATTAGTTCCATGGTACTTGCGATTTTTACCGTTTAATTTGTAAGAGTTAAAGGGTTTTTTTATACTTGAAGACCTTCGCCGATCTAAAAAAAATTTGCAGGAGTCTTGAGATAGCAAAGTAGTACCTGTAGCGTTTCGGCATGCTCAGTGGTGGGTCTGCGTGTTTTATGCTCCGTTTTGGCAAAATTAAGTACAAATTGCGAAATAATGGCAACTAACTACAACCTCATTTCCTGTCTGTTCGATTTTTCGCACTTTTGTCTTCTTTTTACTTGAGGTAAATTAAAACAAGAAAGAAACTGAGAAGAATGGCGAGCAACACGTCTAGGTTTAGTGCAGTTTCATTCTTCTTAATTATTCTAATTAATTAAATTAACCAATTTTTGGTATTCACATGTATATTAATTTCTATGTGTGGTGATTAGTGACCGTTAATCGATAATTATTCAGAAATCGTGAGATGCGGTCTGGTGTGATGTAGGTTTCAGAAAAACATTTTCTTTATCGTGCCAACGTTTCGATCTTTATTGAGACCATCTTCAGGGCTCAAAGTGTTTGCCTTCTGAGTAATTGTGCCATTCTTGCGAGATCGTGGGCACTCTCAACACGACACGCAAGAATGACACAATTACACAGAAGAGAAACACTTTGAGCCCTGAAGATGATCTCAATAAAGATCGAAACGTTGGCACGATAAAGAAAATGTTTTTCTGAAACCTATATCACACCAGACCGCATCTCACGATTTCTGAATAATTAATTTCTATGCAAAGAAGGTTGAACTGAAAAATTAATTTCTTAACTAACAATAAGTTTAGGTAGATGATCTTGAACACAACCAGTCCAAACCTACGTGCTATTTATTTTAAAAAATTAAAATTTTAAATTTTCTAATTGTGGAATGATAAATAAAATCCTGTCCTCCCTGGTTTGGTCTGTTAAACTTATCTTTCCCTTTTTCTTGCCATCATCAGGAGGTTTTAAGTTTTTTTGTTTTTTAATGAGAGCATTGGTCGATACTATACCTCAAAACAAATACTACTAGATAAACATGTAATATATTTACAAATGATTATTTAATTACGGATGATTGTTAAATATGTTGCTTAATAGGCAGGTAAATGGTCATAAAGTGGTATTAATTTTCTCTTGGATTTTCCCCAGTCACTCGTTGAAATTGGGCTTTGCCAAAGCCTGCTGTACAGCACCTTTCTCTAGAAAGTATTTGTTAAATTATGATAAAAATAAAAATTTTCACTTCATTTATTACAAAGCCATTAGGAAATTGGGGACAGTGTGTTTAAGTTCAAAATAAATGTAAACGTCAATCTTCCGGCACTATTATTTATTGCAAAAGTGACACATGGCGATAATTGTCTTATGGGCATTGGGCATAATAGGCAGTAATTACTATGAAAGAATGAACATATTAATAAATAACCCAATATATTATCAAATTTTAAAAAAATCATTAAAAAATGTGAGATTTCTATCACAACATTAATATCATTAAAATGATATTTTTGGAGCATTTATTAGCAAAAGTTTATTAAAAAAGTAAAATTTAGGTTCTGAAAGTTGATTGGGTCTTGATGGTTTAGCATATTCGTATGGTAATCAGAGATGATCCAAATGTTAAACTATTCACGAAAGGCTAAACAAAAAACCAAAGTTTATATACATTTTAAACTTTAAATAATTGAAGTTAAAAGCTTTATATTTTAAAATACAAGTTTTGTTTAAATATTTTTCTTGCAACAATTTTGATTAAATATTTATTTTTAAATTATGTTTTACAGATGTCGGTGATTCTGCTAAAACTGATGATGGCAAAGGAGATGTTGTGGCATCGACATTGAAGCAGGATTCATCCGTCCCAATACTATCAACCACAGATATTAAGAAAGAGCCTCCAGAGCGACCAAAGACTCCACCTCGAAGATTTATCTCTTCGATTCTCGGCGGGGACATCCCGTACGGAAGCAGCAGAGGACACCACGTCCTTACGTCTGCTGAGAAAAAAGAGTATGTTGTATGTGACAAGCCGGAGGAACCGAAGACCGCCCCGAAATGCCAGCAGGTCTCAGTGATACAACGGACGCCCAGTGTCTCCGCCAAGCCGGAGAATCTTATGGTCATGCAGGAGCCCGAACAGGAAGCTCCGATTGACTACCACATCCCAAAGAAAGACACTGAGAGATTGGATGAACTCAAAAAGGCCAAACTGGCTTTGGCTCTCAAGCGTGGTCACATACTTATAGCCGGGCGGAGGATGCCGACGGCAGGTCAGATACTTATGGCGGCAGCCGGTCACAGCAGGGGCGGGGGAGGCGGCTCCCATTCTGGAGGACAACAGAGTGGGAGTTCTTCTGGTGGTTCTAGAAACAGTTCCTCTGGGAATTCGTATACTCTCAGCGGTGGAGGAGGCTTATCTTCAGGAGGTTCAGGGGGAGCAGTGGGTGGAACTGGAGGTGGTGGAGGTGGGCCGGGAAAATCTAATTACGGACCCAGTTCTCCCCCAACAGGCTCTTTGCCTCCTTTTTACGAAAGCCTCAAAGGTGGAGGAATTCACAATTTCCAACAGTACGGATCGCAATATCAAAACCTCATAACAGACGCCTTGCCGATGGATTGTGACACCGGACAAGACAACGCGAATCCAATTCAAAATCCGTATCCGCCTAACAGCGGTGATGGTCCGCCTACAAAGCAGTATTCCCTTCTTCAAAATGTCTGCGCTACATATGGCATATGTGTTAAAGAAGAGGATGATCTATCTTCATATGTCAAAGACCAAAACTTCCTCCAGTACGATGATGCTCTCATGGTGGATTCCGTCACAGGGGCTGTAGTCGACCCACTCCAATTCACCGCTACATTGACTTTCTCTAGCCCAGCAGATCACACCGCCTTACTCGAAAGCCTCTCAGATGCTGCAGACCTCTTCCTCAGAGAGGTAATTAATTATCTTTGTAATTAAATAAAGTAATAGTAATAAATATGTAACAAATATTCTTGCAAGAAGTTAAATTAATTTATAAATTAATCCATTTAATTTTTTTTGAATAGCCTGGTGAAACGATTCCCCCGCCGGTTGAACCACCAGTGAACCCATTTCCAGAGCACAAAGTGAACAACAACAACAACAACAACTTCCAAGAGAACAATTCATCAAATTGTCATTTCCGTCTGCCACCTGGTTATCATGAAGCATCCAAAGAAAGGCCAGAAGTTACTATCACCGAGCGCATGTCACATGTACCTCTCCAAGTTCAAGTACCTTTACCAAAGCAACCAAAGTGGGAAAACAATGTGAGTTTGGTTTAATTTATAAATTTTGTTGGTTACTTCTATTCCATACTACACATTTATTTCTTTAGGTCAATGGGCAGCAAGGATCCCTCCTGTCCCCTGGACTGTCTTCACTTGAATTGGATTCAAGCACTTCAATGTCTCTTCCTTCACCTACCAGCTGCTCCCTTGACGGGACCGGATCAATTTCACCTCCTCCATCTTCTAGTAATGGAACGGACATCACAAGTATACCTTCCCTCCAGGTCCGTGTTGGTGTTTTGCAACACAGGGTGTGTATCTATAATAATTCTAACCTCTTTCTACTTAAGAAACAAAACAACAATAATATAATAAATAAAATAGTCACAAGAAAGTAACATTTTTTCTTTTTATTTTTACCTTCCAGTCGTCACAACAGTATGAGTGGCAAAATGGTTTCAAAGGGATCCCTTTATCACCAGTGCCTAATACTCACAACAACTACTTTGGCGCTGATGACGAGGGGGTCAACAAGAAACCTGTTAAAGCACACATGCAAAATTGTGTGGCCAAGGTAAAAATAAATAAAAAATGTTACAGACGACTCTGTGATGATGCATAAAACTGACAGTTGTTTTTTTTCTTTTGTTTTTAGCTCGGTCTGCCAGGTGACACCGCCTTGGAATTTGTCAACGGCGGTCATGGAATCAAGAACCCACTTGCAAACAATGAAACACCGGCCATCCCGAGGCCCGCCGAGGCGGAAAAAGACGACAAGACTTGCGTGAGCACAAACGGAAGGTTCACATGTCACCTCTGTTCGAAGAGTTTCAGCCTTCAGCGCCTCCTCAACAGGCACATGAAATGCCACTCGGACGTCAAACGATACCTCTGCACATTCTGCGGAAAAGGATTCAACGACACATTTGACCTTAAACGACACACAAGAACTCATACAGGTAATTAAGACAGTTACTGTTTTAAGTAGTTATTTTTGTCATTTGGTCTCCTTTCTACAAAATAACGCAAATTTTATCAATAATTCAGTAATAATTTTTTTTCTACATTTCTTGTTTTGCCCATTTTAATACATAGTAACTATTAATTCAGCTATATTTATTAATTCAATTAATTAAGGTTTTAAGTTGAGATAAAAAGTAAGTGTCACGAGTGGGATTCAACCCACGACCTTCGGCTTGATACGCCGCTGCTCTACCACTTGAGCTATCGTCACTTTGACACTTGTCACCGAGAATCAAACAGATTACACGACATTTGAAAATTGCAAAAAGGAGGGGAAAAAAAGGTGCAGTTGAGATGGGAAGTTAGTGCCCGAGGGGATCGAAGTCACGATAGCTCAAGTGGTAGAGGGGCGACGTATCAAGCTGAAGGTCGTGGGTTCGAATCCCGCTCGTGACACTGACTTTTTTATCTCAACTTAAAACCTTAATTAATTGAATTGTATTAATTGGTCGAATGCACCATGAAAAATAGTTAATATATTGATTAAACTGAAGCCAAATACATTTTTTTTTTTTTTAAATTTCTTGGTCAACTGAAAGCTCAAAATGTACACATTTCCACATTTGTTTTATAAATTAAAAGTAGAACTAATAGTCATTTCTTTTATTTTTTTTTCCTTTAGGTGTGAGGCCATACAAGTGCAACCTTTGTGAAAAATCATTCACCCAAAGGTGTTCCCTTGAATCGCATTGCTTGAAAGTTCACGGCGTTCAGCATCAATACGCCTACAAAGAGAGAAGGACAAAGGTAGTTAAAACTTGTTTTTTTTTCCTTCTTTTTCCCTATGTATAAGTGCCAATTGTAATTTGTAATGTTTGTTAACAGATGTACGTTTGTGAGGACTGCGGCCACACAACAAACGAGCCTGAAGTACACTACTTGCATTTGAAAGACAATCACCCTTACAGCCCAGCTCTTCTTAAATTTTACGACAAGAGGCATTTCAAATTCACCAATTCTAATTTCGCCAATATGTTGCTTGTCCGTTCTTAATTTTTTACGCACACAAATTTAAAATTCAATTAAACTTCATTTATTCCATTATTAAGTATTGAATAATTTCTACAAATCAGAGAACACACATTAACTTTTCTGTCCTTTTTTGTCTCTTTTTTTAATTTTTTAATGAACTCTTATAATAACTAATTTCATTGTTAATTTTGCTTTTGTTTTATAATTGTATATTTTATTCACTTTTTATTTATATAATTTTGTTAAATGTAGTGAAGTCCAAAAGTTTTTCTACTATCGAGGAATGGGTTTTTTTGCCAGTGGCTCGAGTAGAAATTTATGGTTGTTTATGTGTAAAAAAAAATTGATAGGGACAAATTTTGGATTTCGTATTGTGCTTATTGGGCAGATAGATAATACAACACTTAATGGAATATTAAGGAAAGTTTTATTTTACATTACTACAAATTAAGAATAAAGTGTTGCGTTATTCTTCATATTTTTGTATTATTACTATAATTATTTTATTATACTATTATTAACTATTTAAACGTTAGGTACCTGTGATATGAAATTAATTTTTTAAAAATATTATTTAATCGAGTGCAAATTATGAAAGGGAAACTTTTTCATGTAACTGATTGGGAAAAATGAAAACGGTTCGTCTTCATTTCAGTTGTCAGTTTATTTCCTTAAAATCGACTGGTGGAAATTGAAAAGCTTACGGGTGTAGCGTTGGGTGTTTGTTCACGACCTTTATTTGTCACGTGTAAATACTGTTTTATTTTTTTACAACAATCGTTTGTATTCAATTTTATTCAGAAAAGATATTTACATATAATTTTATTAACAAGAGGTATATATAAAAAAAGAAAAAAAAGTGAGCTGTTCACTTTTGTCAAGATGTAGATAGACACAAGTTTTTAAGATACGAAAAATTTTGTTTTTATGTATAACAAAAAACAGATCTGTATTATTAGTTTTCAAGGGAAAAAATTTAAAAGTTTTTTCACTATTTATTCAATCTTTTATTTGACTTCTTTTTAAAATATTTTTAACTATGATTGTTTCGACGTAATCTCTTTAATAGTAAGTCATTAGTTTTCACAATTGAGAATTCACTATAGATACAAAAAGCCTTCGGCTGTTAACATTGTAAAGCATCACAAAGTTAAATGTGTAAGGAAAGAACTCATTTGTATTGTACGCGGTGTCGGTATACTGCGGTAATTTCTTCTGTGCCCCTTTGAACTAACTGTCGAGGAAATAGCGCAGAGTGGATTTTTTTTTTTTTTTTATTCTATAAATATATAAATCTGTGCAATATTTATTAAGAAAAGATGATGTTAGTAAAACGACAGAGCATTTGCGACGGTCTTCGATTTCGGTCATGAGAAGAGACATCCTTTCCTCATGCTTTCTTGTTTTTCGCGACATTCTTACTTGGCAGGGTAATAGGGGAGGTGTTTTTATAATAATTAAGCATGACTGAATTAACTTAAGATTCATTAATTAAGTTTACAAAAAAAAAAATATTTCACAGAATGGTACAATGTTTGTTTTTTCAATTAGGTGTACTTATTGCTATGAGTATTTCAACTTTTGAGAAGGTACACGTGCATTTTTATAACTATGGCATATAATTGCTACAACCCGATCATTTGAATCACCTTCCACTTATGATTTCATTTATATTCCCTTACTAATACGTTTTTGCTAATTCCTTGTCTCATTTTGTTTAAAATAGGACTTATTTACATAAAAACTACAAAAAGATTTATATTGATTGTATGAGATTTTTGTCTGGAAATCTTGAATCAGGCGCAAGTAGTGTGATCTTTTCTTTGAATAATTTTAATGGACAACTGTATTTAAATAGTTTTAAATTGATTATTTCTTGTTTGTAGCATTATAAACTGTCATTTTTCAAATACATTAAAAGTATTGATGCGTAGAAATTTTTTTTCCTTACCAAATTAAATGTGTCAAGTTTGTAATACAACATTATATCATAATATATAACAGACATAATCCTTCATATCAACAATATTTATTTTAGAATTAATTAAGGTTTTTAGTTGAGATAAAAAAGTCAATGGCACGAGCGGGATTCAAACCCACTGACTGATTGAAAAATGGCAAAAAGGAGGGAAAATTCAAAAGGTGCGGTTGATGTCCGAGTGGATCGAGGTCACGATAGCTCAAGTGGTAGAGCAGCGGCGTATCAAGCCGAAGATCGTAGGTTCGATTCCCGCTCGTGCCATTGACTTTTTTATCTCAACTAAAAACCTTAATTAATTGTAATATATTAATTGGTCAAGCGGACCATGAAACTAGTGAATTTAATAAGTTTAAAATGAAGTATACTTCACTAAAGCTCTCCGTGGCCATTTCATTTGTCGCCGAGAATCAAATTGATTACACGACATTTGAAAAATGGCAAAAAGGAGGGAAAATTCAAAAGGTGGGGTTGAGATGGGAAGTTAGTGTCCGAGTGGATCGAGGTCACGATAGCTCAAGTGGTAGAGCAGCGGCGTATCAAGCCATAGATATTGGGTTCGAATCCCGCTCGTGCCATTGCCTTTTTTTATCTCAACTAAAAACCTTAATTAATTGTAATATATTAATTGGTCAAGTGGACCACAAAATTAGTGAATTTAAATATTTATTTTACCAAAATTTTGTCACCAAGTCATTGAAATGCCTTTTTTTAAAAGGACAATGAGGATCTTTAGCGTCCATATCTGGCTCATGCCTTACTGGATTGTTTGATTCTCAAGATGAGAGATGATGCACCTCCGCTCACGACTGAATGTGAACAGCCGCAAGTGTTGGTGTAAAAGCTGTCCCAGCCCTGATCACTCCACACACTCTCAGACATTGCTTTTCTGTATACTTGGTCGTCCTAAAAAGGACAATCTCGCTTCCCCGCTTGCCCATTCCGCATTAAGCATCGAACCGTATGCCACATGCAAAGGACTACCTAAGCCAAAATACCTGGTCTCCCGCGCACTCCCTGGATAGAGAAGGCCACTCTACCTCCCAGAGTAGTGGGGCTTCCCTAGTGTAGAAACTACCAGATTCGCTCCGGCCACGGTTTTGTTTAAAGTGGCATTGCTAACCACCCCTAGGGGTGACCGCCTACAGTAAAAGCCTCCTATCGAGCTCAGCCTACACCTATGAGCAAAGCGTAGGTAGTCGAGTAGGAGCAACCGATTCACTACCCATTCCCATCCACCACTATTCACACATTCAAGGGACTTTTTAGCATAATCATAGCATCCTCAATGCTTATATGCTGCTGTCTGATCCACCGTATCCCATGAGGCCGAGTGTATAATGATGTCATGTGCAAGTTTCGTGCAAAGGTCACAGATAGAAGACAGCCTCTTCTCTAAGTACCTGCCAGGGGTCTCACCACGGCCAACTACGAGTCTATTCCCAGTGTAACAGGGGCTGAACCTTGGAACATTTCTGTTACCCCGTAGTACAGATGGTTATGCAGACAGGATCTGGTGCCCTAACCCTCGTGCGCCTCTGATAAGGCACCCGCCGACACGAGTAGAGCTTGTGCTTTAGAGAGGTTGCCACGCCCTCATGGCTACACCATTATTTTGCGCCCGGACACCCCCCTTGTAGGCAAGGGCTGGGAGGGGTCACAGGAAACAATGACAAAACCTGGAGTGAGAGAGGGACGTGGATGAGGACACAAAGTACACCTTTCTTGGGCCCGAGCTTTAACCACATTGTACCACCCGTCGTTGTTGTAGTTCCACCTTAAGTGGGCTACAACTCCCTGGGTGGATGACACTCTCAGACAGCCAAGGAGCCATAAAGGCACTAAATGCATATGCTTTCAACTCCAAACTTGTCTGGAAAAACTATCTGACTTTATCTAAACTGCCTAATTACTCTGGGGAAATAAAACCAAAGGTTCCTGAACATAAAGAAAATGAACAGACTGACCAAGTAGGCAAAAAAGGGGCAACCCTCTCACCCATGGAGCCAGAACCACAACTAAGTACTCTGAAGTGTGTGCTTCAGTTGGAATTGGATAAATGGATTAAGAAAGAAAAACTCAAACACTGGAAAAACACATCACGTATGAGAAAAGCTAAGAGATTTGTAATCTCAAAATGGAAAATGGAAGAATTCCTGCCGCTCAGCAGGCAGGATTTGAGAAGGCTTATAGGCCTTTTTTCAGCCACTGCCCTCTTAACTACACCTTAAGAATATGGACAAAGCTAAGATGGAAACATGCCGGCTCTGTCAGTGATGTTGTCACATATCCTTTGCGAATGTAAATAAGAATTGTATTCAACCCCCCCCCAAAAAAAAAAGTGAATACATAGTTTTTCGTCGATAGCATGGATTGTCGTCCTATAAGGTTGAAAAGTAGACTGTAGCGTTTGTTTAAGACTTGTCATTTCGGTAGGAAATGGTGATTACATGTTAAGCGTGAGTCTAGGTCGAGCTCAAGGTAATGAATACAGTTGGGTTTGGTGGTGATAGGAACATCATTCTAGTTGTGAGAAGAGATGCTCAGATTTTAAATGTGGACGCCCTTTCATTATCTTCATTTTCCATGGACTACACCAATCTGCTACACCTGCAGGTCTTCCAAAGCAACCACAGGATCAGGATTAGAGGATAGTAAAGTTTCGTCATCAGGAAAAGATGCAAGGAGGGTGGTAGGTGTAGTGGGAACATCTTCAATATAAAGGATATAAGAGGATAGGTCTGAGAACACTGCCTTGCAGAACTCCCTCAGTTCTGACATCTTTTATATATAAAAGAAGTGCTGTGTTAGGGTGTAGGATTAAGTAGAGGTTATTTGGAAGGACATACTTTAATTTGTAAAAGTAGCAGACATCAAGAAAGGGTCTTATATGCTATTCTTTGCACTCAATGGAGGAGGTTATATTGTCTTCAATTCACAACTATTGCTGGAATGTGGAATTGTGGCTAAAGGTAAAATGATGATCTGGGAGAAGGTTAGAGGATTTTATTTTTAGCAACAGTCTTTTAAGGAGAATTTTTTCCAAATACTTTGGACATTATGGAAAGTAAAATATTCGGACTATATTTTGAGGCTTTGTGAACTGGTTTACAATTTTACAAAAAGTTTTAAAAGTCAATATCAAAAATAATTGGCTTTCATCCAGACAAGAGAGTTTTATTCTCTTATATATTGACTCCGAGTGAAAATCATTAAAAATATCATTTTGAGTGAAAATCAGCAGAGGCAAAAAAATAATCAAATGCTCAACAGAGCTCATCGTCATGCGTATCACCCTGACCACAATATGTGGTCTCGAGACATGACACTTTTGAATTGACTGTTACGAATTTCTTTTTAATGCTCTTTACAGTTCACACAATCGTAATTTATTACATGTTGAATAGAAAGAAAAAAAAGTTAAGTAATAACTAAAATTTCAATAAATAATATTACAAAAAAAATATGTTCCTGTATTAATGTTTAAAAAGACAGATGAGATGACTTTAATGTTTAAATCTTTAAATAAAAATTATTAGCAAAAATAAAGTTGATATGACATGGCATCCCATGCCATTTTCAAAACTTTTTCATGTTTTATGTGTGGAAATTAGTTTAATTTTATGAAAAGATAAAATGATGTAAAAACTAGACGTCGTAGTAGATGGTAGATTGAAATTTTTGGACCCATCATCATGAAGAACTATAAATTCTAAAGAATTATCCATAAAACTAACTATCCCTAAAAGTAAATAAAAAGAAGGTCAAGAAGAATATTTTGATTTATTTTTATTTGCTACGATCAAATAAAATAAATAAAAATAAAAAAATATCAAAGAAAATAGTCTGCTAAATTTTATGTATTTGCATTGACAGCAATCACATCAGTTAGTCAATCGGTTAATAAAATATTCACCTTCTGATTAAAAAAAAGTACAGATTTAAAATAAATCATAGAACAAATTTTCTATAAAATAACTTTTGAAGTTACTTTTAGAAGATGGATAATAAATCTGAGCGTGAAGGTTATGAGAAAAAAAGATCACCCAGAGCTACGATCATCATTCTGGGTTATTAGATCAATTAATTAAAATATTCACCTTCTGATAAATGTAGATTTAACATAAGCTTTAAAGTGAAATTTTTATTAAAATAATTATTGAATTATATTTTAGTGCGTGATTATTTAATTTTGGTAAGGAAGTTATGAAATAAAGTCATCCGGAGGTTCCATCATCAGTCATTCCAGGGTTATTCAATCATTTAATAAAAAATTTGCCTTCCGATAAATAAAGTTGAGATTTAAAATAAATCAGAAGACAAATTTTTATTAAAATAGTTACAGAATTAGCTTTCATAACATGGCTATTTAATCTTGGCATTTAAGTTGTGAAAAAAGTAACACAGAGGTGGCCATCATTGGTAATTTCTTGGTTAATCGATCAGTTAATAAAATATATATCTTCTGATAAATAAAGTTTAGATTTACATAAAATTAGTTGAATTTTTATTCAAATATAATTATCGTATTATCTTTTAAAACATGATTGATAAGATAAATAATCAACGTTTTTATTTATTTTAACCATTTTTTAGGCGAAGCGTTGAGTCATTAGTCAGATTTAGAGGTTTTGATTTTTAAAAATCCTCAAAGTACTTCTCGTTTGGTTCTTCCTCAAAAATTTGAGCAATTAAGGCCCTGTTAAATGGCTTGTGGAGTAGCCCGTCCCATCCCATGCAGCAATATTTGCCGCGTCACCGGCAAAATATAAGTCTGTTGTGTTGTCGAGAGGAAAACAACAACCTGTTTACTTCAGTCCATTTATACTTGACTGGAAGAGAGCAAACGAAAAAATTGGGTTAAGTCCGACTTAAAGCTTTTAAGGACGCCGTTCGTCGACTTTTATGTTATTTTCTTCAACTAATACCTTTCACACGTACCACTTTTTTTCAATGCTTTTTAGAAGTACTATCGGTTAATTATGCTTTATTGTTTAACAATTAATTACTCTTTCTATGCAAGGTCTTGGTTGAGATAAAAAAGTGAGTGTCACGAGCGGGATTCGAACCCACGACCCTCGGCTAAATACGCCGCTGCTCTACCACTTGAGCTGTCGTGACTTTGATCCTCTCGGACACCAATTCTCCATCTCAACCCACAACCGTTCGAATTTTCCCTCTTTTTGCCATATTCAAATGTCGTGTAAACAGGATCGGATTCTCAGCGACTTATGAAGGCCACGGAGAGCTGTTTTAGTGAAGTGATAACTCTTTTATATTAAATATTAATCCATTTACGTTTTAGTGGTCAATTGACCAAGTTAATTCTTTCAATTAATTATTCTTTCTATGTAAGGTCTTGGTTGAGACGGAGAGTTGGTGTCCCAGAGGATAAGTCACGATAGATCAAGAGGTTAGAGCAGCGGCGTATTTAGCCGAAGGTCCTGGGTTCGAATCCCACTTGTGACACTGACTTTTTTATCTCAACCAAGACCCAAGAGAGAGGTAACTTGGTCAATTGACCACTAAAACGTAAATTTATTAAATTCACTATTTTTCGTGGTCCGCTTGACCAATTAATATAATTCAATTAATTAAGGTTTTTAGTTGAGATAAAACGTCAGTGTCACGAGCGGGATTCGAACCCACGACCTTCGGCTAAATACGCCGCTACTCTACCACTTGAGCTATCGTGGCTTCGATCCACTCGGGCACTAGCTTCCCGTCTCAACCCCACTTTTTTTTCTAATTTTTCTTGGCACAATTGGCAAAAAGGATGGAAAATTTAAAAGGTGGGGTTGGGATGGGAAATTAGTGCTCGAGTGGATCGAAGTCACGATAGCTCAAGTGGTAGAGTAGCGGCGTATCAAGCCGAAGGTCGTGGGTCCGAATCCCGGTTGTGACACTGACTTTTTATATCAACTTAAAACATAAATTTATTGTTTAACATTGATTTGTTCAACTATAAAAAAATAAAGGTAAACGGTTAATGGGCTCTGGGCATCCTAAACACTTTTTGATGGTTCAATCATCATCCATTAAATTCTGCAGTTAGTTATCTAATAAGTATATAATAATAATATAGTGTTGATCAGAAAATCACAATGTAATGTTTTACCGTCCAGTTCAAAAGTGACTGATTTTCCAATAATTTATCGATTTTCCGATCGTCCATGCCCAAGAAAAGAAGAGAAAATATTATTTACCGGCGTCTCCACGCTTACCCCGATAGGGATATCGGCGATGCCTTTTCATTGGCAACATTCAAAGCCGTACTCTGAATCAAAATCGAATTAAAGAGAAACTATTGCCTCCACCCTAGGATTTAGGAAGGAAGATGCTCTCGGTGAGATATTTCGTCGGTCTTTTACTTTCACTCTCTCACGTTCTATTGACCATTGTACTATTTACTGATTTATCTCGACTCCCGTCTGAGACCGGCTGCAGCCGTGTCAAACATTAAACTTTCGTTTATTTTACTCAATTTGTGATATAACCGGGAGGGGGAGGAGAAAAATTGAAAATAAACCTGGATAAAATGCTAATTGAAAACAAAGTGGACTTTCATCACTCATGCTTTACAGACGAAACTTAATATTTTTCTCGGTGAGATTTCTTCCCTGAGGTCTGTGGGGTTTCCGATCATCCTGAATAGATATTCTTGTTAAATGTGAAAAATATCAAAGTCCTCAAATGTTTATCGATTTTACCATTAACAGTCTCAGACGGCGGGTTCTATCCTAAGATGGTCGTGTTTCGATCAAGAAACAAAAAATCATTTGAACAAATTATATAAAAAGTATAAAAATAAGCTTCAACACAACTACTTTATTTTATTTTATTTATTAATTTTTTATTTTTTAATAACCACAAGTTTTATCATGAAATCCTCAACTAGTTCTGAGCGACCAAATCAGCGTGAATATACGGACCAGGTTCATCGGAAACGAACAAATGACACAACTCAAGGATGTCAAGAGAAAACCACTGAAATGTTTACAAACACACAACACAAATTAACCACAGACGATGACGAATTAATCTCTTTATGGCAAAGGCAGCGAATGCGGACCGGAAACGATTAAATTTTTGGTTCATCACCTCACGAACTTAAACGAAATCTCTCACGTTTGTTGTCTATCCGACTTATTTTGCCTTTTAGCATTCGTCGTATCTGGTTTGTAGAACTTGTTAGTTATTATTTCGGTACACAAAATGGCGAGATTAGGCGGACCAGATTGGCGTCGATCGAATTTCAAGAATCACAAGAGAAAACGACTTAGCTGTTGTTAAATACACAGCAAAAACCACGTTCTGACCAGACAAACACTGAAAAAGACAAAATACTGAATCGCTTCTGGCGACAAAACGAGCGAGAATAGACGGACCAGGATGACCAGAGACGACAAAACTTCAGATTTTCTAGCTCGCTGAATTCAAGATAATTCTCAGTAATGTCAGACGTAGCATCTTGAGTGTCTAGTCTGTATCACTAGAGGCCATATAAAGAAAGTTTTATTTATTCTGATCAAAGAAGCGAGGATAGGCAGAAGAAAATAACTATAAACGTCCAAACTTCAACTTTCGTTGCGAAAAAGTTGAGCAAGTCGCCAAGTAATTAATTAAAAAACTACTTTATTTAAATTTAAACTATTCATACTAAGTATGTTCTACAGTTTTTCTTTTTATATTGTTAAGTATAAGCCAGGCCAGTAGTTAACTATTACCTTCTTTTAGTGTTTTTTATTTATTTTTCGTACATTTTAAACTTTATTGAGCTAATGGACATTAAAGTTGTGATCGTACATTAAATATAAAATATAACCCATTTTAATTTCGTGGTTTAATTGACCAAATAACTTCTTTCAATTAATTAATCTTTAGGTATTGGTTGAAATGAAAAGTTCATCACGAGCGGGATTCGAACCCACGACCTTCGGCTCAATACGATGCTGCTCTACCACTTGAGCTATCGTGACTTCGATCCACTCGGACACCAACTTCCCATCCCAACCTACCTTTTCATTTCTCCCTTTCCTTTTCTTACTTTTTCATTTCTACCAATACCTTGCATAAAGATTAATTAATTGATAAAATATAACTTGAAACATGTAGTGAAGACAAACGCCCAGTAGCGTCCCTCACTTAATCAGATTACTAACAAGTTTGGTAACTATAGCTTGCAATAATTAATTAATAGCTACGAGTTTAGGATGGTACAAGGTCGGTGGTTCCATTTCAGTCGACTTTGTGATATGGGGGTTGGTTGACACTGGGCAATATTTGCATCAGTTGGTTGGGGTGCGCCTTGATAGATCGATGGTGTTGACTGTAGTATCCTTGATCACCGTGTTAACGTTAGGGACGTCCAAGGTAAATCCCATGGGACATTCGTTATGCACATTTTTAATTTGTGAATCAAGCATACTGCCAGATAGGTCTTATGATCATTATGTAAATGAGTCGTTTCTCGTGGAGAGGGTTGGTTTTACCGGCAAGTGCTTCAGTGCATATTCGATGCCGAGTCGGTCTGGCAATGTTTTTAATTTACGAATACTCTGAAGGAAGGTATGGTCCTGAAGAAGAAGACAAATTTAGTTCCTACTACCAAGCTTTCGACCTATTTTAAGTTCATTATCATCAGGACAAAACAGCCTTAAATATCCTTTTGTTAAAGATAGTTCGTACGCACAGTAAATTGTTTTGCAACGATCGGGATTTCGAGCCCTTAGCTCACCATCAGTTGAAGGAGTTCTAAAACCACGTCTCTCGACATGAATTGCAAAAGTCAAAAAATCCTTCAACCTGATGATGAGCTAAGGGCTCGAAATCCGGATCGTGCAAAACAACTTACTGCGAGTAGGAACTATCTTTTTAAAAAGGATGGACACCGCAGTCACTCCATCATTCATTGCTATAACCTTAAACATGTCTACATATTGCCATATTTAAGTGTTTACAGGCAATCTCAATTGCCTTGAAGAACTACTCAGTCCAACATTGCCAAATACATGTTTTCCTTATTTTGGTCCAGGTGGAGCCCCTGTTATTGCACCGATATTTTAGATGTTACGGGTTCTCTCTTCAACAAAGTACTTCATTTGACACGAAGCAGGAGTAAGTGAATTGTACTACTTATGACATCCTTCGTTGGTTTACTTTTACCCTTCAACTTTTACACCAATTGCCGATGCTGTTCGTGAATTCCTCTAGTACGGAATTAGCTTCGCTGGTGTCTTGTTATGACAATTATCAGCAAAGGTGGGCTGTTTTGAAAAGGGTATTTGTTCGGAATTCGTTCGAAAAGAGAAGGTTGAGGAAAGGTACCAGCTTGAGGTACTACTGACGTAATTCTGAAAGACTGTGAATAGGATTCTACATACCGCATTGAATATCTCCGATTTGTAAAGTAAGGTTGCACTATGCCTACAGGGAATGATAAAAGTGAGGATTCAGTTTTATTAACAGGCCTGGGTGCCACAGTTTCTCAAATGCCTATGAATAGCCCTAGACAGACTTTCTTTTCCTCGTATGGGTGTAATATTTCATCAACAACCCTGTAGAGTTGATATGGGCAGGAGTGTAGTGATCTAAACCCGAATTGGCTGAGTGGGATTACTTGTTCGAATTGGTAGGATTAGTCTTTCGAAAAACTTAGAAAGAAGACTAAGGAGATTTATTGGTTTGTACCGGTATATGTCATATCCCACCCTGGGAGTCATGGCCCACTCTATGTGGAACCACGGCGACAATGGGTGGTATAATGTGGTTGAGACTCGAGACCCCGAAACGGCTCACCTCGTGTTCTCTTCCACGGCCCTGTTTCTCAATCCGAATTCCTTCATTCTATCCCGTGACCCCTCCTAACCCTTGGTTACAAGGGGGGTATCCGGGCACAAAATAATGGTGCAGCCCAGAGGGCGTGGCAACCTCTCTAAAGCACAAGCTGTCTTATGTCGGCCTCAGGGTCGGCAGGGGCGGCAGGTGCCTTAGCAGAGTCACACGAGGGCCAGTGCACCAGATCCTGTCTACAAAGATGGGGGAGGGTTGTATGGCCATCTGTACCACGGGGTGACTCAACGTTTCAAAAACCAGCCCAGAGTCACATTGGGATGGACTCGTGGTGGCTTGTGGTGACGCCCCTGGCGGGAACTTAGACAGAGGCTGTCTTCTATCTGGGACCTTTCGTGAAGCGTGCGTATGGCCAATGTATTACCCCCCGTTCCTCACGGGAGACGTTGCGACCGGACGACAGCATGTAAGCGTTGAGGATGTCATGATCATGCTACAGTCCCTCGAATGCGTAAGTAAGCGATTGGAAAAGGGTAGTGATATCGGCGGTCTTTGACTCGAGTATGCTTTGCATTGTTGTGCGTATGACCGGCGTGGTACCCTTGGAGAAGCGAAGGATCGGACCACCTAGGCTAGACCTATGGCGTCCCTCGATTACGTGCAGCAGGTGTAGGCTGAGCTCGATAAGAGACCTTTTACCGTAGACAGTGCTCATCTAGGGGGTGGGTAGCAATCCCACTATAATCCGAAACCGTTGTCGGGGCGTTCCTGGAAGTTTCTACGCTGGAGGAGCCTCTACACTCAGAGAGATAGAGTTGCCTTCTCTATCTAGGGAGTACGCGAGGGGGGGGACGGGCTGATGTATTTCGGCCCGTTAGCCCCTCGCGTGCGGCGTACGACCCGACGCACAATGCGGGCCCGACCATTCGGAGTGGACAAGCGGAGAGCGTGGCTACTGACCCTTAGGGGCCGGGACACCACTACACCAATGCTGCGGCGGTAACATTTTTCCGTCGTATGCGGAGGTGCGTCAGCTCTCATCTTGAGAATCAAAACGTCCGATAAGGCCGTATAGGCTAGGTGCGGACGTTAAAGATCCTCTTGTCTTGTTGACGATGAGTAATCGGGAAAGCATGTATATGTCATATTTCGTTTTTCCTGGTTTGGCAATCATGAAAATGAAGATTTTTCATGCTTAAACGACTGCTCGACAGTCGATCAAACCTCTCACTAACAAACAAAAGAGAACTTTACATTGCCCTCCTGGCCCCCATTTGGACATACGGACTTGAACTTTACTGCTAAGCGTTCCAACCTCAATCGAATCCAATCCCTTCAATCCAAAATCCTCAGATCAATAGTCAACGCCCCTTTCTATGTATCCATCACACCATCCATACGACCTAAACGTCCCTCTTGGTACCCGCTACAAAACGTTCCATTCCAAACTACCCCATCATCCGAACCCTTTCGTCAAAAACCTGTCATCCACATCATTATCTAATAATCCCAACAGAAGACGGAAGCGTCAGTGTCCTAGGACGGAGTCCATCTCGCTCATCGTATTGATGTACTAACGGCTACCATCACTGGGTGGTAGCTGTTCAAACTTTTATGCTACTGTTATTATTGTTTATATGTAAATATTATATGTTTTACTGGTTGCATCGAAGAATGCAATTGTAAGAAAAAAAAATCGTATTTTCACTATTTACTTTTTCCGCTAGTCATCGTTTTTATTTATGAAACTACTAGATTTTTCACTTCGTTATCACGATAATTAACCTCTTTTTCAGTCGCTTAAATATAATTCGCCATGCGTTGGTTACATCCCAAAAAAGTTACAAATGATTTTATTTACGCGACTCGGGCTGGAAAAGATTCTTCCCAAGCTTGGATGTTTTGAAGACAGAAATGCAAGAACACGTGCCACATGTTCCACACAATCGTGGCCACGGCATTCTTTTGGTCGTGTGTGTCCGGCTATCCATTTTAAACGCGCATCCGTGTCACAAAGTTAAACTCTTTACCAACGCCAAACTCCATTAATGCAACGTTTCTATGACAAACAAAAAATGCAAAAATTATTTCAAAACATGAATCTTAGATAGGTTAGTTATTTTTTAAAAAGGTAAATGTTAAATCAGACCTAAGAGGCAAAAGTAATGATAAAGAGATGACAAATATAAGATATAAAACAGAAAATTATACATAAAGCTCATAAAAAAGCATTATAGTTCATATTTAATTCAGGAAATTTTTGAAAAAAGTAAATATTCATTTTGTAAATATTAATTATAAATATTTGTTCTAAATACTCAGAAGAGAGATTTTAGTATTTAATTAATCCATAAAATATGCATTAGCAGTCATAATTGACCATATTAATTAATTATACTTTTAATCTAAGGCCTTGGTTGACATGAAAAAGCATGTGACAGCGGGATTAGACCTTAGATTAAAAATATAGTTAATTAAAATTAGTTATTTAACAATTAATTAAAGTTTTTAGTTGAGATAAAAAAGTCAGTGTCACGAGCGGGATTCGAACCCACGACCTACGGCTAAATACGCCGCTGCTCTACCACTTGAGCTATCGTGACTTCGATCCACTCGGACACTAACTTCCCATCACAACCCCACCTTTCGAATTTACCCTCCTTTTTGCCATTTTTCAAATCAAATAGATTACACGAAATTTTTCAAATGTTAAAAAGGAGGGAAAATTCAAAAGGTAGGTTGGTTGAGCGATATAACGATAGCTGAAATGGTAGAGCAGCGGCGTATTTAGCCGAAGGTCGTGGTTTCGAATCCCGCTCTTGACACTGGCTTTTTTATTTCAACCAATACCTTACATAAAGATTAATTAATTGAAAGTAGTTATTTGCTCCATCGGACCACGAAATATAATGGGTTTGAATATATATTAAAGAATAAAAACTAGTAGTAGTTTATATTTATTTTAATTATGTAGTTTGGTCGTTTTATCGTGGTCCGCTTTTCCTCGCTGGTTTGTTCTGATACTGATGACGATCTTCCAATGGCTTATTGTTTGGCGATATCCTTTTCAGTGATTGGTCCGTGTTATTTTGTTAATTATGTCCCTTTTGAACGTTTTATCTCATTTTTTAGAAACGTTCACCAAGGTGGCAAGACGCCACACTAAAAAAGCGAGCCTAGGCGGACCAGATGGATGGAAAACGCCCCACGCCCCAACTACATGTAGTTAGGAGTTAAGTTACATAAAATAAATAATTATCGGACAAAACACTTTATACTTTTTTTTAATTTGCTTTTTCACTATTATTCCATTTATTTCTGAAACTACCGGAGTTTTCACCTCGATATGACGCAAGTTAACCTCTATTTCAGTCATATAAATATCTCCATTTTTTGGTTACCAACTGAAAAAAATTGACCAAATTGACAAAATTGGACCAATTGCAGCAACCCTTGCCTAACTCCACATTCCACCTGAAAAATACGGTGTGTAGAAACTCAGAAGCATGTTCAGAGAAATCACTTGGAATTCGGCCAAGACATATGTAAAACATAAACAATGCTGGTAAGCATACTAAATACAGAATGTTTCGCGAAGTACGGAATTATTGAGGAGTTAATGGAGGTTTATGACAAGCAAAAATATTTTTCAGGGAATAATTCCTGGAGGTAGCAAGCATTCAAACATCACAATCTTTAAGTGTTATACTTATGACCCTAACCATCCCTAACTATTTTTATGGGGGTAATAGTAAAAAATTGAACAATCGTACCTATACATTTTTTGTTCAACCGATGTTTAGAAATACATCATGACGAATGCCTGGGGAATTCTGATACACCCTGTATAATCTCCTTCCTGGAGTGGATTAGTAAAAGTACTATAAATATTATTTTTTCAAGTAGATAGTAAATAATGCTTTCCATTTGTTAAATTCTGACAGCGTATGTCAAATAAATTGCATTGAAGTTTATATATTTTGTTCAAAATTATAATAAATATAAAATTCAAGTATAACAGTTTGAATTGTCATTTTAAAGAAATTAAAAAAAAAAAGTTAAATAAACATAAAATTTAATGACTTTCTTTAGTAAGGAAACAAAACGATCGGTCCACACAAATCAAAATAACCAGATGAAAGTTTCTCTAACTCCTACTATTTCCGAAATTTCTATAAATAAATAAATTCAATTGTGAAAAAACAAGATAGTAAGGATTATGTGTTGATTAATTTAACCGACTGTTTTTGTTTTATACTGCGGTTTTTCATATCAAAGTATGCGTAAGGATTTGGAATCGCCTTCTTGACTGTAATATTGTTTTTTTGTTTGAGTGGCGGTTTGGTTTCCTGTCGATTTCGCAAACATTTTAATTAACGTGGGATTTCTTCTTGCGGTCTGCGGGATGATGAACCCTTTGTTTGGCAGTTTCCGATCATCCGGTCCGCGTATGCGCGCTGTTTTTGGTCCTGGCATCTCACCGACTTGGTTTTATCATGTATGAGATTAACCTGACAAAACGGTAATTTATGGAAGCTCTCTGATACACTGGATATTATTTAATCTTTGAAATATCTATACAAAAAAATAGTGCCATTTAGAATTGTTTCAGATTCAAACTTTACAAGTTGATTTCATAAAGGAGAAAGGATAGACTGAATCCAATTTTTTAAGTCTTGAACTCCTGAAGAAATCCTTAAAAATTAAATTGGCCTTTATAATGCTGTATCTTTTGCTGTAGATGTCATCTTTGGAGATTTTTAATAATTTCACACAATAGAAAAGTCCATTAGAGTTCGTGGCCAGATTGACCGAATAACGTTTTTCAATTAATTAATCTTTATATAAGGTATTGGTTGAGATAAAAAAGTCAGTGTCACGAGCGGGATTCGAACCCACGTGACTTCGATCCACTCAGACACCAACTTCCCACATGTGACACACTTGAAAAATGGCAAAAAGGAGGGAAAATTCGAAAGGTAGGGTTGAGATGGGAAGTTGGTGTCCGAGCGGATCGAAGTCACGTTAGCTCAAGTGGTAGAGCAGCGGCGTATGCAGCCGAAGGTCGTTGGTTCGAATCCCGCTCGTGACGCTGACTTTTTATCTCAACCAATACCTTACATAAAGATTAATTAATTGAAAAACTATAAAAAAGGTTGAAAGATAAACAATTATTTATTTTGGGCGATTTAGCATTTAACTACATGCAGTTTGTTCGTTTCCGATCAGTTTGCTCATTCATTGGTTGGTATGTGTATTGGTTTGTTAGTCTTGTCGCTTTTTTACGTTACCTCTCTTTTTACAAACGTTCTCCAGATGGCGAAATGCCCGACAAAACAGCGAGAATGGACGGACCATATATTATGTTCATCCACTCGCAGACCAAAGAACATCACCTACTGTAACTACGTGTCAGACGCCATTTCGAATGATTGATCTGTGTTTGTTAGTACTGACGTTTTTACTCCTCATTTTACAAACGTGCACAAAGTCCGCGAAAACAGCGAGGTTAAGCGGACCAGGATGATAGGAAACCAACTGGAAACTATTACAAGTTCGTCCACCCGGAGAAATCAAGAAAACCTATCACAATTTTACTTGCCTGTTCAGCCAATTGTAAACAATTTTCGCATTTTGCATTTAGATGAACAAATTTTAAACCTAATAACAGAATATGGTGTCTTTTATGACAGGTTCAAAACTCATGAGACGTTATTAACTAAATTACAAAATGAGCCATCAACCTCCATATCTACCAAACATTGCGCTTTGTTATTACGAGATTCTATCATTACAAATCGTTTTAAATTGAAACGTAAACCATAAAAATTTTGAAGATATCAAAATAGTGGTTCAAAATTTCTTGAATTCAAAATATGAACCAAATAATTTTGATTGGACGAATCGAAATGATGCGTGAAAAATGGCGTTGTGGAATTGTGGATTAAAGTAAATATTGTAAGTATTTTAAAAATAAATTATGCAAAATACTTAAATAAAGTAAGGTAATAAAATAATACTTAAATAAATTTTTACCATTGCTTTATAATTTTTATGAAAATTTTAAAATTTCAATTATATCAATAACGATATCGATTTTAGTTGACGTGTAATCACCTCATGACGTATGACTAACTCATCATGAATTCACTCTACACCCTGCGTACTTTTGTTTAGTTTGGTGATGTTTATTAAAATTAAGGTGGCAAATATTCAAAATCAACTCAAAGGTGATAATGGTCCTGCCTCGGTGAGATTGGGACCTGCAGAGGTGCAATTTTCGTTTTTGCCCTCTTATGTTTTACTTTCGAATTTTCTAATTGCATATTCAGGTCTACGTTTTGTGGTTTCGAACCGTCCACCGCGCATTGCTATTGCCTTCGAGTTCCTTCAAATGGCATTCTACATTCAGAACGAACCGGCTCTATCTCGCTTTTACCACCCTGGGATGGGCCAAAAAAACTTTTACTTGATTTATTTTTATTTATTTTTTTTACATGCGCTTGGACTACTAATGAAGGTATAATGAAAAAGATGAAAAATGTATTAATGAGCTTATACGTCAAGCACTGGGTGTCATGTTGGGATATTAAATTTAGATAAAATCATAGATTAAAAAAATAATAAATTCGTCCTCCCCATCATTCGTTAGTTTGGCACTTAAAAAATCTAGCCTAAGTGTACATTTCTAATAGGTATTAATATTATGTTTAAATTAATTAATCTTTATGTAAAGTATAGGTTGAGATAAAAAAGTCAGTGTCACGAGCGGGATTCGAACCCACGACCTTCGGCTAGATACGCCGCTACTCTACCACTTGAGCTATCGTGACTTCGATTCGCTCGGACACCAACTTCTCATCTCAACCCACCTTTCGACACTGACTTTTTATCTCAACCAATACCTTACATAAAGATTATTAATTGAAAGAAGTTATTTGGTCAATCGGACCACGAACTCTAATGGATTTAATAAGTAAAATGAAGTCTATCTTCAGTAAAGCTCTCCGTGGCCATTTCATTTGTCGCCAAGAATCGAATAAATTACACGACATTTGAACAATGGCAAAAAGGAAAGAAAATTCGAAAGAGAGAGGCGTATTTGGCCGAAGGTTGTGGGTTCGAATCCCGCTCGTGACCCTAACTTTTTGATTTCAATCAATACCTTACATAAAGATTAATTAATTGAAAGAAGTTATTAGGACAATCGGACCACGAACTCTAATGGAGTTATTTTTAAATCTCAGGGGGTCAAAGAAAGACTAGAATTACTAATAAAAATATATAATATTACCGACTTATTGTTATTCAAATTTATTGATGAGTAACCTTTTGGATTGCGGTAGCCGAGTGGTTAGCATGAGAGACTCTCACGCCGCGGTTGTGGGTTCGATTCCCACCGTCGCCTCTGGCCCTTTTTTCACAATAACCCCCCCAAATTTGAACACACACATATGAATTGTCACATGGCTAATATGCAAAGATCATAAGGCAAAAAAAAAACCTTTTGGATTTTTATTTATCTTAATGAATGATATTTTGTATGCTTTCAAAAATACACAAAAGGTTGACCTTGATATATATTTGTAAACACCACTGTAATGGCGGTCCCTGGCCTGCGGAAGCTGGGTCTAGAAGGGAAAAGGCCATGCTTACCAGGTTGCGCATAGGTCATAGGAAGACAAACACATTGTAAGGGGGTGTGACCGCGAGGTACCCGTTGTGTGGAGAAGTTGAAATAATGAAAGACCATCCGATACTCATGGCTCCGAGAGACGACATGAACAGGATGTTTGAATTTAATCAAAACTTCCGAACAAACCTAGGCACCAAAAAAGAACGAGAGGAAAACACCTCCTTTTAGAATGGCACCATCTTTTGGTACACAGATGGATCTAGAACACAAGAAGCTACAGGGGCAGGACCCCTCGGGTATTGGTCGCCTACCCTGCATAATATATATACAGGGGCAGCAGTATATTCGGTCCTGGAACCAAATACTCAGAACCCATGGGAAAACACACCAGTATCTTCCAAGCTGAGATTCCCGCAATCGAGAGATGTACCCAACTCAACTTGACTAAAGGGTATAAAAACAAGAGCATAGCTATTATGTCAAATAGCCAAGCAGCCATCAAAGCACTAAGCTCAAATATCATTAGTTCAAAGATGGTGTTGAACTGCAAAACCAAATTAAACATATTGTCATTCAGATATCGTGAGATGCGGTCGGGTGTGATGTAGGTTTCAGAAAAACATTTTCTTTATCGTGCCTTTCATTTTCTAATCTCTACACATTAAACATATTAGGTGCGCAGAACAAAGTCAGCCTCTGCTGGGTCCCAGGACACACGGGAGTAGAAGGCAACGAGAAAGCGGATATCCTTGCATGGAAAGGAGCTGGTTATTCCTGGAACCAAATACTCAGAACCCATGGAAAGATGTACCAGTATCTTCCAAGCAGAGATTCACGCAATTGAGAAATTTACCTAGCTCAACATGACTAAAGGGTATAATAAACAAGGACATAGCTATCATGTCAGATAGCCAAGCAGCCATCAAAGCACTAAGCTCAAATATCGTTGGTTCAAAGATGGAGTTGTACTGCAAAGCGAAATTAAACACATTACGCAGAACAAAGCCTCTGCTGCGTCCCAGAACACATGGGAGTAGAAGGCAACGAGAAGGCGGTCACCCTTGCATGGAAAGGAGCTGCTTCACAGCTGATAGGACCCGAACCCCTCTGTGAAATAGGAACCCATACTATCTATGAGTATCTCAGACAGAAGGACAAAAAGAAAACGAAGGAACAATGGAATTCACTCATTGGACACAGGCAATCCAAGAATCTCCTAACAAATTTCGGAAGAAAAAAGTACAGAATGTGTCAAAGGAACAAACTGGAATCCTAATAGGATTCTTAACTGGACACTGCAAGGAAAATGGACACTTAAAAAACATCGTTATAATTCAAGACGGCACATGCAGTTTCTGCAAAGAGGTAGAGGAGATACCAACACACCTACTAACAAACTGCGGTGCTACACTAGCCCGCAGGAGGAAGTGCTTTGGGATGTACAATGTGACCATAGAAGAGATTCAACCGAAACCGGGCCTATTAATCAAGTTCCTTGATGAAATAGGACTCACCGGTGTGCTTTAGGCAGAGAACGGGAGTTACAATTACTTAAAGGGCTAGTGTGTTACACCCCGACTATTACATCTACATCTACATCTACAGGGTACATTGTAATGGGCGTTCGCTGGCCTGCTGAGGCTGGGTCTAGAAGGGAAAAGGTCATGCTTACCAGGTTGCGCATAGGTCGTAACAAGGCACATTGTAATGGGGGTGTGACCGTGTAGGTGCCCGTTGTGTGGAGAGGTTATCCCGGTAAAGCATATAATAACAGACGTAAAGAACTAATGTAAGTCTGCAAAGAAAGATATACGATGACCCTAAGCGGCCCTAGGGATGATAAGGCGCGCTACACTCGCGGGTTTGTTGAACTACTCAAACGCGTTTCGGCATTACAACATCTTCAGTGAGGAACTCAATAGACAACACCTCATTTGACTTGTGACAATCACTTATCCCAACCTCTTGTGTTCCATTCAAAACTATCCGATCATCCAAATCCCTTTTACAAAAACCATCCACTATTTTACCTAATAATCCTCGCATACCTAAGTAGTAGCCCATCGATCTCACCATGCTGATGTACTAAGGGTGTACAATAATAGATTGGTTTTTTGGCTAAAAAAAGTTTGATTTGTTTTCTTTTTTTTACAAAATAGGTACTTAAAGTATCACTTTATCGTGAGAATTTCTCTTGGGGACTTGATTTGGGATATAACTTGATAATCACAATTTTTTTAATAAGAATAAACATATGCTCTAAGAATCATAGCTTTTTGAAGTTGATACGAACTTTTTATTATGCCTTTATTTTTGAAATGGGGAAATTTTCCGATGCTTGGTGAAATTAATCGTCGACTTTCTCGCCGAGCTTAATATTCTGTTCGAGTCGGCGTTCCGACACTTGGCATTCGTGCGACGCTGGACGACGAAGATCCGTATCGACTATTGTAATTGGGAATTTTCACGTTTAGACCCGTTTCACTGGAAATCAACGAGTTAATTAAATTAACATCTATTAAATATTGTAAACTTTATTGATTAATGAGCAATCATAACTTTACAGTTAGGCGTACACAGCATACAATATAGCGTGTTTATTCTTGCGATTACATGAACGTGTAAAGAATTATTTATTTAAAATTAACGTAAAATGCATAAACAATGTTTAGAAAATTAAACAATAGTTAAAATTAGTAAGGCCTGTAACCTTCTTGTTGATCGGCACTGGTAAGGTGGTCTTCATGTATCTTGGCATTGACAGCACTATTCAGATCAGAAATCCATTTAAGGTGTTGCTTATATACCATGGAGCGTAATGACCAGAGGTTTGGATGAAATTTGAACAGCAATTTACTATTTTCGGACAGGTACAAACAATCCACATGTTCAGCTCAAGAGATTTTAGAGGCAAGACGAAGGCAACAGACAACAGAGCTGTTCGGAATTGTAATTTCTGTGCTATGGTGTCTCGTATAATTGGCTTGAAGTGAACAAACGCTACGACCATTTAGAGATATACTCTACAATAAATGTATATCATCGAGATCGGTTAATGTTGGGGGCATTGTTAGGATAATGATGCTCTCTTTAGTATTGCAACGTCGACGGCTAATCTCAACCTAGGTTATCAATGATGAGAACTCAAGAGTATATTAAAAGAAAGGCCTCAGGAAGCATCCTTGTTGTACCCTAAGTTCAATAAGAATGGGGCTTGCACTGGAAGGTTCGTTGATGAGGTACAGTAAATATATATATGTATCTGTACAATTTTTTCAAAAAATATCATATTAAGCCCTAACAAAATTCAGACGTTCTTCTTGTTTCTTATACACCATCGGAAGCGGTGATGTCAGATCTCAGAAAAAGACATCTTTTTTCAGAATTCCCATCCATAAAATTAAAACTATAAAACAATTATTCGGAGATCGTGAGATGCGGTCTGGGGTTAGGTTTTAGAAAAACATTTGCTTTATCGTGCCAACGTTTCGATCTTTATTGAGATCATCTTCAGGGCTCAGAGTGTTTGTATTCTGCGTAATTATGTTGCACTCTCAACACGACACACAAGAATAACATAATTACGCAGAAAACAAACACTCTGAGCGCTGAAGATGATCTCAATAAAGATCGAAACGTTGGCACGATAAAGCAAATGTTTTTCTAAAACCTACGTCACACCAGACCGCATCTCATGATCTCCGAATAATCATTGACTAACGGACACTAAACACCACACACACACTAATAAATAAAATACTTTCACCAAAGTGTAAAATATACCCTTGCCACCTTCCTTATTGAGCATAAATATTATGAATCAGCTTAATGATTTATATAATAAAAAAATGGATTATAGACAAATTATATAAATCATCCAAATCAGCTTTTGTATTGAAGTTTTTCATTCATATAATGAGAAAGACGTTAAATAACATGAACATAATTAAATATTTTCTGCTCATCTTTATGAAAGGTGTTGGTTGAGATAAAAAAGTCAGTGTCATGAGCGGGATTTGAACCCACGACCTTCGGCTAAATACGCCGCTGCTCTACCTCTTGACCAATCCTGACGATCCCGAAGCTATCGAATCCCGCTCGTGACACTAACTTTTTTATCTCAACCAACACCTTACATAAAGATTAATTAATTGGAAGATGTTGTTTGGTCAATCGGATCACGAAATCTAATGAATTTTCCGCTAAGTTCATTGGAACCGACGGGTTTGAAAGTTCCCGATGAAGAAAATCCTGAAAAAATATTATGTTTAACCTGATAATCGACGGGTCTTTCTGCAGTTTCTGTAAGACGAACCCAAAACAATGGTAGGCACTGGCAATATGATTTCGCTGGATACGAGCTTTGCGACATTGGCCATTTTTCAAGACCTGTGAGCTCTTTTCTCTTCACGATGAAACTGCCCAATCTTCCATCGAAGAGCACACGCTTCTTGTGCAGCCTTTGAAGAATCCTGTCATGAATTGTCATCAGACAATTGACTTTATCCATAAAGAGAAAATGATTTTCTATATGGTAT
This sequence comes from Cimex lectularius, assembly GCF_000648675.2. NCBI lineage: Eukaryota > Metazoa > Arthropoda > Insecta > Hemiptera > Cimicidae > Cimex > Cimex lectularius. The sequence continues at coordinate 755,091 of NW_019392635.1, read as the reverse complement.
TAGTATCAACATTTCTAAGACAGAAAAACCAAAATGATCTGGAAACTAATAAAGTACAACATTAGTAAAATCTATCGTAATTAAAACTAAACACCTGTTCATAAGTCTTTTTTAGTTCAGTATATACCATTAAATTAAATTTTGAGATAATTTATACATTTCAATTATAAAAGAAACTAATAGCTTGAGCAGACATTTCTATGGACGGTCACACAAATTTGATCTTCATCGAGGGTTCCCTAACAGCTGAGCGATACTTTGAATATCAAAAGAAGTTGTTCCTTACATGCCACTAATTGGCGATGCTTTATTTTTATGCATGACAATGCCCCACACAGCTAGGACCATTGGTAACTACTTGGAAGGGGCTTCAATTCGATGTTTCGAGTGACCAGTATGTATGGTATGGTAAAAAGGATACTAGGAAGCGGGATTTGCGCTCCCCAGGCACTGCAGCCTTTTAGTTTATTGTACCTTCCTGGTTCCTTAGTTCAGTGCAATAGACTCAATCCTTCTCCTTAGAAGTATCAGGTCATTGACTGTCGCTGCTGCAATTTGATTCCCTAAGTTTTTTCCGTACGTTAGGTTAAATCTCCATTGAGCTGTTGCTTTGCATTCGAAGATGATATGAGTGGCTGTTTCTTCCTCATCAATACATAATCTGCAAATGGAATCATCGTTGTATATACTGTAGATGTTTTCTCAGTTGCCAGTGACCGGTTAGTAGTCCTACCATTCCTCTGAGTTTGGCCCTCTCCAATTGCAGCAATGCTTTTGCCAGTCTTGGTGAGGGTTGTTTCACCATAAGTTTACTATGTCTAGCACTGCTAGAGTTTTTCCACTTCTCCTTTTGTTTTGTTTCGATCCATTCTGCGATGGAAGATTCTATATTTGTTTTTGTTATAAGTATTGGGTTGTCCGGAAAATAATGCAGGATTTTAAGTTTTCATTAAAAAAAATCTATATAAAATATTCTGTTTACGTTTACAGGATTACTCATTTGTATGAATGTCAACACTTATTAATCCTCTTCCAAATGATATTGTTTGTTTACCTCTGTAGCATTCCGCTACTTGGAAATAATTCAGTCATGCTTATAATGTCAAAGCGAGAATTTCGTACGATTTTCTTTTACGAGTTTAAACTCGGCCGAAGCGGAGCCCAAACGGCTAGAAACATTAACCAAGTCTGGGGCGAGGGTTGTGTTAATGAGTGCACTGTGCAAAGGTGGTTTAAAAAATTTCGGGAGGGAGATTTCAGCCTTGAAGATGAAGAAGGTCGTGGAAGGCCTTCCTCTCTTAATGATGATGTTCTGCGATCAGTGGTGGGTGCAGAGCAACTCAAAGTCAGTAAAACGACCGTCGCTGACCACCTCAAGGCGATTGGAAAAGTGAAAAAACTCGAAAATTGGGTTCCACACTCATTAAACGATCGCCAAAAAAATCAGCGCTTTGATGTTTGTGCATCACTTCTTTGTCGAAACAAAAATGACCCATTTCTGGCCAGAATTGTTACATGTGACGAAAAGTGGATTCTCTACGATAACACTAGACGTTCTGGACAGTGGCTCGACAAAGGAGAAGCTCCAATACATTTTCCAAAGCCCCCAACTCATCAAAAAAAGGTAATGGTTACGGTATGGTGGGCTTCATTTGGTTTAATACACTACAGCTTCTTAAATCCTGGCGAAACCATCAATGCTGAATCATACTGTAACCAAATTAATACCATGCATCAGAAATTGGCAGTAATGAAGCCCTCTTTGGTCAATCGGAAAGGGCCCATTTTGTTGCTTGACAACGCTCGACCACATGTGTCACGTGTAACGTCACAAAAATTATTGGAGCTTGGCTATGAAACTTTGCCTCACCCACCCTACTCTCCGGACCTCTCGCCTACTGACTACCATTTTTTTAGACACCTGGACCACTACTTAGAACACATAATATTCAAAAATCAAACGGAACTGGAAAATGCATTTATTGACTTTATCAATTCTAAAAATTCTGAATTCTACTCAGACGGAATTAATAAGTTACCAACACGTTGGGAGAAATGTATTGTTATTTTGATTAAAGAACATTGCTTTAAAGTAACTAGTTTCTTTTTTTTTGTTTAATACCAAAATCCTGCATTATTTTCCGGACAACCCAATATATGTTCAGGGCCTATGTATGGTCTTGCAGATCCTCCTCTGGCCCGACTGTCTGCTTTGTCGTTACCCAAAATTCCCCTCTGCCCAAGATATCATCAGGTTGTTGTGTTTCCCCTGGTTTTGATGTGATTCTTTTACATGCTAATGCTTTAATGGCTGCTTGGCTATCAGATCTTATGAGGATTTTTTTGCCAGTGTAACTTCTTTTAAGATTTTCCAGGGCATAAGCATTGATGGCATGTATTTCTGCTTGAAAGACAGAAGTGTACTTCCCTAATGAGTTTGATTGCTCATGTTTTGGGCTTATACAGAAAATGCCCGATCCGAATCCTTCGTTTGTTTTGGAGCCATCTGTATACCACATCATTGTATCTAATGCTCTCCTGTGTTCTTCCTCTCCTTTGTAGCCCGTTGAGACTTTATAGGAAGCAGTGAAAAATATTTCCGGGATCATATAATCAGTCCCCATTTCTAATAATGGGTGTCTGATTTTGTTGATTATGGTTTATGCCCGAATTGTTTAGTTCCTTTCCAATTTAATTGTTTCTAGTGTGACTAGTGGAGTGACCAGCAAGTAGTCCCGGCTTAAACCCAATCGAATACCTTTGAGAAGAGTTGACAAACAGGACAAAAAGTAGCCCAGTGATGATAGAGAATTCGCAGGAATTAAGAATAGCGCTGTTGGTGGAGTATGAAGTAATATCCACACAACTAGATTCAAAACCTCATCAAATCGATGTCACGTCGAATGCAAGTGGTGATCGACGCAAGAGAGGAAATATTCCGTACTGAATTGAACATTTTCTTCATTATTTCCAATAGTAACATTTTTGTTAAAATTGTTTTACTATATATTTATGCATATTACTTTATATATTTTTTATTTAGCTAGATGTTATATTTTTCTTTAAAAGTATGTTGATTATAATTAATTACAGTTTTTGTTGAAAATAAATCAATAAATACAAGGGTCCGGTTTTGGTCTTTGAGTGTATCATCAAGTATTGTTTAAGTAGCAAAACGTATTTTTGAAAATTTCTTCGCCTTTGTTTACTTCAGTTACATTGTCTGTTCAAATGAAACATGAAAACTATTATTGCCGAATCGTCAACTTCTTAATTTAAAGTTCTAACGACTCACAGATATTTGTTATTTGTGAAAAAAAAAATTTAAAAAAATTTGGAGTGATATGAAGTTTCACTTAGGTAGTGTGATTCGGATTGCACAGCTCCGTTTAATTACAATTAAACACGCAGACCGAATGGGTATTTTTACACTTCTGTATGCAAAGTGGGTTTATGCAGAACTGTAAACTCATTTCTATTTAAAGTCAGGAAAAAAAGCCGACATGCCAACACGAGAGAAAGCTTCAAAGAGTAGAAATCAGAGTCGAATTGAAATGTCAGCCCGTTTTTACTAGTATGACCGAGGGCTTCATCGTTGTAATTATAATGAACGGCTTCAATTGAACTCTCGCTTCCAAAACACAACTACTCCTCCAGAAGCCGATTTTAATCTGTAATCAGTTGAGATTATGTGAAATCTAATTTAAAACTATATGGATAACTATTAAAAGAAACCATTTCCCCTTGGCTACTTATTAGTTAATCCATTTTTATTATCATGTTTATTCTATGAATGGTATTATGACACCAACTTCTCCGGAGTGGAAATACTGCGGGGATGTATCGCTCTCTTGTTTTTCTCCAAATGCTCCCTCAGCCGTCAGAAGACCTCTAATACCTACCTTGACTAATGACCTTCCTTGATCCATCCGAAAACAAGATTTTAGTTCAATCTTGCTCGAGCCAATGTTTTGTGCCTTGTCAGAAGTTCTGGACCAATTGCAGGCCTTCTCGCACGTAAACCAGCTCTTAAAGCTTCTTACAGTGTGTAAACTAACATTAACATTTCTAACTTGTCGCAATTGTTGCTTGATCTCAACAGAGTCGGGACTACATAACTGTTCACTTCAAACATGGATTTGAAGCCCGTTCCAAGTAGGTACCAATGATCCTAGCTATGTGGGGTCTTGCATTGTCATGCATAAAAATAAAACCGTTCCCAATTAGTGACGTGTAAGGAACAACAACTTTTTGGAAACTCTCATAGTCTGTCCAAGCCATGACACCACCACCAACATAGCTTCTACGGAGTCGAAATGTCAGTCTCCTGTTCTTATCCAAACCCTCTTTAGGCTTTCAGAAGACCTAAAAAAACCTTGACTCCTACGGAAACAAAATTTTAGTTCCATCTTGCTCGGGACCATTGAAGTGATTACTTGCGAAACTTAACCGAGCTGTTCTGTGACTTGTCTTGATTGTTCACTTCAAACATAGTTTTGAATCCCACTCCAGGTAGGTACCAATGATCCTAGTTATGTGGGGACTTGCATTGTCATGCATAAAAATAAAACCGTTGCCAATTAGTGGCGTGTGACAACAGCTGTTTGGGAACCCTCAATAAAGATCAAGATGTGAGACTTTCCATAGACTGTCCAAACCATGACACCACCACCAACATAGCTTCTACGGAGTCGAAATGTCGGTCTCCTGTTCTTATCCAGACCCTCTTTAGGCTTTCGGAAGACCTAAAATATACTTGACTCCTACCGAAACAAGATTTTAGTTCAATCTTGCTCGGGGCAATTGAAGTGATTACTTGCGAAACTTAACCGAGCTGTTCTGTGCCTTGTCAGAGGTTCTGGACCAGTGGCAGGCCTTCTCGAACGTTACCTAGCTTCTGAAAATCTTCTCCTTGCAGTGCATAAACTGACATTACCATTTCTAACTTGTCGAAGTTATTGCTTGATCTCAACAAAGTCGGGACTACATAACCATTCGCTTCAAAAATTGATTTGAAGCCCGTTCCAAGTAGTTACCTCTCTGAGATGTAACCCGATGGCGACCTGATCCATGCCTTGTAACCTCCAGTATCCTGGTAGACACTTCGGACTTCTGGGGATGTTAAGAACCCTGGCCACTACGCTTGACTTCTTCCATCTCCTAACAATTCTATGATTCTAGCTGAATCTGTTTCCCATAAAGCCATCATTCAAACAAATCCGAAACTTAAAAATGATGAGAAGAAATTGACTATTCAAATATTTATTTATAAAATCCAATTGTAAATACAACTGGGAGATTTTATCTGTCTTTTATTTACCTCTAATCCTTTAAAACGGACCGAACATTGTTGTAAGGTTATCAATGGAGGATTGCCTAAGATATAATTAAAATATTAATGGTGGCCACTTTTTGCTTCAAAATACGAGGGTCCTGTTTTATTGTCTTATTGAAGAGAACCACTTGAAGTTTAATTTGATGTATTATGGTAAAGGTGTGGTCCATATATCAAATTATTGTCTTATTCTAGTGTACATATTTTACAAATGTGTTTCCTTTATGACATTCAGCCAAGAAATAGAACAATCGAGTTAAAACTCGAGGATATCCAATTTGTGGACAGTTGAGTTTGGTAAATAATCTAGTCAGTCATTTCTTGTCGTTTATTTTTTTAAGAACCATTAGTACTCGCTTGAAGCCGTCGTAATAAGTCGCCCAAAGATAAAAGGACTGCCATCAACATCAACCCTATCTATCTAATAACATTTCTCATCCTTGGATGATTTTTTCTAGTCTAGCCCTTCCGTCGGGCACGCAAGGGTTTAAAAAAAAAGGATACCTACCTATCTTAGGGTCCTTATACCTGAATTCTTTTGGACCCTCTCAAGGTTGTCTATTGATTTCCAAGCTTTATAATAATTTATTTTGACTTTTTTCTCTAGTCTTTTTAATGCGTATATAATGGTTAACAGAGTGGTTTTTCCATATTAGGGGTCGGGCGAGAAAACAGATTATAAAGAAACTCCATAAATAACTTCCGCCTTTTCTTAATAGCTTTTTTTAGTAGGGGTGCAATGCTGGAATGTGTAATAATTTGTGCAATTATTCTCGTGTTCATTCTGCCGCCGCGAAAGAAAGTGAAATGAAGTCGTTTTCATACTTTACAATATTGCCGTACGCAGTGAGATTTTTCAAACGGGAGCTTACCATTTGCGTCACGTACGTTTCTAAACGCGGAGCCGCGACTTCCTGTTAGTTTTCGCCAATTACCATCGGAGATCTTCGAAATGTTACCCTTTTATCCAATCCTCCGAAGGAACGGAAATGGGCGTTTTTTTAAGAGGCTGACCTGGGATGTTCGAAGGTCGCAGCATAATTGTACCATTTCATCCCCACGCTCCATGAACCTTTCCTAACTCAAAAAAACAAACATAACCGATTTTTTATTTAAAAATGATCTTTTCCTTAACTTATCAACTAATAATTGCATTGAAAACTGTTTGGAAATTAAGGTCCTCCACTTTTCTATACCTCATCTAGAAGAGAAATTAAGAAATAATCGTCTGGACGACCCGAAGAAAAGGTCCTTTCGCCTTTTACATGAAGTCTACTATTTATTATTTCTATTGTAATGGCAATAAATCAGCACACACTTTTCCTTAATGTCAATGAAATACAGTCAGAGGCTATTTTTTATAAAATGCCAACTCTGTCAAAGCAACTCTTTACCGTTCTACTTCAAGAGTTCCAGCCCTGGTCCCCGTCCGTTTGGTTATCGTTGGACGACCCTTCACTCAATTGTGAAAATCGCATGACATTCCGGGCTCAGTGAAATCTTCTTCCCTCGGATCAAAAATTCCGCGTTTCTAAAATTTTCTGCTTACCGTCCCACCTAAAATTATGCCAGTTAAACGATATGAGATATGTGTGGTGCTTAGTGACCGTTAGCAAATGATTATTTGGAGGTCGTGAGATGCGGTTTGGTGTGACGTAGGTTTTAGAAAATCATTTTCTTTATCGTGCCAATGTTTCGATCTTCATTGAGATCATCTTCAGGGCCTTAAATTTATAAACATTCTTTAAATTTTACAAATACAAGTAGGATGAGAAAAAATGAATTTATACAATATTAGAAAATTTTNAATTTTAGATTAAAAAAAATTGAATTTATGCAATGCTATAACTTTTAGATTAAAAAAATGAATTTACACAATGCTAGAAAATTTTAGATTCAATCAAAGTATTTGTACTCACTCAAAGTGTTTGTTGTTATCAAATACTTTGATTGAATCTAAAATATTCTATCATTGTATAAATTCATTAATTTGAATCTAAAATTTTCTAGCATTGTTTAAATTCATTTTTTTCTCTAAAATTTCTAGCATTGTATAAATTCATTTTTTCACATCCTACATGTATCTGTACAATTATAAATCCCAGGCCCTGAAGATGATCTCAATAAAGATCGAAACGTTGGCACGATAAAGAAAACGTTTTTCTGAAACCTACATCACACCAGCTCACGATCTCCGAATAATGATATGAGATATTTTGTCAAGATATCATCTTGTCATTTTATTCAAATCACTTCTGATGTAACTTAAAACAATATAAAACCCGCGAGAAAATACATTCACTCAGCAAGTGAATTTGTACTACTTGGACGTTTTCGATCATCAGGTCACGTCTATGAATCGCCCTTCCTCATCTTCGGTGGTTGTTCTGTGTGCTCTTTCGTCAGCTTTGTCCCACAACATCCAATGCCTGTTTAGATCAGCCAGACCCGCCTAATTATTTGTTTTGGTCTGTCAGACCTGCATCATCAGTGGCTGATTTGAATTTTATAAATTCACACATTCATATCTTCATTTCATTTTTTGCCGAATGTATACAAATAAGAAACGCAATTATGTTAATCAGATCCTGTGAAAGTGTGCCTTTGTGCAAAAATTCATTATTCTTTTCAGGACGTACGAAAAAGTTAAAAATTCTTTTTTTTTCGGGTTATAATCGACATTACTATAGTATTCTTTTTCCTTTTTCTAAATCTTTACCCATATGTGTATCTCGTCATGCACGAATTGTAAGTTTTGTTCATAGTTTGTGACAAGTGTGAAAACTTGTGAATAGACTGGGTTTTACCCGAATTGTTTTAATTTTTTGAAATTTGCCGAAACGAATTTTTTTTCTAAATCAAATTGAACTTTTGCCAAACCAAAAACGATCGTTTTCCAAAACGAATTGAACTTTTTCAAAACCTATTGAATTTTTTCCAAACCGAATAGAACATTTTTCAAAACAGATTAAACTCAATTGAAACCAAACTAAACTTTTTCTAAGTCCAATAAACAGAACCTTTTCCAAATAGGATTGAACTTTTTTCAAAACGAATTATACTTTTTCTAAACCCAAACGAATGTTTTCCAATAGAAATTTAATTTTTCCGAACTTCAACGAACTATTTCTAAACTAAATTGAACTTTTTTCAAACCAGATCAAACTTAATACAAATCAAATTGCAATTTTTCTAAATCAAATTTAATTTTTTCCAGTCAAAATTCGACCTTTGTATATCAAACAACTAAATTGATTTAGAAAATGTTTCGTCTTAGAAATATTAGAATTTTGGATTAGAAAAAAGCTCAATTTGTTCTCGCAAAAGTACAGTTTAGTTTGAAAAAAATTTAAATAGGATGAGTTTAACTTCCGTTCCTCCACTTTTATTTTTTTTATTGGGGTGTTTTTGTGAAAACCCCACAATTTGCACCAGGCTGAATTGTGCTTTTATACACCATATCCAGAGGGTGTGTTCCATCCATGTGACAGGATGGATCCATGAGGACAGTATTGCGAAATTTTTCTTTCTGTACTACGAACAAGAAATTTACTATCAATTGAAATTATTGGTGATTGGTTGAAGAAGTTGGAGAAATTTTACTTTACTCGAAAAACACTGTACAGAATTTTTTTTGCAAATAGCTTGAGAACGGTTGCCCCAAATTAAAAACTGTTTGCACCTTTGAAATCTGGATCAAAAATCCTTTTGAAAAATGTTCATTGATGAGTGCCTTGCCATTTAAAATAATTAAGTTGTTATCCGTGTCCCGAAGTCGGATCAAAACGTTTTGGTTCATAAGACACTAAGATAAAAGAAAAAATTTACGTTCCTCGGGGTTTTTCACAAAATCGCCCAAATATAAACAATATGGAGGGGGGATAAAATTTAAACTCATCTTGTTTTTTTCACGTTGTTTTTCCCTCCATCCTATCGATCGAACTATTCATACAAATATTTATAGCTTCAATGGTATGACGGTCGGTCGGGGACTCATCACTAGTAGGGTCCCAGGTTCGATCTCACGCCCCCTCCCTATTTTTCTATTTTTATTATTATTACTAGAGACCGGATTTTTATGCAGTTTCATATTTTTTTGCCACCACATACGACCGAAGAAATCAATTGTCCATCTAGGTAGCTGGACGTTTTATAGAGCATATTTTTGATATGCTTTGATATATTCATTTGATATTTGATGAATATCGCATAAAATTGCATATTTGAAGGATTTTACGTAAAATCGCATTTATCGTGCAAAATATTTAAAATTGTATATTGGCTTTCAAGGGGGGCGGAAGCATAAAACAATATAAAAAAATAACAAGTTGACGAAAAGTTGGTTTAGTTCAAAGAAAACTGAAACAGGCCGCAACGATGGTAAGAGAAGATCTAGAAATACCGACAAAATAATATAAAACCCCTTCTTAGGTCTTATTTTAATTACAATTAATTAAGGTTTTTGGTTGAGATAAAAAAAGTCAATGGCATGAGCGGGATTCGAACCCACGATCTTCGGCTAGATATGCCACTGCTCTACCACTTGAGCGGTTACGATTCGGTTCGAATCCCGCTCATGCCATTGACTTTTTATCTCAACCAAAATAATAAATAATAATAAATTGTAATATATTCATTGGTCAAGCGGACCACGAAATTAGTGAATCTTATTTTAATATTCAATATTCTCACAAATTTTAAGTGACCATAGGCACTATGTCACTGAAGACAATTTAGAGAAGTACTTGTTTATTAACATTTATACTCAATTAGTATAAAATATATAATTTAATTATGTAAGTGAGAAAATATTTTTTTTAATGTAAATAAAATCTAGGGGTCGTCGTGGCCGCAATGGTTAGGCGTTGACACGGCGCTCATCACTGTAAAGGTCCCGGGTTCGAATCCAGGGGTTCTGCATTCGAACCCGGCATATATGTTCCCATTTACAAATGGGCTTTTTTTTTCAAAAACATCGGCACCCCGAGGGTTCAAATAATCTCGTAGTTGAAATACCCTCGTTCAAAAAAACCTCGTAACTTTTAACGTATTAATACTGCATATTATTGCATATTTCAAGGCTTTCAACTGCATATTTTATGGCATATTTTGGCAATTTTTACTGCATAAAAATCCGGTCCCTGATTGTAACTATTATAGGTTTTGGTCGTAGTACTTACAGTACTGTCCTTCAAGTTTTATGTATCTTTTTATGTAAGGTTTTGGTTGAAATGAAAAAGCTAGTGCCACGATGTTTTTCATTTCAATTAAATCATTACATAAAAAGATTAATTAATTGAAAGAAGTAATTTGGTCAATAGATCACTAAACATAATGGATTTAATGAAATAACTTCACAGAATATAGTTTTTAGAGTAAATCTTTGAATTTCATTAATTTTTATGGTATATTTTTGCTAAATATTAAATACAAATAATATTATAAGAGATAAAGATATTTTTCCAAGGATATGAAGTTCTTCGGTTGATGTTTCTATAGTCATTAATTAAATGATTAATTAGTTCACCCTTGAGTTGAAATCAAATCAATTGATATTTTGTAACAACAAACATACATACAGCATGCTTTGTTACACACTTGTTTATCCACTTTTTTTGGTTTTAAAATCTCAGTAAACCGTTCCGATGAGAATCATAGGATTTCAATTTAAATCCGTTTTAAAACGAAAGGTGAACCTGAAAGTGGTGTGTAGCATGTGGCTTCTACCTCTTGAGGGCCTCCGTCGGATGGAAAGGGAAATCTTAAGAGGGGGTTTCTGGGTCAGACGTATATATCTTCCCACCGACCTTGGAGGGGTTTTAGACGGTCGTCATCCCCGTGGGCATTGGCTCATCCCCGACATGGAGTGTAAATCAAGTGCTTCCCAGTGAAACAGACAACCCTCTCACAACTGTGACCGTTCAGTGATCCCGCTCTTTTTTCCCAATCGGGGCGAACATTTGACCGATCCGTCGATCTGACGCGAATGTCACGATATCAGAAACTAGGAAACGCCATGAGGATTATTATCGTGAGTACTGATTTTAGGCCAATATTTTAAGGTGGAGGTGTTAAAACGGTTAGACAATAAGTGCATCGGTTTTTAATATAATTTAAATAGTAAACTTGTTAAAATCGTCAAATTTAATTAAACAATTTCATCCCCTAAACCAAAATCATATCTTTAAGTTATAACTTCTTTCAAGTTTCTGCTATTTCAAATCAAAACAACGCCTTGTCAATCTGCATTGTTTGTCATTGTCCTGTTCATTCTGGTCCGCTCAGTCTCGCTGTATTATTATTATTTATTTTTTTATTGAACTTGAACGATCGAACTGTTGACAAATATCGGGTTAGAAAAGAAGAAATGTTTTATTTATTTAAAAATTAATAATTACAATAATTTTTAAAGTAATTGTTATTAATTTATTAAGAAGTGAAGCATTCATAATCTTCACTATTATTCGTGGTCCGCGTGACCAATTAATATCATTCAATTAATTAAGGTTTTTAGTTCAGATAAAAAAGTCAGTGTCACGAACGGGATTCGAACCCACGACCTTCGGCTTGATACGTCGCTACTCTACCACTTGAGCTATCGTGACTTCGATCCACTCGAGCACTAATTTCCCATCCCAACCCCACCTTTTAAATTTTCCATCCTTTTTGCCAATTGTGCCAAGAAAAATTAGAAAAAAAAGTGGGGTTGAGACGGGAAGCTAATGCCCGAGTGGATCGAAGTCACTCGGGCACTAGCTTCCCATCTCAACCCCAATTTTTTTTTAATTTTTCTTGGCACAATTGGCAAAAAGGATGGAAAATCCAAAAGGTGGGGTTGAGATGGGAAGTTAGTGCCCGAGTGGATCGAAGTCACGATTGCTCACTGCTCAAGTGGTAGAGTAGTGGCGTATCAAGCCGAAGGTCATGGGTTCGAATCCCGCTCGTGACTCTGACTTTTTTATCTCAATTAAAAACCTTAATTAATTGAAAGTCATCATAATATTGAAATAGGACTGACAAAACAAAAAGAAGGATACTTAAGAAGCCAAAAAGAAAGTTAGGTACAACAATTTTTTTTGCTTTAGAAACGATTGTTCAATGAGATACTTTATTGTTTAAATAATTTTCTCTTTAATTCAAAAATTTATACTAATTTAAAACCCAAGGAAAATCAGAAATACAAATTAGGCAAGGAATAATCTAACATATTTAACGTAAGTGTCGTTAATAAGTTTCTTTCCTAATTAACCACATTAGTCAAATTGGGGTCAATATCGTTGCTTGAAAGTACCAAAGTTTCATGTACCTTCCTTATACATTTGTTACCAATCAGAAAAAAATTTTTAAGTAAAGGAAAAATTAAGTCCAGATACTTTAAAGATTTTTTTTAAAATTACGTACTAATTTGAAAGTTAAAATAACAAACTTAAATTGTCCTGTTCATCCTGGTCCGCCCGGGGTTGCTGTATTTTTTTTAGTAATATAACGATCGATAACGACCAAATTTACTGATTCATAACTTCAACAGATAAATCACACAAAACCTATTTAAAACATTCATTACAGAATAGAAAGAATTTAAGCATAAACCATCTGAAATCGAAAAAGTTTAAGTTTTTTCACGGGATATTTGTTTAAATGTTCAAACTCTCGTGTACTCCGACGGAAAAAATTTTTTGCAATTTTTTTTCGTTACTTGAAAACCTTTTATTAAATTGCTTTAAAGAATTTTTCTTGCCGCTTGGATAAAAGTCAATAAATGTTTTTCAACGATACATTTGAAAAATCGAAGTTTCCAGCCTACCACTTTAAGTATATTTTACAAGCAGTTTATCGCTTTCATCTTAAAATAGATATTGTTCCATAATAGAAAAACAGTATAAATTTATTGTGAGATTTTCTCTTAGAGTCTGCGCGGTGATGAACCTGTAGGTTTGTCTTTCTTTTCAGATTATTTTTTACTGCCTCTCCTCGAGGTTTGGACTGCCGGACGCGCTTCGGCGTCTCGTTGTCGTCAGTGGATAGTCCGTGTATTATTTATTATTATTTTAATGTAACAGACAAGATTAAAAACGCCACAAGTCAAAATTCGTCGGATAAATATCGAACATTTTGTTGAAATCAGCGAGGTGATGCACCTGGAGTTTGGTCGTCTCCGCTAATCCTGGTCCGCATATTCTCGCTGGTTTTGTCTTCAGACGTGCATCGGTATTAATAATTTTTGTATTCTGTGATTTAAAATGGCTAAGTGGTTTTCTCTTGTCATCCGATCAAACTGGTCCGTCTGTTCCCGATGATTTGCTCTGCCTAACGTTTTTAGGCTTTTGTTAATGAAATATTTTTTATGGCTACTATGCCACATATTTGCCACTAAATATGAAAACTACCGAAAGAGTTTGATAAACAGCAAACGTGAGATATTTCGTTGAAGCCAGCTATTTCATGAACCTGTAGTTTGGTTTTGCTAATAATATTTGACTATCTGTTGTTATTGTTTGCTGGTCGTGTTTCGAATAATCGCCATCTTCAGTCGTTGTTCTGCCTGTTATTTTGACAAAAAAAAAAAAAAAACGCTAAAGACAAAATGGATAAACAACAAATGTGAGACTTTTGCAGTAGCAGCGAGCTGGTGAACCTGGAAAATCGTAGTTCTCGCTGATTTAATAAGACATGTATCAATATTCAATATCTTCCATGGTTAATTTGTTTTGCATGTTAAAAAATTGATTTGGTTTTCTCCTGTCTTTCTTGAAATGTGCCTGATTAAAAAAAATTGTATAAATATTTATCTCTTGGCAGTATTTGATCATTTCAACCCTCGTATTCTTGCCGATTTGGTCTATCGCAGGCATTTCGGCTTCTCGCCATCTTGTTTATCTAAACTATTCCCTCCACTGAAGATGGCTAGATGACCAAAACAGCGAGGGGGCAGACCAAAATGATCGAAAATTGCCAAACCTCAAATATTTATCTCGATTTTTATTTTATTTGGCCTTTATTTCTTCTATTCTGTCGGTAATATCATTGTTATTTATTTTTATTTTTAAGGTTTGAATTAGACTACCGGTCCTGTTAAAACACACCATTTAATCTACAGTAATAAATAAACCAATAAACGATATTGATAAGAAAAGAGTTTGAAAATTTTATTGAATTTTTACACCAAAAGCAAAGGTTTGTCAAATTATGTTTAGCTCTTATACATTGTTAGGTGTTCGTTTAACATAAAAAAATATGTATTCAATTTTTTGTTTATATTTTATGGCGGTGTTTTGTGTATTTGACCTATTCACGTACCCTAATTCGTAAAAATATTCCTTTTCTTATTTTATCTCGTATTTTTTCATGAGTATGTAAATTTTTTCGACACTAAATGTATGTATTCTTCTTGAAATCAAGTTATTGTTGGTCAAAGTCCATGTTTACCCACACCTACTTCTTTTGTACCATTGTTTTCAGTACCGGCCCAGCGTTTTTCTTCATCTCTTCTCACGAACTGTCTAGCTCGATTTATAAATTCAATTGTTAACATTATTATTTTTATTATTGTACTTATATTATAATAATGTTCAAATTTGCAATAAAACACTTAATATAAAGTAGCTAAGTGGAAGTACGAGATATCAAACATGCACAAATATAAAAATTATTGTTTTTCTTGGTAATTAATAGTTGAAAATTTGTAATTACTCAGACGTTGTGAGAAAGTACTAGCGACTATGATGAGAAACACGGTCATCAGGACATTTGTGATGAGGTAGGTTGTTGAGTGTAGGCAACCCGTTTTCCTTTCGAACCCAAGGGTCCTTTTAAAGCATTCCAAAGGAATAATAAAAACCTTTTAATTATCATTAAAACAAACTTTCTCTTTGTCTTCCTCTTAAAAAATTGGGGTTTAAAGAAGAAACCAGGTCGAGATTAGATCGATCCTTGGATGCATAGCAAGTGTCAACAAGTGCGTTGAAAAAGTGTTCTTCTTGTATTGTCGGACCGGATCTTAAAAGAGAAATTTGAAGAAAATAATCGAAACTTTGGAATCATAAAAGCTACTAATTTTCCAACGGTTCCTACCTTTGATTGCGGTTAGTTGATGTTTTATTATGAGATGCCAAAGCTGTTTATTTGAAAGAAATTAAGCTTGTTATTCTTTTCTTTTTTTCTATTATTAATATTCTACAGGCAAACAACGGCCACTCTAAGTATTTTTAATTACCTTTTACGCAATCCTCCATTGATAACCTTACAACAATGTTCGGTCCGTTTTAAACGATTAGAGGTAAATGAAAGACATAAAATCTCCCAGTTGTATTTACAATTGGATTTTATAAATAAATATTTGAATAGTTAATTTCTTCTCGTCATTTTTAAGTTTCGAATTTGTTTGAGTGATGGCTTTAAGAGATACAGATTCAGCTAGAATCATAGAATTGTTAGGAGATGGAAGAAGTCAAGCGTAGTGGCCATGGTGATTAACCCAGAAGTCCGAAGGGTCTACCAAGATACTGGAGGTTACTCAATAAGGCACGGATCAGGTCGCCATCGGGTTACATCTCAGGGAGGTAACTACTTGGAACGGGCTTCAAATCAATTTTTGAAGCGAATGGTTATGTAGTCCCGACTTTGTTGAGATCAAGCAACAACTTCGACAAGTTAGAAATGGTAATGTCAGTTTATGCACTGTAAGGAGAAGATTTTCAGAAGCTACATTACGTTCGAGAAGGCCTGCCACTGGTCCAGAATTTCTGACAAGGCACAGAACAGCTCGGTTAAGTTTCGCAAGGAATCACTTCAATTGCCCCGAGCAAGATTGTACTAAAATCTTGTTTCCATAGGAGTCAAGGTTGTTTTAGGTTTTCCGAAAGCCTAAAGAGGATCTGAATAAGAACAGGAAACCGACATTCGACTCCGGAGAAGCTATGTTGGTGTGGTGTCATGGTTTGGACAGTCTATGGAAACTTGATGTTTATCGAGGGTTCCCAAACAGCTGTTGTTCCTTACACGCCACTAAATGGCAACGGTTTTATTTTTATGCAAGACCCTACATAGCTAGGATCATTAGTACCTACCTAGATCGGGCTTCAAATCAACTGAAGTGAACAGTTATGTAGTCCCGACTCTCTTGAGATCAAGCAACGACTTCGACAAGTTATAAATGTTAATGTCAGTTTATACACTATAAGGCGAAGACTTTAAGAAACTCGATTGCATGCGAGAAGGCCACTGGTTCAGAACTTCTGGCAAGGCACAGAACAGATCAGGTTAAGTTTACAGTTAACAGGTTAAGTTTCGCAAGATAGAACTAATGGTTCTTAAAAAAATAAACGACAAGAAATGAAAGGACTGACTAGATTATTTACCAAACTCAACTGTCCACAAATTGGATATCCTCAAGTTTTAACTCGATTGTTCTATTACTTGGCTGAATGTCATAAAGGAAACACATTTGTAAAATATGTACACTAGAATAAGACAATAATTTGATATAAGGACCACACCTTTACCATAATACATCAAATTAAACTTCAAGTGGTTCTCTTCAATAAGACAATAAAACAGGACCTTCGTATTTTGAAGCAAAAGGTGGCCACCATTAATATTTTAATTATATCTTAGGCAATCCTCCATTGATAACCTTACAACAATGTTCCGTCCGTTTTAAAGGATTAGAGGTAAAAAGACATAAAATCTCCCAGTTGTGTTTACAATTGGAATTTATAAATAAATCTTTGAATAGTCAATCAGTTCTCATCATTTTTAAGTTTCGAATTTGTTTGAGTGATATTGTAGTTTTAAGTGATACAGATTTGGCTAGAAGCAAAGCATTGTTGGGCGAGGAAGATGAGAAGTCTATGTGGCCGGGGTGCTTATCGAAGAACGACTGCCCAAAGGGTCTTCAATCGAAGATACTAGAGGTTACTCAACAAGGCACGGATCAGGCCGCCATCGTGTTACATCTCAGAGAGATGATCGTTTTATTGTTTCCAATGTACACCATAATCGCCATTCTATCGCTGTTGAGCTCAAGCGACGTCTTCAACAAGTAAGAAATGTTAATGTCAGTTTACGCACAGTAAGGTGACGACTCAGAAGCTGGATATATACGAGAAGGCGTTCCAGTGGCAGATCATCTGACAAGGAACGGAACAACTCTGTTAAGTTTCGCAAGAAATCACGTCAATTGGTCTGACCAAGAGTGAACTAAAATCTTGTTTTCGGATGAGTCGAGGTTTTGTTGGAAGTCTTCCGACGGCCGGGAGAAGGTTTGGAGAAGAACAAGAGACCGACATTTCGACTCCGGAGAAGCTAGGTGGTGTTATGGTTTGGACAGTTTATGGAAAGTCGCACAACTTCATCGAGGGTTCCCAAACAGATGCTGCTCCTTACACGTCAATAATTGGCAAAGGTTTTATTTTTATGGATGATAATGGATCATTGGTAACTATTTGGAACCGGCTTCAAATCAATGTTGAAGTGAACAGTATGTAGTCCCGACTCTATTGAGATCAAGCAAGGATTTCGACAAGTTATAAATGTTAATGTCAGTTTATACCACTGTAAGGCGAAGACTTTCAGAAGCACGATTGCATGCGAGAAGGGCTGCCACTGGTCCACAATTTTTGACAAGATATAGAACAACTCGGTTAACTTTCGCAAGTAACCACATGAATTGGCCCGAGCAAGATTGAACTAAAATCTTGTTTTCGGATGGGTCAAGGTAGGTCATTAGACAAGATAGGTATTAGAAGTCTTCTGACGGCCAAGAGATCGTTTGGAGAAGAACAAGAGAGCGATACATCCCCGCAATATTTTCACTCCGGAGAAGGTGGTGTCATGGCTTGGGCAGGCATTTCTGTGGAAGGTCACACCAATTTGATCTTTATCGAGGGTTCTCTAACCGTTGAGCGATATATCGAATATCCGAAGAGGTTGTTATAAGCCACTAATTAGCGACGCTTTATTTTTATGCATGACAATGCTCCACGCAGCTAGGATCATTGGTAACTACTTGGAAGGGGCTTCAATTCAATGCTTCGTGTGACCAGCATGTAGTCCCGGCTTAAACCCAATCGAATAACTTTGGGACGAATTGTCAAAGAGGATAAAAAGTAGCCCAGTGATGCCAGAGAATTTGCAGGAATTAAGATTAGATTGGAGGAGTATGAAGTAATACCCACAGTACTAGATTCAAAACCTCATAAAATTGATGTCACGTCGAATGCAAGAGGTAATCGACGCAAGAGAGGAAATATTCCGTTCTGAATTGAACTTGAATGTGGCTACTTTTTTGCTTCTCAGTATATATTTTTCAAAATAATTATTGAAACTAAAGATCGGGTGCGATAAACTCCAACATTTTTTAGTTTAAAACAAAATCTTTCATCACAAATAATACTTTTTTGTTCAAACAGTACAGTTGATGCATAATATAATTCTAATACGAATGATGTTAGGTAGTAAATTAATAAACCTATAAATTAATTAATGAGCTAGAGTTAATTCTAAGAAGGTATTGATTTATCATGATTACAGGGTAAGGATGAATTACAGGAAAATTAGTCCTATAATAAACCGAGATGATATTACCATTATTACCACTTGTTACCACTTCAAACAAGGATGTGGTTAACATCGTGCCTGCGTAATTATGAGACCAATTTACAAAATTAGATGATACGTTACAATGAAAATTGTTCTAATTTTCATAAAGTTAAGAAAAACTTCATCCTGTTCCTCTTTTCTCTTGTTCTGTCAGAATAATCATTTCAGATAATGAAGATTTTGCTTATAAGTCGAGTTGAACAATTGCATAAATATTTTTTCTTTAAATTTTGTACAATGATAAATTTGACAGAAAGTCACGTAGCACCAGATGATGGCCATCTTCAATGATCGTCTGTTATTACGACTTTTCTAGAGTATTTGCTTCAAAGTAACAAAAGATAGACGGCTGGAGGTTGATCTGACGCGGGCAGATCAAACCAGCGAGGCTATGCGGACCAGGATGATAGGAGACGACCAAGGTTGAGGTTCATCACCCCCCTGCGACGAGAAATCTCACTATTTTAGAAATTGTACATCTCCGAATGGGGCCGCGCCGGCTGAGCTTCGTGTGTCACGCACACGGAATTCGATTCGATTTCCCGTGTTGCCCCAGGGGTTTTCGGATGCTAATTTGAATTTAGCGAATTCAGATTGACGAGTAGCAAAAAGACTGCCACTCGAGCTTCATTTTAAACAAGAGAAACCACTTACACACAGCGCAGACCATTGATGATAATGAAAATCCACATAATGTAAACATGGAACAATGAAGAACCGCGACGAAACATCTGACAGGTAAAACCAGCGACGAGAATATGCGGGGACCAATAAGACCAAGGGGGACCAGAGAAGACGAAATTCCATGTTCACCAACTCGCTAACTTAACAAAGCGTCTGACGTTTATTGTTTATTCGATGCATTTCGAATTTTGCTTAATATTCTCTATTATGTCAATATAACACACAGACCTACTACTGAAGATGGCGAGAATCCGAAACGGGAACTGTAAACTTAACAGCGATGAGAGATAGTCATGAATTAGTTGATTTCAACAAAATGTCACTTTGTTGTTTACCAAACCTACTTCGGTATTTATCATATTCGGTAGTTAGTGTGTAGAAGCCAGAAAAACATTTTTCTTTATTATGAAATCCTCAATCATATCTGCCAGACTAAATCAGCGAGAATAGACGGTCCAGGATGACCAGAGACGACGAAATTCCATGTTCACCAACTCGCTGACCACATCAAAACGTCTCACATTTGTGGTTTATTTAACATATTTCAACTTTTAGCATCTTCAATGCCTAGTAAGTGGAACTTGTAGCTTTTTTTTGACCGGCGAAACAGCAAGGCGGACCAAGATGTTCCGAGATGACAGTCAGGAAATTTCAAGAATCACAAACGAAAAAACGGCTCGACTAGACAAGCAGTACAAGCCAACTAATATTGCTATATTACATCAAACAGAACAGCCACTAAAAAACACGGAATGCTGAAAACCAACTAGCAGAGAAAAGAGCGAGATCAGGCGGACCAGGATTACAAGAGACTACCAAACTTCAGGTTCTTTACCTTGCTAAATTCAGGATAATATCTCGCTAATGTCAGACGTATTTAGCAACTTTAGCATCGCCTTGTCTGTGGCACTAGTTACCATGTCAAGTAAGTTTCTGTTATTCTGACGGAGAAAATGACAGCAAGAATAGGCGGACCAGGATGTTCGGAAACAACCGAACTACTAATCAAGACTCACAAGAGAGAACAACTTGGCTATTGTTAAACACATAATACAAACCAACCACATGACTACAGACCGGCACTGAAAAGGGTAAAATCCTGAAACGCGTCTGACAGACAAAACCAGAAAAATAAGCGGCCAGGGCATTTTTGAACCGATCGTACAACTACTTTAAAAAATTGGTCACAAAAAGCCCACTCAATTTTAAACAAGCAACATAGACCAAAATGTCTTTCTTTATCAGTTCGGATATACCAATCGCTGAAAAAAACGAAATATCACAGACAAAAGTAGGGAAAACATGCAACCCGTGATGATCAGCGACACGGACAAGATACACACAACATCTGGAGACAACGATATGCCGTACCACGTCCGACAGACCAAATCGGCGAAAATAGGACCAGGATGGCCTGAGACGTTAAAGCTAGCTCATTACCTCTCTTACTTTAAAAAAATATTACTATCAGATGTGTTTAGGCATTTAACATCGTCAGTGTCTAATCTAGGGCTTAATCGTCTTAAAATGGATATTTTGTTTATTGTCAAAGACCAAACCAAATAGAATAGAATGATTGGATACAATTAAACTAGAAATTTTAAGAACCCCATAGAATCATTGTTAAATAGACAACAGAGATTAACTAAAGAAAAAGACGAAATGTAGAAACGTATCCGACTGACAAAACCAGCGAAAAAAGGTGGATCAGGATGACCAGAGACGTTCAAGCTTCAGGTTCATCACCTCGCAGACCCCACTTGTTGGATCAATCTTAAACATGACATTTGACAAGAAAGAGGCACTCGAGAGAATCGTTTCCTGTGGTCGGGTCAGATTTCACGTTCGTGTTTTCAATAAATCGTTCGCGTGAGGAAACCGCGATAATTGCCGTTTCTTAGACTTCATCCTGTGGGAATGGGTGTTGTTTTAAAAACAAGATTAATCCCTCCTTCGTAGCGGCGGGCTCCGTTGGAAAATCCTCTTTGTCCACGGTCTTACAATTGTCTAGAATGTAGGAAAGGATCTCGACCCGACCGTGCTGAAGAACCGGGCCGAAAAATTTGCAAATTGACACTTTGCGTCTCAACTGCTCTCACTCATCTCGTAGTAGGACGGGCCGTGTTGAAAGTAAACGATGCGGAGGGAAAGTAGCCTCGTAAAGGAGCAAGGACGAAGGATAGCTTATTTGATCTATCAAGAGACGGACATCAGTTTCGTTTTCAATACGATTCATAGATTTCACCGTGGCAATCATTTTAAATGCATCTTCTTTAGAAACTTTTCTCTTCATTTCTTTTTTTATTTCATACTTCATCTAAGTTGTTTATTCCCAACAAATTGTATTTTTAAGGATCTATTAACCTATGTATACCACTAAGTACTGAAAATTTTTAAAATTTGATACATGATAAAGCAATAAATAAAGTTTTAAAAATAAAAATATAAAATTAAGAAGCAATACAACACAATTTATAGGAAAATGTCCTAAATTAATATGTTTCATAGAATTTAAGTTAGTAATTTACACGCTAGAATCCACTTTTTGTAAAGGGTGGTTCTGCATTTTTGTCGTATCTGGTCCGCCTAAGCTCGCTGGGTCTTTTTGTCATAGACGTTTCAGCATTTTACCTTTATCAGTGGCAGGCTAACTTATGAGGTTGGTTCGTGATCTACGTTCCCAATGGGGTCGCAATGTCTTATAATATTAACATTGAGGTTATTTAGAGTGCGCCCCTAGCCGTCAGATTCTCACGTTTAGATTCTCGAGTTAGGAGCGACTCACCTCCGTGCACGGAAAATTTGCTTCTTCCGAGAGGTTCGGTGTAGAAGCCCGCAAATCCCCAGACTAATGGACAGGCATGCTGACTTCTCCCGCTTGCCCCTTCCGAGGGGGTGGGTTGTTGTGCACTTAACCAGTGCACTCAACCAAGGATACATAAAAGGGGTCGAAATGCATCGGCCAAGTCTCCCACAACTCCATCTCCTTGGGTGTAGGGGCTACGCTAGCGTCGAAATCTCCAGATGCCCTCCGGCCGCGGATTCGATTTTAGTGGAATCTCTAACCACCCTCTAGAGGAGTGGGTAAAGGCAGCCCAGACAACCACCAGCGACAAGCATCCATCCCTGTCCACCATTCCTCACGCATTTGAGGGACGCCTTCAGCGTAGTCATAGCTCCTCGCTGGCTAAACGCTCTCGGCAATCCGATCCATCAGATTCCCATGAGGTCGGGAGGTAATTCGGAGGTCATACGCAAGTACTACGGTCCACGGCCTCGAATGAAACACAGCCTCTTCCTAGGTACCCGCCAGGGGTCTCGCCACTCAGGCACTGCAAGTCCTTACCCATGCAGCTGGGCTTGAGGAACCTGGAACGAAAATACGCTGCCCCGCAGTTCAGATGGTTATGCACCCTGGTTCGTAATATGTGTTTGTGTTTAAGTTTAAGCTAAGTCTCTAAATCTTGTGATTCTCGAAATTGGTAGTTCATTCGTGTCTGAACATCCTGGTCCGCCTATTCTCGCTGGTTTTACCTCAGAATAAATAAAACCATCTTTACACGCAACAGACTAGGCACTGAGGTTGCTAAATGCCAAAATATATTTGACATTTTTGAGATATAATAATAATTGTCTGCGAGGTAATGAATTGGAACTGCATATACCTTCTATGTTTAGCTTGCCGTTGAAACAGGCAAAACCAGCAATAATAGGCGGACCAGGATATTCGCAGACGATTAAACTTCTAATTTCAAGTATCCCAAGAGGAAATCACTTAGCTTTTAGCGGAGCACAATCACACCAACCACATGATAAGCCGAATAAGGCGAAAGGCCGAAACCCCTGACAAACAAAACCAGCGAGAATAGGCGGACCAGGATATTCAGAGATGATTAAACTTCTTATTTCAAGATGTTTTTTACAAGTGTTCGCAACAGCAGAGGTTGTGTCAATCCTCGGGGTGTCGGTGTTTTTGAAAAAAGACCAATTGTAAGTATGTCCAGCGGCCCTGCTTCGAACCCGGGACCTTTATCGTACAGTGATGAGCGCCGTGTCAACGCCTAAACCGTTGCGGCCACCGATGCCCCCAACTTAGCTATTGTAATCACATAACAACAACCACATGAATTTACAGGCCAGCCACTGAAAAAGGCGAAATGCTGAAACCTCGACCAAACTGCAAATTCGACACCTCGCACACCCCCATAAAGAAATCTCACAAATTACGATTTTTATGCTGATGATGTCGTTTCAAAGACCTGCTAGGTTTTGTGATAGACTTAAATCAAAAAGAACAAAAAATAGGTTTCGTGCTATTATTATTTTTGTTAAGGTTTTACGAGATAAGTAAGATAAAAGATAAAAGTTTACATAAATGAGCTCACGCTTTCATTTTTTTTTCTTCTGTGCTTGTAAGCTCAGCAGCATAACACATCTCAACAGTAGTAATTGTGGACAATAAAATATGATATTGTATTAAACCAATTCGTGTTTGTAAGATGAAGGGTAAGGTGATAATCTAGGAATTTTGAAAAATTGAGTGAATATATATATTATGTTAGATGACATGATATTGCACACTGTTGTACACAGCTAAACAGCTAAAAAACTAAATGTAATTTGGCATTTGAAGCTTAATAAGGTTAGATCATATTTAATATAATTATCATCCTAAATCGAAAATATTTTTTCGATGTTCATGTTGATCATTTCTTTTTAACTTTCTAATGTTAGAATGAATTGCAAATATCGAAATTGTCGAGATATGAGGCGAATATCGTTGAGTCATTTTATTGCTTATACTTCCGTCGAACAATTTTTTCGCTTATTTTCACAAAAGATATCTCAATTACCGGCATCCTTCAGTTTCATATCGATCAGCTCGAAAAAAATTCCGGCAGCACTTCGGCCGGTGAAAGTCGTAAAATGAATTATGTATAACATGTCGTACTGTCATTAAATTAATCCCATTGATATTCTCGCGATGGTCACCGTTTTCACTTGGGACGAAAGACACCGGTTTTCACCCCCAATTGGAAACTATTGAATGAAATTATTCCGAAGGCGTGTGGACATTTGGCCGGTTTTTGGTGCCAATCCGACGAATCGCACTAGATTAACAACACGAATTATCGTTTGTAGAAAACCTGTACTAAAAGTCCTACAAGCTAGCCTGATTGAACATAAATGAGGACAGTGAGTAAAGTAATTCTTGTCATATAGGAGGGCTTAACGCCCAACTGCCCGTTGAATGTCATAAACGAGGGCTTGATAACATTACATTACTTTTTTCACATTATTCTCAATTAAAATTCCACGGGCTGAGACGGCATTTGAACCCCGAACCCTTTTCTAACGAGGCAATACCCAGTCGGACGCCCGAACCATTCGGCTACTGCGGTCCTCATTAACTTAACATTTTTTTAGAAGAATGTGTCAATCTCAGACGAAATCCGTCTACGATATTCGGGCTGTTTTTTCTTAACGAAATATTCTTTAATTAATTATTTGAATGGTACATGGCGTCTTTCTTTG
Source organism: Cimex lectularius (assembly GCF_000648675.2). NCBI lineage: Eukaryota > Metazoa > Arthropoda > Insecta > Hemiptera > Cimicidae > Cimex > Cimex lectularius. The sequence goes on along the minus strand of NW_019392635.1, from coordinate 729,938 downwards.
CCTAGAAGAGGTCGTCGATGAGTCTGGCACTCGGGTTTGCTCTGGAAACTAAAGAATATCCTCCCTCATGCGAACTATCTCATACTGAGATCATTTGAGAGTAGGTGTTCCTCAGGGAAACATTCTTGGTATATTTCTTTGTTCAGTATACACAGCAGTTATTACTATACATGTTAACATTTTTGAACACATACCTTCGGTGATGATACCGCGCTTCTTTGCAATAATTTGGCCTCTCTGATATACACCCAACACTTACCAAAGCACCAAAATAAATTTGAAGCATGGTTCACAAAATGAATTCCCGAGCGAGCCGCCTCCGCGAGGCCCATCCCGGACACAATAAAGAACTGTGACAAAGTGCTCGCCAGGTGGATAGAGATGCGACCGTCTAATAGACAAGACATAATAATAGCTTCCGTCTATAATCGAAAAAGCTATATAGCAGCGCAAGCCAAGAAGCTGCAAAGAGCCAGATATGGCTTAGGAGCGGCAAAACACAAAAGGCACAGACGGTTCACAAAATGAAGAAAGAAAATAAACCTAACTAAAAGGGTAAAGATAAATTTTATCTTGCGAAAAAATATTTGACGCCCATTGAGCATAAATGAAACTCCATTGTTTACCACTCACCTTGCGCGTTATTTTCGATTTTTAATGGATAAACTGACTTGGAATCCCCACACAAGACTAAAAAGACAAGAAACAAACCGATGATATAAACGACTAAAAAGATTACTTGACTCACGTTCATAATTAGACATTGAAAACGAACTTTTAAAATATGAAACATTTCTGGGCTATGGTTGTGAAATGTGGGGCCCACCCAAAAATTCCAATCTATTCAGTAGAAAATTCTCCTTCAAAAAACCTTGTTATTTTTCAAATCATTCTATCCATAACGACCTCCAGTGAAATTTTGATAATCTGACTATTTCATGATTTGTACGATTATTTTTCCTATTTTTTCTACTGATTATAAGGGTATTTCTTTAATTTTCATTTTTTCCTTGTTTTAAAATTCAATTGATTTCATTGAAGTTACCTACCCTGTACCTCCAACAGGGTTAAAACTTTAATGGAGAGATAATAACAGCCTAATGAGGGAACGTCCCATACTCAAGGCCTCCAGGACATGAGCAGGGTATTTGAATTCAAACAAAATTTGAACAGACCTAATTACCAAAAAAAAGAATGGAAAAAAATAAAAAGTCCCCTTCGTGCTCAACGCTTCTGATGGCACACTAATGGATCTAGAACTCAAGAAGGTACAGTGGGAGGAGAGTTCGGTCCTGGAACCAAATACTCAGCTCCGTGGGAAAGTACACCAGCATCTTCCATGCAAGCGTTGTATTCAGTTCAACCCTCTCACAGGGTACAAAACCAAGCAAGGTCAGGTCAGATAGCCTGGTGACAACTTAGAGCACTATGCCCAAACATCAATCTCAAATTTCTCCAAAGTCAGTGTCACGAGTGGGATTTGAACCCACGACCTTCGGCTAAATACGCCACTGCTCTACCACTTGAGATAGATCAAGTGATCTTTATTTTCCCTCCTTTTTGCTCTTTTTCAAATGTCGTGTAATCTATGTGTTTCTCTGCGACAAAGGAAACGGCCACGGAGAGATTTAGTGAAGTATACTTCATTTCGCTTATTAAGTCCATTTAGGTTACGTGGTCTGATTGGCCAAATAAATTATTTTCAATTAATTAATCTTTAAGTAAGATATTGGTAGAGATAAAAAAAAAGGAAAAATGCCAAAAAGGAGGGAAAATTCAAAAGGTGGGCCGAGATGGGGAGTTGGTGTCCGAGTAGATCGAAGTCGCGATAGCTCAAGTAGTAGAGCAGCAGCGTATTTAGGCAAAGGTCATGGGTTCGAATCCCGCTCGAAACACTGACTTTTTATCTCAACCAATACCTTCCTTAAAGATTAATTAATTGAAAATAATTTATTTGGACAAACCACGAAACCTAATCTACATTTACATATCTATGTTTTTCTCTACTTTTTCTTTTCTTTTGCTCCAAACTCCCGCACAAGGATTTTAGCTCACTGTTTATTTTAAAGTTGTTTTAATTGTACATTATTGTAAATGAAAGTATCGGATTTCCTAGATATCAAATCACCATAGGATACATGTGGTCCGACTAGCCTGCTCGAATCAGTAATTACTGATACTCTCTAGTTGTTATCATTCCTAGGGATGACTAGCCGTACTGTAAACATTGGTGAAATTTCTAATTTTATTTTTACAGACTCATCCATAACCATATGGGTGTAATGTCTTGTCACCGGATACACTTCCAACATTATAAACCCGTTAAGGGACACGACATCTATTATCGAAATATTGTATATTTTCGGAGTTAAAGAACATTGAAGAAAGATCTCCCGGAGCATAAATCCCGTTCAATGTAGTAACAAAAAGCGGAGATTTAATGAAAGGTCCTAAGTGGAAAAACGCCAGGAATGGACGGTTTTACGAAGTGTGATACGTGATAAATTATCTGATAGACGCAACACGCGCTTCATTCTTTTACTATGTGAAATAGACATGTACTCTCCGAGAAATGTTAGATATAAACCGACAGTTTTTTAACGATTAAAAGAACAACTTGATTAAATGTTATGGGATGTTTTTCTTTTGTACATAACACTAAGAAGAATGCTATCATCATAACTTCTTATCCTGATAAATTTTGAAAAATTTACTAACTTATTAAATGTGGTGTTTTTATTAATCAATCTTTATGTAAGGTATTGGTTGAGATAAAAAAGTCAATGTCACGACACAACTTGATTAAATTTTATGGGATGTTTTTCTTTTATACATAACACTGAGAAGAATGTTATCATCATAACCTTTTTATCCTGATAAATTTTGAAAAATTTACTAACTTATTAAATGTGGTGTTTTTATTAATTAATCTTTATGTAAGGTTAATTGAGATAAAAAGTCAGTGTCACGAGCGGGATTCGAACCTACGACCTTCGGCTAAATAAGCCGCTGCTCTACCACTTGAGCTATCGTGACTTCGATCTACTCGGACACCAACTTCCCATCTCAACCCAACCTTTCGAATTTTCCCTCCATTTTGCCATTGTTCAGGTTAGATTGAGATGGGAAGTTGGTGTCCGAGGAGATCGAAGTCTCGATAGCTCAAGTGGTAGAGCAGCGGCTTATTTAGCCGAAGGTCGTAGGTTCGAATCCCGCACGTGACACTGACTTTTCTATCTCAACTATACCTTACATAAAGATTAATTAATTGAAAGATGTTATTTCGTCAATCGTACCACGAAATCCAATGGGTTTTTATTAATCTTGTGGATATTCTTCAATCAAATATCGCCGTTTTTTGTGAAAGCTTTGTAATTGTTTGAAAGATTGTAAAGCGACGAGTTTTCAATGCGCGCATTTTGTCGAAACTCTATGGCGGTTTTTCTTCATTTTCTCTTTCGCCGGCCAAAAACAGAATCTCTCAGTTTGCTGATTCAAGTACGGCGGCCTGTAAAACCAAAATCAGATACTTTCTCCGTAATGACACCTACGGCGAATGTACCAGTATAATCACCGGTTGAAATCGTTGCGGTCTGCGGGGAGAGAATCCGTTCCTCATTGGGCAAAAGATTATTGAATTTTCGTTTTTTTTGCTTTGGAAAACCGTCCCCCCTCGCGCACGCACTTTCGCACGCACACTCACCTCTATTTAAAAAAAAAACAACTCTGAATTACCATTTGTAGAGGATGAAATTTGTTATGCATTTGCAAAAAGGTTTTGACTGCACGAGTTTTCAAAAGAGAAATTAACGAACATTAACATAAATCAACATTTCTCCCTTAAAGAAAGCTATTCGAAGTGCAAAACTTATTTAACTCTTTAAAATTTACTTTCCGAATAGATTTAAGTGTTGCTAAACTGTGAATTTAAAAAAAAAAATCTTTTAAAAAATTGTATACAAACATAACAGTACAAATCGACATAATAAAAATAAAAGAGTAACAATATATTTAGACTATTGCAAAATAAAAGAAATCCTTTGGACAATCTTTAATACTTAATTAGTTTGTCATTCTCCTCATTCTCTTTCCGAAGTTCAAAAAAAGGACAACACGAGAGAACACGCACGCACAACTCGAGTGAACATGTGGTTAGATGGTCAGTGGTCTCTAATCGTCCTGATCCGTCTGTCCTCTCCGGTTTGGTCATTTCACCATCTTTTGTGCTTAGTTCATCTGTAATTCTCCTAAGTCTCTTTCCTTACAGCTTAAAAGAAGTACAAAAACGAGAGGAATACGCAAGTGAACTTGTGATAAGATAGTAAGTGGTCTCCTATCATCCTGATCCGCTTTTCCTCGCCTGTTTCGACTGTCATTTCGCCATCTTCTCTGATTCAGTGTGTCGTTTTCCTTCTTATATAGCTGTTGAAAAACTAAAAAAAAGGAAAATAGCGAGACCAAACGAACAGACCCATCCAATGGACGTGTAGTTCAGCGCGACATGCATTTTTCTATGAGAAGGCCACAATGTATTACTTGTGAGTGAGAACAATGGAAAAGACTATTGTCGAATAATATTTAAATATATGTAACTACAAATCGCTGCAATTTCTTCAAAAAATAGAATAATTTATTTTCGTATAGATGCATGTAGACTCGTCAAGTTACAAATAAATTAATGTAATATCTATATACAGTCATATACAGTACAGTATATACATCTATATACAGTTTTATATATATATATATATATATATACAGTGTATCACACGTCAAGTTACAAATAAATTAATATAATATCTATATAGTGTCATACACAGTACAGTATATGTATCTGTACAGTAAAAACATAACATACAGTCATACGTATAGATATATAATATCTATATACACTGTATGTAGACACGTCAAGTTACAAATAAATTAATACAATTAGACTTAAAAAATAATTACATAATTATCGCAATAAGGTATCATGGCCTAGGAAAACTTAAAAATTCGTTTAGATCGTAATATCCGATTCCTGCTCGTATCCGTATTGATAAAACAACCATATTTGATTTTGGTTTGAATTCGTTTATGTATTCCCATGTCAAGGAGGAATCAATATTCAACCCCAAAATCTACTGAGCCGGCCAAAAACAGTCTATACTTCCAATATCCATAAACGTCAAGGGTATACATCTCCAAACATACACGACCTGAATAAAACCCAAGTCACCCAAATATATCTAAGTGATCTTTTTGCGAGACTTCCAGACGGACACCTTATTTACACCAACGGATCCACTCCTAAATGGACTAGTAGGTTATGCATTTTTCCTGTACAGAACTACAGAAAAAAGTTTACATTCCCACAGTAATTATCTAAATACACTGCAGAATTGGTTGCTATCAGAGAAGCTATGAAGTCTGCGAACAACTAGCAAGACAGTGGTCGTATGTACAGATTACCTTAATTTTGTCCAAAAACTTCGCAATGATAAAAAGTTGTATATCTCGGACTACATAATTATAGAAATCCTTGAACTTGCAGCAATGATCAGGTCTAAAGGGCATAAAATAGTAATCACCTTGATCAAAGGCCAAACAGGCCAAAAACAGTCCATACTTCCAATATCTGTAGATAAAGGGTCAAGGGTACATACATGTCCAAAACATCCACCGACTTGAATAAAACCCAAGTCACCCTAAAATATCTAAGTGATCTTTATGCGAGATTTCCAGATGGACATCTTATTTACACCGTCGGATCACTCCTAAATGGACTAGTAGGTTGAGCATTTTATGATCCTGTACAGAACTACAGTAAAAAGTTTTCACTCCCACAGTATTTATTTATATACACTGCAGAATTGGTTGCTATAAGAGAAGCTATGAAGTATGCGAACAACTAGCAAGAAAGTGGTCGTATGTACAGATTGCCTTAGTTCTGTCCAAAAAATTCGCAATGATAAAAAGTTGTATATCACGAACTACATCATTATAGAAATCCTTGAACTTGCAGCAATGATCAGGTCTAAAGGGCATAAAATAGTAATCACCTGGATCAAAGGCCATACAGGGTTCAAACAAGATGATGCCGTAGATCGGCTTGCCAGAGATGCCACCACAACGAGCAATTCTCTAAAAGCGCCTGTACCCAGAAAAGATCTTCATGCTATATTAAGATTGCAATTGCAAATAAATTGGCAAATTGAATACTTGTCAAATAACAAAGGGATAAGATACAAAAATATGTTTCCCTTGGTAGTACGTGAATCTTGATTCACCAAAGAAATTAATACAACCAAGGCATTTTGCAAAACATTAGTAAGGTTAAGATCCAATCACGAACTGGGCAAGGGATATCTCAACAGATTTAATAATAATCCCGTCACCGAACTGAGAGGACTGCGTAACATATGAAGATCATCATGCACTGCAAGAAACATTCTCATGAACGCAGAAATTTGTTCGACAATCTCTCAAATGCGAAAGAAAGAAATCTTCAACCACCTTATGTATACAAGCTCTAATATCGTCAACCGAATTAGCTTTGAATGGCTGTATAAATATTTTGGAGTCAATAAAAAAAAATCATTCAAGGAGGAATCAACATTCCCCCCAAATTCTTACTGAGTCGGGCTAAAGACAGTCCATACTTCCAATATCTATAGATAAAGGGTCAAATTTATCACCGTTGAAGCCGTTCTTTTTAATGTTGATATTTACACTATTTTTATGAATCCAGCTGTTTACTTGATGTAACGACTCATTTAAATTTAAACTAACAACATTCAATCGCACTTGAATCCACTGTAATGACAGTGCCATCATCTGCGAATAGTTACCAAAATCCAACCTTAACAGTACTGACTAAGTCATTGATGAAAACGTTAAATAGGAGTAGCCCCAAAACTGCGCCCTGTGAGACCCCTGTAATAAAAGGAATTGTGGAGGAGGAAAGCCCATTTAAAAATACTTTTTGATAACGACATTTTGACCTAAAACGATCCAGGTAAACACTACATAAACCAAAAGTTTCAAGTTTCATAATTAAGAAGCCATGGTTGACAAGATCAGAGGTCCTTAGTTAGATTATAGATACCACTAAAATATTTTTTCTTTTTTTTTAATTTATTATTTTCTCAGATATATGAGAGGGCATCCTCGGTGGACAGTAATTTTTTGAACCCAAACTAGAATTTTGAAAATAAATCAAACCTTTTTATTTAAGGTTTTGGTTGAAATGAAAAAGTTAGTGCCACGAGCAGGATTCGAACTCACGATCTTCGGCTCAATACGCTGCTGCTCTAACCACTTGAGTTATCGTGACATCGATCCACTCGGACACTAACTCGCCATCCCAACGTACAACCTTTCAAATTTTCCCTCCCTTATGCCATTTATGCTATTGTGGATCGAAGTCACGATAGCTCAAGTGGTAGAGAAGCGGTGTATTGAGCCGAAGATCGTGAGTTCGAATCCCGCTCGTGGCACTAAAGTTTTCATTTCAACGACAACCTTACATAAAAAGATTAATTAATTGAAAGAAGTAATTTGGCCAACAGACCACGCAATATAATGGATTTAATAAATCAAACCTTTCAGTGTAGTCTTAGGCGGTTATTAATTTTCCAATGATTTTATTAAAAATAGATAACAGGGCAATAGATATAATAAGGCAAATACTTTTGATTATTTATTAGCTTAAAAGACCCTTATTATCTGGAGTTATTTGCAATAAATTAAGTAAGATGGAGGTGTTTTTGATGGAATGATGTCAATGATATCGAAGTCCTGAGATTTATTTACCTTCTGACCTTTTTAGTGTCTTATCACCAAAAAAGTCCCGTTGGAGGCCAATTCGAACAAATTACAGATCATCTTTCGCACTGTAAAAGAAATACAATTTAGAAAAAATCATTTCAAAGGGGGTAAAGGTCAATAATTAAGAAGTTCGTGAGCCTTGAAAAGAAGTAGGATGTACGGATAAGGACCGATAGCTTTCACTGTCGGGCGGACGGCGGACAATCTTCACGAAACCTTCCAGGATCGGATCCCTTTCCATCGGAACGTTTTTGATATAATTTGTCGCGAGATACAACAACGAAACGGAAGGGAGAGGCGTTCCAAAACCCCAGTTCTCACACCGCGCTGCTAATTATTGTTAAGTTTCACTAGAGGCCCATATCCTTCCTTTTTTAACCCTCTCCGTGTGAGAATCATGCCCATTTTTCCAGATCCCAGGATACTTCAGCACGTTATTGACTTTCTTGCTCCATATAATTATAATTTTCACTACTGCTTCACTTATGTCAGTCAAGGTCGTTTTTTGGCAAATGCATAGGTATCAGTAATGATTTCATTTTGCGATTGTACTGAATGCACAGGTTTTATTGTTCCATTGTTCCATTTTATTGTTCTTTTCACAGTGCACCAGTCATAAAGCTTCAATTTTATAACAATAAACCATAATCTAAACAATAAATTCATTTGTGAGCTTTCCTCTTGACTCCGCAGGCTTCTTCATGAACTCTTAGTTTGGTCTTTTCCGAACCTACGTACGTGTATAATCACTGCTTTTGGTATTTTAAATTTAAAAAAATTGTCGATTACGAAGTGTCAAAATATATCTGACATATTAAACCAGCAAGGCTAAAAGGGCCAGGACAATATTCATATAAGCAGAAGAATGAAAGACAAAGCCGTGGAAGATGAAGAAAGCCCGAAACTACAGAACCAAAAACGCGAGGATAGGCAGACCAAGGTAATCGGAGTCAATCAGCTCGGGTTCACTCGTTAAACGCGTCTTCTGATTTTGTCCTATTTTAATTTCGGAGAAAGCCAAATGAGAATAAGACTGAAAACGACGGGCCAATCAACTGATTATAATAATGCCGAAACGTGACTGATCAAACCAACGAGGATAGACGGACCAGGATGATCTGAGATGATCAAGCAACAATTTCAACTCAGTCTGTGCGTTTTCACTATATTTTGTCCTTTTCTTTAACTTCTACGAAATTTATAAAAGAAGAATAATGTCAGACCAAGGCAATCACTTGCTATGTCTGCGCGTTTTTTCTCGATTTTGGCCAATTTTCTGTTTAAGTTCTGCGGGAGGTAAATGAAAAAAAAACTGAAGAAAGACGAGCCAAGCCACTGACAATAGAGAAATGCCGAGACGTGACTGATCAAACCAGCGAGGACACACGGACCAGGATGGTCGGGGATGATCAAGCAACAATTTCAGATCAGCCTGTGCGTTTTCACTACATTTTGTCCTTTTCTTTAAGTTCTACGAAATTTATAAAAGAAGAATAATGTCAGACCAAGGCAATCACTTGCTAAGTCTGCGCGTTTTCTCTCGATTTTGGCCCATTTTCTGATTAAGTTCTGCGGGAGGTAAATGAGAAAAAACTGAAAAAAGACGAGCCAAGCCAATGACAATAGAAAAATGCCGAAACGTGACTGATCAAACCAGCGAGGACAGACGGACCAGGATGATCCGAGATGATCAACCAATTTCAGCTCAGCCTGTGCGATTTCACTATATTTTGTCCTTTTCTTTACGTTCTACGAATTTTATAAAAGAGGAATGTCAGACCAAGAGAACGGAAATGATGACAGACTGAAACTCGTCAGACCAAACAATCGACGACAAGCAGACTAGGAAGATCGGAGACGTTCAAGCGATAGGTTCACATGTTAAAGCCTATGCAAATGCCCGATTTTGTCCTATTTTAAGTTCTGCGAAAGTCAAATTAGAAGAAGTTTGAAGAATGACTTAGACACCGATAATGGTGAATTGCCGAACGTACTGAACAAAACGTCGAGAATAGACGGACCAGGACGTCCGGAATCTCTCGATCTTAAATTTTAAGGTATACACGTCGATAAAATTCCAGTTATTGCTCCCAAAAAAAACTAATCATTATGACAAGAGAATTTTATATGCGTAAGATAAGACATATTTTTACTAAATAATAAAAAATATATCAAGTTACTTTGTAATCATATAATTCTTTGATTTGAAAGTTTTGCAATGCAAAAGCTCAAATCTTAGCTCCGATCAGGGAGAAAACGCTGTGGGAAATGGGCTATCTCTGATAAAACATTCTGCATGACTAGTAACAATAATTAGTACTTACTAGCTCTATGTCGGAGAATCAATAATAAAATACTATAACGCGTTGTTTCTCTAGTTTCTCATATTTTAAGACCAAACACGGCAGGCGGCAAAATGTGGAAATAGGACAGATCCGGCTTGCTAGGATAGTGGGCCAGGATGAACTGAAACGACCAAAATTATAATCACAGATTGATGTCGAAATTGTTATAAAAGTCAATATCGCGAGATTTATCTATCCGTGAGTTAGGTGCTGAACCTGTTTGGCCTTTTTAATCATTCAAGTACCCTTGCTGATTCTGGCTTTTCACCCCATCTTCAATAATATTTTTCTTTTTACTTAAAACAATGAATAAGCTTCCAATTATATAATTTAAAATTTACTTTTCATTATTTTCTTGAGTATGGATCTTTGCTGAAACATAGCCATGGCCACAACCATAAACATGGCCCGTCTAACCTCGCTGGACTGTCGCGTCGGGTATGTCTCCATCTTCTCCTGTCTCGTTCTCATATAACTTTCAAAGACTTCTAAAACAAGGATACAAACGAAACAAAACCCACTATCTCAGCAACTGAACATGTAGCTTGATTGAATCCCATCCAAACACGTTTCGGCTCTTCTCCATCGTCTTTTCTCTCCACTGACCCCACTAACATTACTTAACTTACAATAATGAAACCTAACACTAAATATGCTCATTAATTCTGGGTCAAAAAAGAACAAAAAGACCACTGATAATGGAGAATGCCGAAACGCATTTACCAGGTTAAACCAGCGAAGATGGGCGGACCGGGATTTTAGAAACGGCAGGTTTATTCCTCGCAGGCTTCGACCGTAGTTGAGGCATTTCAAGCTAGTTTTGAACAATTAACGCTTCGTAAGGATATTGCCTTGAATAATTGCCAGTTAAACCAGAAGGTTGTACGATTCAGAGACCAAAATATTAAAAAAATTAAAATAGATTTCAAATGAAGGAGGATCTAGGAAAGAAGCTAAAAGCAACTGAAAAGCCTTAGGATATACAGCTAGATGCACGCTTGTGTATTATTAATTAGACTATAATATAAATTTCACTAAGAAAAATAAGAGATCAAGGATGAAACATGAAGGTAAAAACACCGACCAGCTTGTTTTCTGATGTCAAAATTTCGGCTGTATTTGACACCTTCCAAATCGAAGTCCCCAGTACCTACTGAGCTTTGTAGTATTCTACAAATTCTCTTGCAGGTATTGTAAAAGTGTTTATATAGGACAGACTAAGCATGAATATGACTGTAGTGGTGACAAAGATAAAACAGGGAACACCTCTTTCTCAACATCGTCATAGATTCAAACGCATATTTGATTTTGAGCAAATGGAGGTTGTTAATAAAGAATGCAACTTGGGGAGGAGGTTAATTAAAAAATGCACCATATAAAAGCAGATAAAAAAGCGTCTTATTCGAGTTCAGGTATTTCAAACTTGTGTGTATTTATATTTCTATTCTTAACTAAACAGTCATTGTTGCAAGTTGTTGTTAAATTGTATTATTTATTTATTATTATTATAAAAATAATGATTGTTATATTGGCAATTGTTAGTTCTGTACTTACTTTGCTGTGATAAATCTCTTTAACCAAAGAAAGTCACTTTTGATATTTTGTGAGCCATTGGCATCGTTGTTGTCTCTCCTGGTGAGCTGGATTGATTTTATAAAATACACCTTAATATTCGGACTAAATGTCCTGGCTAATCATAAAAATTTTTTAATAGGTTTTCAAATAAGCTAATTGAATCATTATAATTTTATTTGGAGATCGTGAGATTCGGTTTGGTGTGACGTAGGTTTTAGAAAAACATTTTCTTTATCGTGCCACCTTTCGAGCTTTATTGAGAATCATCTTCAGAGCCTGGGATTTTTTTAAAGATCGAAATGTTGGCACTATAAAGAAAATGTTTTTCTAAAACCTACGTCAAACCAGACCGCACCTCACGATCTCCAAATATCATTAACTAACAGTCACTAAACCACACATTATAATTTTATATATGTAACGTGTAATAAATAATTTCTTTTGATGAAATGGAGTTCTGAGGAAGGCGTCAGATTCAGCCGAAAGCTCGATATCAGAAAACAAGTTGGTTGTTTTTTTTTACCTTCATGACTTTATCCCTGATCTCCTAGTTTTATTATTTACCAATGAAGGACGATATTATGCTATACTCAACGATATAAATTTTACTACTTCCTGCTTTTCCCCCCCCCAATGGCCCAAAGTTAAGGCCATTTTTGCCACAAATACACGCATATCATATAATATTCAATTATTTCTATGATACGAACTATAAAAATAGAAAAGTGCATCCTATTATGAAAAATTACAAGAACAATGGAATACTGATCATAATTTTATTATAAATGTGTTTATTGTTAAATATTTTCACAACCTTTATCAATTATAAATTTCGATGAAATACATTGAATTTTCTCTACTTCGTTCTGTTGTTCTGTTATTATTAAAAGAATATAATGCCATTTTCACGTAGAAACCAATCGACGTATTTTCATAGAAAGAAGATTCAAGATTTTCATTTTATATAATTAATATAATAAACAGACCAAACAATTAATTAATTATTAGATACCACAAACGAAGCTTTCAAGAGGGAAGTGATCTAGTCTACGTGCTAGAAACAATAGGAAAGTGAGACCTATTACGATAAAAAGCGAGAATAGGCGGATACAGAGATGTGTATTCCTAATTGGCCCTTTTGTCAATTGTTACCCAGGGAAATCAATGAAATTTCACTTATAATGATTTAAACAAGTCGCCTGTAAATTATAACACGCCACAATAAATTATATAAATTCAGTCCTTCTTTTTTCGAATTAATCGATATTTTATTTGAAAAATTAGATTTTTCTTTATTAAATAACTGTTTAAACATTTAGTTTTTATTAATAGATCTGATTGGATATAATTATTCAGTTAATGATTATTTGGAGATCGTGAGATACGGTCTGGTGTGACGTAGGTTTTAGAAAAACATTTTCTTTATCGTGCCAACGTTTCGATCTTTAAAAAAATCCCAGGCCCTGAAGATGATCTCAATAGATGTTTCGAGCTTTATTGAGATCATCTTCAGGGCCTGGGATTTTTTTAAAGATCGAAACGATGGCACGATAAAGAAAATGTTTTTCAAAACCTACGTCACACCAGAACACATCTCAAGAACTCCAAATAAAATACTTGAAAACGTATTATAAAAAAATAGCCAGGACATTTAGTCCGAAACGTAGGACCGAACAAATCGATCCAGCTCACCAGGAGAGACAGCAATGATGCCAATGGCTCACAAAATATCAAAAGTGGCATTCTTTGGTTAAAGAGATTTATAACAGCAAATTAAGTACACAACTAACAATTCCTTTTTTTGATTTTTCTTTATTAAATAACTGTTTCATCATTTAGTTTTTATTAATAGATCTGATTGGATATAATTATTCAGTTAATGATTATTTGGAAAGCGTGAGATGCGGTCTGGTGTGACGAAGGTTTCAAAAAAACATTTTCTTTATCGTGCCACGTTTCGACCTTTATCGAGATCTTCTTCAGGGCTCAAAGTGTTTCTTTTCCGTGTAGATGTGTTATTATTGTCTGTCGTGTTGAGAGTGCCGAACGACACACAACAATGAATACACGGAAAACAAACACTTTGAGCCCTGAAGATGATCTCAATAAAGATCGAAACGTTTGCACGATAAAGAAAATGTTTTTCTAAAACCTACGTCACACCAGACCGCATCTTCAGGGTTCAAAGGCTTTGTTTTCTGTGTAGATGTGTCATTATTCAGTTAGTTCAATAATGCAGGTGCAATCCGGAAAATAATGCAGGTTTTCATGATTTCTTTCAATTACCCTTCTATCTGATGAACTGTTTACTTTTGATGGATTATTCTTTTGTACGATTGTCAACACTATTTAATCCATTTCCAAACAAAGATTTTTGTTTACCTCAGCAGCATTTCGTTGCTTGAGAATAATTCAGCCTTTACTAAGATGTCAAAAACATTAATGAACTCTGAGGCGATGGCAGTGTGAGTGAGAGCAGAGTTCAGAGATGGTTTAAAAAATTTCAAGAGACTTTAGCCTTGAAGAAAAAAAAGGTCGTTCCCTAGATGATGATGATCTGCGAGCGTTGGGCGAAGGAAATCCCGGAACAACTGTTCAAGAAATTGCAGAGAATCTGTCAGTTGGTAAATCGACCGTCGCTGACCACCAAAAGGCAACTGGAAAGATGAAAAAGCTCGAAAGTTGAGTTCCTCATGCATTAAACGACCGTCAGAAAATCATCCTTATGAAGTTTGCGCCACACTTCTTTGATGATGTGATGAAAAGTTGATTCTCTATGATAACGGCAAACGTGTTTGACCGAGAATCGACAAAGGAAAAGCAGCACCACATTCCAAAGCCCACAACTCGTCGAAAATAGATGATGGTGACTCTTTGGTTGGCTTCAATCGGGCTGATTTACTACAGCTTCTTGAATCCTGGCTAAACTACCAATGCCGAAATGTATTGCTCTCAAATTGAAGCAATGCACCATAAATTGACATTATTGAAGCCATCTTTCGTCAATCGGAAAAGGCCGATTCAGTTACACGAAAACTGTTGGATCTTGGTCATGAGGTTCTGCCTAACCCTCCTTATTCACCAGTCCTTTCGCCCATCATTTTTTCAACACCTGAACAACGTTTTACAACATAAAAAATTGATTGATCAAAAGTCGTTAAAAAATGCGTTTAAAGAATTTTTTAATAATAAAGACTCAAAATTATATTCAGCGTGTACACAGTAGTTGCCATCACGTTAAGAGAAGTGTATTGCGAGTGATGGAGCGTATTTTATAAATTTAAAAAAAATGTTTAAAATGATCTATCTAATTGTTTTTAAAAAATTTATATTTTTAGAAATACGTTTGGAAAGCTCATAGCGCTAAAACGTATCGGCAAGTCTTGTAGTCGAAGTGCATTCAAATGTTTTACCAGTTCGAAAGTCCTATTCAAAAAATTTCCCCCCTCGTCAGGTTATTCGTCCATTTTTTCATAATTTCCCAAGAAAGCATCGGAGAAGAGCCAAGCACTTTCACTAGGAGGAAAATAGAAGAACACAGATAACAAAAAATCTTCCACAAGACGGCCTGATATACTTATAATTACTCGAAAAATTATTCGAAAGTCCTTCCATTTGTCTCCCCTTTTTACTACTTTTCATTACTTTCAAATGCAATTTATTGTCCATATGGGTATAAATCAACATTATAAAATTAACTTTTTTTAATAATAAACTATATACCTTGAGATACATAGTAGTGTAGTTTACTGATTCAAAGAGCGCACTCGGTTAAATAACCCACAATCGTAACTTGCATCGGTTATGAGTTTTTTAAACGAACTTCAAAACATTAAATTCGTATTCGAGAATCATATTGATAACTTTTAAATAGATTCAAGTCACGCTGGCGTGAAAACTGGAAGCAGGTTCCTGAACCTAGTACCTGGTTTAATAGACAATTAAATATCCTTGCAAAGCGTTTACAGTTCAAAAGTGCTTTGAAACGAAAGGCACCGTTGTGAAATTTTTTCTAGGAATCTAAGGGGTGATGAACATGTGGTTTAGGATCATCCTGGTCCGCCCGTCCTCGCTGTTTTTGGCCTTGTTACGAGTTTCGGCATTTCAATTTGGGTGTGTCTATGTGTTATTTTTGACAAACTGAAAGTAGAAACACAAATGAAAAAGTGACTTATGAGCCGCATAGGCCAAACCAGCGAAGACAGGCGGACCAGTATTTATCAGAAACAAATAGGCTACAAGTGTCCTTTTTTTTCTTTTTTTACCCTTTCCACCATCCCGCCGTACCTAAGGAAGACCCCATACCGGCGGACAAACGCGTTAGCTTAATCGAATTTGTATATCTAAGGGATTTCAAATAAATGGGATAAAAATACCTCCCAACGATCTTTCCGTCAGGCTATTTTAGAACATAAAACAAAAGGTCTTCCCTTGCTGGTTTCCCATTGCACATTTACTTTTCCTTGGTTTTATTTTCTATCTATTTATATTATCTAAAATTTTCTTACTAAGAAGAGGAAAACAGCCCGGAACCCTAAACCTAAACCTATGTTTAATTATGCAATAAATAAATAAATAACGGTAATAAAACTCTAACAATAATAACAATATTTAGGACTTAATAATTAGAATAAATAGGGACTTGTTCATTTAAGCGTATTTGAGGCAAAGTCTTTTA
Source organism: Cimex lectularius (assembly GCF_000648675.2). Classification (NCBI taxonomy): domain Eukaryota; kingdom Metazoa; phylum Arthropoda; class Insecta; order Hemiptera; family Cimicidae; genus Cimex; species Cimex lectularius. The sequence continues at coordinate 713,528 of NW_019392635.1, read as the reverse complement.
GTGCTCCAAAAGATTTGATATCACAGACTAGCTTTTGGAGATTTGGCGGCCATTCTGCTGAGGTGATGGTCTTTCGCAAACGGCTACAAGTGTCCGTGCGTTTTGTCTTGTTTTTGTCTTATTTACCTTCTCTGACTTTTACATCATATATACCTCTCGAAAAACTGAATAAGCTGAAGAATCGTGTGTAGTTTTGCCATCTACCATCATCCTGGTCCTTTTATCCTCCTAGTTTTGGATTTTCGGGCGCGTTTCTGCATTACGCCATCTTCACCTGTTGTTTTTCGTGTTATTTTGTTTTGTTTTCTTTTGACAACAGCGAGGATAAGTGGGCCAATATTACAGGAAACGGCCAAAATACAGGTTTATCATCTCAATGACCTAAAGAAGAAACCTCAGAAAGAAATAATTCTATACAAAGAATGATGTGTATTACCTTTTTACGAGTTTCGGCATTTCAATTTGGGTGTGTCTGTGTGTTATTTTTGACAAACTGAAAGAAAAAACACAAATGGAAAAGTGACTTATGAGTCGCATAGGCCAAACCAGCGAAGACAGGCGGACCAGTATTTATCAGAAACGAACGAGCTACAGGTTTTTTTGCTGAGTCTGTGCCTTTTGCCTTATTTACCTGCGTACATTTTTACGTTACGTACACCTGCATAAAAATTCAAAAAGGTTATGTGACGCGTTTCGTTAACTTCTGTTAAAGTTACCTATGACAAAAAGACAGATCCAGACACAGAAAATGTATGGAGATATAACGACAATCCAAACCAGCGAGGATAAGCGCACAGGGATGATCTTAAACGACCAACCGAAAGACAAGATATTTTAACAAATATCTATCTTCCATAAAATACGATTTCTTGTCCTAGAAAAATTAATCATTTAACATGATACAATATTTCTTAGTAATTGTTCGTTTTTTCTTTGAAAGTTTTACAACGAAAAATGCTCAAAATCTTAGCTCCGATCGGGGAGAAAACGCTGTGGGAAATGGGCTGTCGCTGATATCAGATTCTCCATAACTACTAAGAGTAATTAGTACTTACTACCTCTATATGTCAAAACCAGTGAATTTTACCCTCAGCCTTCGTTTAGTAAATTATTAATTATTTTTACTTTAAAAAAAAAGCATACAAACTTGATCGAAGAAAGTCTAAAGGAGTGGTGTGGATTACAGGCTTTGTCTATCTTATTTGTACAGGAACTTTCAATAATTTTCCAGCCTTTTCGATCTCATCAAATTTGGTGTAGAAAGTCAAAATGCTCATATTGTACGTGCAGCCTTATAAAACAAGAAAGCATCGTAGTAATGAAGTGCAAGAAGTGCAATAGGTCAGACGACGACTACAACATCTCTATGCTGAGCTGTTTTTATTTATTACCCGATTATAAACGTTACAAAATAAATAAGTCCTATCTTTTATAAAGATGATGATTCTTATAAATAACGAGTTGATCAAGATCTAGATGAGCCAAAGTTTGAAGAAATATCGTTGCCTTGTCTAATTATAACACGTGGCTGGATCGACAACGAAAGTGTGTGTAGGAAAAATGAGAATGAATGAGCAAAATGGGTAAAAATGTATGTTTAATTAAAACTGATAGGAAAGGGTTAGAAAGTACAAGTGAACCGTGGGACTTGAGAGAAGCTTCATTGTTCGATAATATGTGCAACAAGATCGCGAGGATTCAAACGGGCCCAGTAGGTCAAAACACTTTTTCATATACGAGGTGTGAATACGCCATTATTATAATCGAATAAATAACAGCTTTAAAGTTGATGTGATTCGAAGAAAACATCCACGATCAACAAGCAAGGAATCGGTAATTCTATGCATTATTGATTCACTCGTGATGTTCCTTTGAACGATTGTATCTCGTTTGGGTTTACATTCTGCACGGTTAATAACAAAAAGGGAAAACTGACCTCTAACTTTGCATCAACAGTAATCTTTTTAATTTACTTTATTGATTTGTGCCACCGTAAACTAATCTAATAGATTTCTCCAAGTTTAAATAACGTGAAAAGAAAGTTCAGTAGATATAGCCCCATAAACAATTAGCGTTTCATTGAGGTCTGCGGGTGGTGACTGTTGTTTAATCGTTTTAGATCAACCTGGTCCGCCTGTCCTCGCTGTTTTAAGCCTTGTGTGACCTGACGAGCCTGGTCTTAAGTTTATCACACATCACGCCGTGAGAACCTAAAGACTTGTTAATATGCGAGTTTGGGCTCAAAAGATGACAAGCGTCAGTACGGCTTGAGCACCCATTCCCACGATCAGTTGTAGTTTCTTGCAGTTACACCGTTTTATTTTTCTACCGAATTCATTTTTCAACATCTATAAAACATAATAGAACACTGAACAAGCATTGATCTTTAAATCTAAACTACTTCATTAAAAAAATTTACGCGACCGGTGATCAGTGGCTGCTCGAAGATTTGCGAAGTCACGGGCCTTTCCGCGCCATGGGAACGGTTGTGGTCGGAATACGAGATATCACAAGTCGCGGCTGACCGAGGACAGGCAGACCAAGATGATAAACAAGGAATGATAAATGCAACGCAAAACACGATTTAACCCCCTGTTTCTTTAATGATTTTAAATTTTTGTAAAAAGCAAGTATTGTTCTAGCAATCAAAGTGAAACAAACTGTTTTGCGTTTAATATTGAGATCCACTTCCGTTGAGTGGAGATTTCGTGGGAACTTGGCTTCCCATGGGACGTTCCCAACTCTTCTTCTCTCCCCGGGGCTTTCTCTACTTCCTCCCCGATCATTACCATTATATGTGAAATACCCCGTGTAAAGATCAAAGTGACAATAGTCGATCCCTTACAATGAATTTCTGGTAAACAGAGCATTAAATTCACTGTCTGTCCGTCGTTTTATTTTTGACTTTCGTTTTATATTTTGTCGTTTTTGTTTCAGATCTGCCTTTTGATGGGGCCGCTGGTTTCCCAGGGGAACGTGGAACCGGTGCCGGTCGCCCATCTGACGCCTCCGAAGCAGACCAACGAGCGTCCACCGAGGAGCCCCACGCCGCAACACGGCACCGTTCAACAGCCGACGGATGGAAACGGGCTCCTGTCTTTCACTCAAAAAATTGCAAGTTGGTTTTGGCCGGGAGCTAGTCATGTAGAAGTAAATCAAGCAAAACCTGAAGCCAGGGGGAAAGCGGAAACGAGCGCCACCGAGCCGAGGGGGGTTTGGGCGGACGGCGGAAAACGGCAAAAACCGCATTGCAGCCCTTGCAACAGTGTACCCTGGCTCCCGATTGCAAGGGCCGTCGGTCATTTTCCGCAAGCTCCCGTCGGTGACTCCCACCTTTATTCACTTCAGATACCTACAATTGGAGTTAATGCGTATCCACACAACCAGTTGGGCCCCCCTAAACCCCACTATGGTCCACCAAAACCAGCTTACGGACCCCCAAAACCAGCATACGGCCCTCCTAAACCTGAATATGGGCCTCCTAAACTTGAATACGGGCCTCCCAAACCTGAATATGGGCCTCCCAAACCTGAATATGGCCCTCCCAAACCTGAATATGGCCCTCCCAAACCTGAATATGGCCCTCCTAAACCAGCATATGGTCCTCCGAAACCTGAATATGGCCCTCCTCCTACACTTGATTTCGGTCCTCCAAAACATGAATTCATCCCTCCTAAACCCGAATACGGCCCCCCTAAACCTGAATATGGCCCTCCTAAACCTGAATACGGTCCTCCGAAACCAGAATATGGCCCTCCTCCTACACTTGATTTCGGCCCTCCCAAACTTGAATATGGCCCTCCTAAACCCGAATACGGTCCTCCGAAACCTGAATATGGGCCTCCGGAAGGACAGAACAGTCCACCGTCTTCGGATTACGGACCTCCGAAGCAAGATTTAGTGCATGATCATCTACATCATTCCAGTTTTGACCTCGGTTTACAACCACCGAAAGCTGATAGCAATCACGGTTGGGATTCTCATTCTGCAGACAGCGGTCCTAAGCCGTCGTTCGGCGTTCCCAACAATTTTCAAGGGCACCCCCATTCGTTCAAGTTGATCCATCCGCACGGACCTGCGAAACATCCGGGTTATCTCCCGCCCCCTCCGAAGTACAGGCAACATCCTCCGAGATTCACTTATTTGCCACCGAAGCCTATGTTCGTCCCTAAGCCCGTGCACAGTCCACCCGTTCCCCCGACCGGCTTAGAACATCAGCCTGCAGCTCGTCCTCCACCTCCTCCTCCGACTTCGCATCCCAGCGTACCTTCCTCCCTAAGTTATCGACAATTCCTTTCACCACCTCCGGCGCACCCGTCCGAAGCCTATCAGTCACTGAATTACCACACGCTCCAGAATCCGACTCCCAGCCCTGTCAACGTAGAACATAACTCGAACCAACAGCATAACTTCGCTTACCCAGTAACTGCCGGCCAAAATTCTTGCAGCAAATGTCCTCCGACAGGCCCCGATCTTTCTCAAGTCCATGCCAACGATCACTACGTGACTGGGCCGGAAGAGGCTAAGAACATAGTCGCCAATTTCGCGAACGTCCCCTTGAGCGACTCCGCTCACGAAGCAACCAACCTAGCGTCTTCTCCTGCTCCGGGTGTCGTAATCGTGACACCGAAAAATGAAGTCGAAGTCGCTAAGAGTGTTCCCATCAGAGAATATCTTTCGTCCGTCGAATATCCTATGCAGATAGTCCAAGCGCCCATTTTGGACGTACCGGACCTTCCGAAATATTTCGATTTCGGATACCATTCCTTCAACCACGGAGAAAGACAAAACAAGAATTACCAAGCCGACACACAGGCTCCCGCATCTTTTACAACTCCACAGCCGGCTTCCGTCACCCACAATCACTTTCAAAGACAGACCGGGTTCCAAGGTGTCCAACAACCCGTTTTCCACCAACGGGAAGAAAATAGCACGATTTACGAGACGAACCCACACGCCGACCGGGCCCACACCGCCGCGAGCTCGAGTACAACTTGGATCGCTACTCCGAGGCCTTTCAACCAGCCTTCGCCCGAGGCAAAACCCAATCGCACGAAAATACACCAAATAATAGTTCCTTATTCGACGCAAGATAATCCACCGTTGGCCAGAAAAGTGCCTTCGGATCCAGTGGCTTACCCGGACGTCCAAGCCATTTATTTAAACAGGGGCGTCACCGCTCCTGAAGGAGGAATAACAAACATAAACTATCCACTAACTGCGACTGGTTCGGAACATCACGACACTCTGCTAGGGACGGACTCCGACCTCCTGAACTCGCTCCCACCCGACATCATGAACCATCTACTACAAATGGGAATAAAGTTGCCGGAAGATTCGGAGAAAGGCCGTCTCCAACAGGTTCTTGCGTCCGATATAAGAGCCCTCCTCCATGGAGAAGAAGACACGGTCGATTTTGCCAGGCTCCAGAAAAACATCGATAAATGGACGGCCGAAGGATACGGAAAACGAGACACGGTCCTCCATCAGATATCCAAGCAGATACCTGACGATTATCTTACGACGCCCAAACCTACGGACCAACTGATGCCGGAATCGGATCACGAAGCCGCCGCCAGCCAGCACTACAGTCATGATCACCAGGAGGTCCGCATCGACTCGAAAACGACAAATACAGTCCTCCCGGAAAACGATACGAAAATAATCGAAGAAGTGAGCGGTTGGTCTCTCGTCGACACCGTCGTGACAACGGAAAACAGCCGAACGACAACCGTCAAGCCATGGGAGAAACTTGAAGTCTCGATTTCCCCGCATACCAACGAAAAAGTCTACGTTGTGACTCCACAAGCCTATTTTCCAACAGGAGCGGAAAATAACTCGCTGGCCGAGTCGAAGCCGACCACCTCTCCGGACAACGGGCAAAGAGTTACCAGAGATATCATCATCGACGGTTCGACATCCAAAGGTGCGTTTACAAATATATTTCGATTTTTAGAAAAAGAAAAATTCTAGAGGGACAACAATACATCGGACCCAGAGGAAAGCGTAACCCTCCTTATACTCTGTACTACCTCTAAGTCATGTACTCTCGTAAAAAATTCAATTAGCAATAAAATTGATATTATTGGCTAAAATCACTTGAGCAAAATTAGTCGAATCGCTTAAATTCCAGCTTTAACGAACCAAACTGAGGAAGAAAAATGCGTATCTTAAACAACAGAAAGACACCACCAAATAAATTAGCATGGGCATAGTTATAAAGCGCTTAGGTTCTTTTATTGACCCAATTTATACAGTTAAACGGATCAAGGAAATTCTTTGTGTGATTTCTTCAGTTTTTAATGTTCAACGCATAAAATTAACGATGTCCGGCTTTTCCGTAGGCAATCAACAATGCTCAACCCATTGCTAATTAACAAACGAATCCCGATTCACACACCTTATTTAATACAATAATAATGCCACAATGCACCGATAAATTCTCAAACCCCATCCTCCCTACTGTTAGTACACTTTCTTTATGAATCTGTAAAGAGTACGGACGAAAACGAACGATAAACTAGGAAGATGATGTAGATGTAGATGTAGGGTATGGTATACTGCGCCCTTTAAGAGCTATTGTATCCCCTGTGCTCTGCTTAAAGCACATCGGTGAGTCCTATTTCATCAAGAAACTTGATTAATAGGCCCGGTTTCAGTGGTTGTAGTTCTTTTATGGTCACATTGTACATCCCAAAACACTTCCTCCTGCGGGCTAGTGTAGCTCCGCAGTTTGTTAGTAAGTGTGTTGGTGTCTCTTCTGCTTCTTTGCAGAATCTACATGTGCCATCTTGGATTATTCCAATTTTCTTTAAATGTCCATTTAATCTACAGTGTCCTGTCAGGAATCCTGTTAGGATTCGCAGTCTGTTCCTGCTTCCTTTGACACATTCTGTGATTTCTTTCTTGCCAAAGTTGGTTAGAAAATTCTTGGATTGTCTGTGTCCAATAAGTGAGTTCCAAAGTTCGCTCATTCTCTTTTTATCCTTCTGTCTGAGGTATTCGTTGATAGTGTGTGTTCCTATTCCACAGAAGGGTTCAGGTCCTATTAGCGGTGTGGCAGCCCCTTTTCTTGCCAGGGTGTCCGCTTCCTCATTACCTTCTACTCCCATGTGTCCTGGGACCCAGCAGAGGCTGACTTTATTCTGCGAGCCTAATGTATTTAATTTGGTTTTGCAGTTCAGCACCATCCTTGAACTAATGGTATTTGAGCTTAGTGCTTTGATGGCTGCTTGGCTATCTGACATGATAGCTATATTCTTGTTTTTGTATCCTTTATTTAGATTGAATTGGATACATCTTTCAATTGCATGAATTTCAGCTTGGAAGATACTGGTGTGCTTTCCCATGGGTTCTGAGTATTTGGTTCCGGGTCCAAACACTCCTGCCCCCGTACCTTCCTGTGTTCTAGATCCATCTGTGTACCAAAGGATGGTGCCATTTTTGAGGGAGTTATTTCCCTTTCTTTCCCATTCCTTTTTGGTGCATAAACTAGGAAACCAAGACTTTTGATACACGATGGACATGACCAACCCATCGATGTTAACGATGTACTTAAGAACATTCCCATGCAATACCGTGGTCTGTTGACTTCTCATTAAAAACTTAACTTTTTTAATTTTAAATTTCAATAAATGTTTAAGCTAAACAGTATGTAATTCTGTTCCAGTTGACATTGTCACCCCAGAGTCAATAACTGAAACCACAGATAAAACCATCCAAAAAGGATCTCCAGAGGTAAGTAAATTGCTCAGCATCGCGTTCAGAAGATGATTTTGTTTAAATATAAGAGGACGATTGTAAAAGAGAAGATTCTGTACTTGATTCGTCAACCGCAGTGTCAGGTTTGTTCTGTGCTGGTCTGTGATGGACAACCAGCGAGAAATCTAACCAATTAAAAAAAACTACTGTATATTTGCTTGTTATTTGTTTATATAAAGGCATGATTAACACCCATGTATAATACCTATACAATCTAATCTGATTATTCATATCTGAATTTATTATTTCTGGTACTTCTTATAACCTCCAGCAGTTTTAATACTCTTTCTACTTCTCTTTTACCATTTTCTCAATTGATCATTTTATTTTTCATTCACCATTACTTGTCAATATTTCGAAAATGTGTTTTATATAATTTTTTTATTTCCAGGATCCCATCGTAAGCGAGGTACCTGCATCTGTCACGTATCTCGGATCGGCGAGCAGTTTACGAAATTCTAAACTTACATTCAGTACGATAAGATGAACACAAAGGACTGAGATATAATCAATTTTTTCATCAAGATTCTTACTAATAATTATTGTTCGCTATTGCTCAAAAGTCGTTCTGGAGTCGTGTAAATATTGTATCTTGTAATTCCCGAGGGTGCCAAAGTCTGAAATTTCTTTGCTTCGACGATCAGTTTGAAGGGAGTCTCGGAAAATGTTTGCGACTGCCTTTGAAATTGTCTTCACGAGAGACAACAGAAGACAGCTTCAACTGAAATCAACTTCCTGTTTTAGGACAAATGTAACAATGTAGTATTACTATAAAAATAATTAAGTAGGTATCTTACCTGACGATTAGAGTATTAGTCTAATAATTTATTTATTGATTAACTTTTAAGTTGTAAACTTTGTAAATAATATGAATACTATAATATTGTATTCCTTTGCCATAATAAATATGTTTTAAATATAACATTTAGTGCATGTCTTCCTTTTTTCTGATTATTTCAGATTTAAGAAGAAAAACAACATGAATTTTATTCTGAAGCTTTGGGCTACCTTGAATAACAAAAAAAAGACCAAATTTGGCATCATTTGTGTCAAAATGAATATACAAATAAAAAATTAAATATAATAGCATAAAAATAAATAAAATGTACTAAATTAGATAAGAGGGAAGAGATGACAAACAGTTGAGGTTATCTCTGACCCTCTGCATGTTTGTACTTATTTTTCTAGTATTTTGATTAGTAATTAATTAAGGTTTTTAGTTGAGATAAAAAAGTCAATGGCACGAGCGGGATTCGAACCCACGATCTTCGGCTTGATACACTCCTTTTTGCCATTTTTCAAAAGCATTGGCAAAAAGGAGGGAAAATTCAAAAGGTGCAGTTGAGATGGGAAGTTGGTGTCTGAGTGGATCGAGGTCATGATAGCTCAAGTGGTAGAGCAGCGGCGTATCNTTATAATATTAATTATAATTATAATTATTGGTCAAGCGGACCACGAAATTAGTGCATTTTGATTAGTATTTTTCAACCTGCAGCCATTTGAACAATCTGTTACTGACTCTGTTTTTATATGAAAACTAAGATGAAATCCTGAAATGTTAGCCTTTCAGTTGTACCTCAGGTTGTCAACTCCTGAAAAGACACTAACGATGCAATACAGATATATGCTGGAGAGACCGTAAGCAGGGGAGAAAGGGGCTTGTCTGGGATTAGGAATAATTCGCAAGTGTTTTGAGAGTAAGGAATGACACCATCGAAGAACACTGTGAGAGAAGGAAAGGGAATTGGGAAAAAAGTTTATAGCATAAAGGCTTTAGAAAAATCAAGAACGACAACAGATTTCATTTGCAAGGGCAGTAACAACAAATAGAAACACAAAAAATACTTTATTGTTGTGGCAAATAAAAAAAGAAAACAGTTTTAATATTTTAAACAAGGCTGCTCATTTGGAATAGTTACATCTAATATCAAAATAAGTTATCGAACATTTAAAAAATAAAATGTGCATTAAGGCTTGCAATACATTTCTACTACAATCAATTTTAAGTTTAATGAAATTTTCACTTCATAAATTTTATATACAAATTCAAAAATATTTTCTATTTGGTGCCTAATTTTTTGTTTTTTTTAATATATGTATTTTTAGACCGACGAGTCTCTTACCTAAAGTAGGCGCAAAAAATTAATTTATTCACAACAAGTTATCTAACAAAATTTCAGTATTTAAATATTTAAAATAATATCACATTGTTTTCTTTCCTACAAACAAATAACAATGTTATTCTCATTTTGTCTTTTTTTTCTTTTCTTTTTTTAAATAAAAATTACAGCAACCATTATATGACCCGCATACAATACTTGGATTTTTTTTTTTTCATCACAATAAGGCAAGCGACGAGATCGATATAAAAATTAATTAACCTTTGGTGGGATCTGATAAACATTAGTGTTTATCATTCAAAAAGCAATAACAGTCCATCAACAATTAATGAATTACATAAATATCTGTAAAATTGGAAGAAACTAAACAATTCAATTGTTTAAATTAACAAAATATTTGTGTAAAATACAAATAATAATATATCACAAATAAACAGGAATGTTCTGACTCGGTTTTATGACATTCTTTCCTAGTAATAAAAAATAATAATAATTTAACAAATAAATAAATGCAAAAATGCTCTACAAAAATATTATAATTCTTAAAAAGGCGATGAAATTTTGAAAGCATTGCTCTCAACAAAGAGATGCACGTTATAAAGAAAAGCAATGTCAACTTTCAAATTTTACGTGCATAGATAACAATTATGACACTAGGGGAAAAAAATGGCAAATATAAGTTATATAACAATATAATTGTAAATTACAAGGAAAATTTTAAAATATTTCATAGAGCAACTTTGCAGGGTGACATTACATATTTTTATAAAGCGCATAAAAACATTTCCTCACTTTCTTAAAGCAATACTAAATAATAATAATAAAAAATTAAAAAAACATCACAGTTTTAGGACTAGTCCAAAGATGCTCTTCTCAACTAACAACAGTATTTAACATGGTTATCCGATTCCTAAACAATTTTTTTTTTTTTTCAAAAACTTATTAAATTTCAAATCAATTAAATTTTCATTGAACTATTGTCGTTGCTGCCGTTAACATTTGTAATGTGGTATGTCTTGTACGAAAAGAAGAAGGGACAAGCCTCGAGACAAAAATAATAATTGCTTGCGCAGGTTTATATGTTTCAACTAGCAACATATTTTCAAAAAAGAAAGTTTTGTAAATATGTGCATAAAAATTATAGATTAAATTGATCAATTTTGAATAAAAAAAATTGTTGATAAAAATGTTACAACGGCTAAGCGGGTTGAAAGGAACAAGTCTAGCCTAATTGATAATATATTTAAAAGCGATCAGTTGATTGGTTTTATTTTTGTATGTCAAGAAGAAAATTTAAGCCAAAAATACGAGTGTTTCATGAATGTAGCGTTGTACATCCTCCTGTCAATGTTATTCTAATAATTTCAAATTGAAAGCAGTCAGTGAAATAGTTCTTTTTATATAAGTTTAGCAATAAACAATGAAATTTAAATTTATTAGAGTGAAATTTTGTATAGATTTTATTCGCAGATGAATTAAGAAATCATGTCGATCTTTTACAATTACAACCAGAATATTATTTTTGAATTTACAATTTATTTTTTAAACTTGGGGAGTGGATGTTTTCTACTTAATTTAATTCGTGTAATTTATTATGGTAATTGCCATAAATTCCAATGCTACTTTTGTCATCAATTGAGAATGATTAATTCTACTCACAGCAAAATAAAGTCGACAAAAACTATAATTATTTCTAGTTGTGACTGATACAGTCACAATGGAAATTCTCAACAATTAAGTAAACAATGCTTCAGTTAAGGGGATTAATAATATTAAACTAGAGATGCTGGCTTTACTCAATTTACCTACTTTGTCCTGTGAAATGTTTAAAATAATACAATGTATTTAAGAAAGCCTATGATTTCACCTTCTCTCAGTTCTAAAAGCTTTGAATGCCTTCTAATTATAATACAAAAACAAGTAAAAAGGAGATTTTTTTCTCAATAAATGGCACAAATGTGACTAGAACCGATTAAAAATGAAAAGAGAAAAAAAATAGTTTGTGCATTTTAAAGATATAAGACTGGGGAAGTAGGCCTAGTTTCTGATTTTTACTCCAACCCTAAAACCTCTCACCCAAAAAAAAAATTAATTTTTATCCAATGCCACCAGGTGCTGGCTGTCCTCAGCCGACCTCGTATTGAGACGACGTACGTCCGTCAATGATCTGAGAGGTGCAGGTGTCAGAAGTGTGAAATTCCTTTCTGAAAATTTCAATTAAAACAAAAACAAGACGTTTCAATTTATGGAAAATTCTTTTTAAGCTTTCAATGATTTAATATCCTTTAAAATTGTTTTAAACAGCTTCATTAAAAATATTTTGAAGAAACCGTCACGATTGGATTTCTTCTTACCTCTTATATCACTGTTTGATCTTTGGTGCGGGCGATTTGGAAGAGCAAACCTTGGTGATAGAATTGTGTTTATCGACTTTGTCACAATGTCTTCTAAAAAATAAACAAAAATAAATAACAACAATTTAAATAGGATCAGACTGGATTAAACTGCCATAAAAACTGAATATGTTTTAATAAAGAGAGTTAAATTACCGTGGCTGATGTCTTTGGACTCCTGCCTCGGAGAAACACACCTAGAGAGGGGGCTTTTCCGTCCAACCGTTTCATGCGTGGAAGAAGATTCATCGGGAAATCTAAACATTTTATAATTCGGGGATCTTGACCACGATGTAGGGGGTGGTGACCTAATCATATGTTCGTGCACCTCTGGCAAGCTCAACGGGTCTGTTTCAAGCTCATTCAGAAATTCCTGAGACATTAAATTTATGTCGTCTGACTCAGACTCTTCGAGACTGTCGGCTAGGCTTTCCCTACTGGCTAAAACTTGCTGAAAATTTTCAAAATTTCGATAGATTACGGGAGTTGATGTTAAACGCGGGTGTCTACCTTAAGAAATGGATTGTCGTGCCTCGATATTCTAAGTGTTTCCATATCAGTATCGATGTCTCTGGTTCTAGCCGGAGTCGAAAGGGCAGGGGAGGTCGGATAAGCCGAAACTAATATATCTCTGACTGATAAAGTTGACGGGATTCTCACAACGTTCACTGAAACAGATTTAAATAAATTATTAGTAAAAATTTAAATTATTAGTAATCACTCCATTGTCCATTATAAAGGAGTGCCCATTCAAGAAGGGTTTGAAATAAGAATTTTCAAAAATGAAGAACAATTTTATCTTGTACTGAATTGAAGATTTGTCCTTTTTTTCTCTCTCTCTTTTTTCAAGCTGGGTTTCCACTGCATGAAAATCATTTGTGAAACTGTTTCATGAAATTAATTAAGGTTTTTAGTTGAGATAAAAAAGTCAATGGCACGAGCGGGATTCGAACCCACGATCTTCGGCTCAATACACCGCTGCTCTACCACTTGAGCTATCGTGACCTTGATCCGCTCGGACACCAACTTCCTATCTCAACCCCACGTTTTGAATTTTCCCTCCTTTTTGCCATGTTTCAAGAGGTGGTCACGATAGCTCAAGCTTCAGCGGCGTATCTAGCCGAAGATCGTGGGTTCGAATCCAGCTCGTGCCATTGACTTTTTTATCTCAACTAAAAACTTTAATTAATTATAATATATTAATTGGTCAAGCGGACCACGAAATTAGTGAATTTAATGTTTCATGAAATTTGTCTCATGTTGTGGAGACCTAACTGAACTGCAAAACTTTTGGCGTAAGGATGTTTCGGGGTGAGCCAAAGAGTTGTCGGTTTTTTAATGTGCATCAATGTTTCATTTTTTTTTTTTTTTTTTTTTTATTCTCCCCGTTCCATGTAAACGCTCTTGTCTCCAGTATGAGAATGAACAAGGAGTGCATTCAACTTATCAAAAAAAAAAGCCATTTATAAGTACATCAGGTTCTAATGCATGGTTAGAGGTTGGACTTCAACCTCAGACCTTTACCTTACAGAGATAAGCGCAGTGTCAATGCCTAAACCATTTCGGCCACCGATTCCTGAACTACTGATTTTTTTGGGATACTAAAGATAAAACTCATCAGAACAAGAGAGGGATGGGACAAACTGTCAGTACTCTTAAAGCAAACATGAAAACTCAAAAGGGGGTCTCACAAGAAGGCAAGAAATATTGAAAGTCTTAGGTAGTCATCTGGGTAAAGTTTCTAATAGTATCATTGATGTGTTCTACTGCTATATCCCTCAGAAGCCGGTTCCCATATTGCCTTCATCAATGAAATAATTCTTTGACCCACCACCGACGTTTTCCTCGTTGGTTTTTCTTTTTAAAATAAATTGCATTAACGTTGATGCAGCAATTGGTGTAGTTGTGTAGATGCTCACCTTGTTTCACCTCATGGAAATGAAAGACAGCTTTTCAAGAGACAAGTTTCGCGAAACAGTTGTGGGAATGAATTTCGTGCAGTGGAAACCCAGATTTAGAGTTGTTCGTGTAATCAGTGGTCAGGTTTGTTAAAAGTGTGTGGTATTTAGTGACCGTTAGTTAATGATTATTTGGAGATTGCAAGATGTGGTCTGGTTTGACGTAGATTTAAAAAAACATTTTCTTAGAAATGATGAACCTTCAATCTGATGATGAGCTAAGGACTCGAAATCCGAATCTTGAAAGCAACTTACTGTTTGTACGAACTATCTTTTTAAAAAGGATTAAACATTTTCTTTAACGTGCCAACGTTTTTATCATGATGTAGATGTGTCATTCTTGTGTGTCGTGTTGACTGGCACTCTCACACCAGATCGCATCTCAAGATCTCCAAATTGTTAAAAGCTTGGAACAATATATTTCACGATTCACATGTTCCCACTTCACTGATAATTTTCACCAGCCTGGAAGGATTCAACCATTGCACATCATACATTCTTTGAAGTGTCGTTCATTAGGACCGCGGTAGATGAATGGTCAGCATGATAGGCTCTCAACTCGTAGGCCCTGCAGTTGTGGGTTTGAATCCCACCGTCATCTTTAGCCTCTTTTTTCACGCAACCCTTCCCCCCAACCATTTATTATGAAATAATCAACGGAATCTCTGGCTAAGGCCATTTAAAAAAATGTCGTTCATGTAAACATTGATTGTACATTCTCGTTGAGTTTGTCACAGACCAAAGTGAGCTTTTTAAAGCTCAATGCTACTTCCAAAGGGTCTCAAATAAAAGTGGAAGCAGTGAAACGTATTTAATACTCACCAGATTGGCCACTCTTGTCCATTTCATCACAGGTTTCGTCTTTCGGCCCTTTCTTCCTCTTGAAAAGATTGGCGAGAAATTTAATCGGTCTCGTTTTAGCCTCGATTCCACATCCGTCCGTGCTCTTCGACGAGACGTTCAACATCATACCAATGACCTGGCAGGTGGAAAATAGAAGAAAAACCGAAGTTGAAAAACATTTTCCACAAGGCAAGATTCGACGCCCACTTAAAACTACCTTTTCATGAATAATCCATTTTCTTCCAGAGAAATAAAAGGGCCGCTGGCAAACCCCTCTTTACAAACGCTAACAATAGTCTATCAAATTGTACAAAAAACTTTGGGCCAAACGTTAAGAATTAAATAGAAAACATTTCCGAAGAATATTCCCGACCCATTGTCTATTAACCGATATCTTTTTGTTTACTGGTTGGTTTGGGAAAAGCCCGCAGCTGTGTAAACGTGCTGGCACAATCAGCAAACTAAGCAGACATGCTAAATTTCCTCGATATCCTTTGTATTGTTATTGCTTATTTTAAATTTTTTCTTTTTAAAATGAATTACATAGGCAAAAATAATAATTTGGAATATTTAAAATACCAATACAACACAAATCGTACATGCCGATGACACTTATGCATGCGTATAAAGAAAATGGTTTGACTCCCATTTCGCACTTTTCAAACCAATATTTATCAAAATTCACGCTTAAATATTTATAAATGTTACATTTCTGTTGTATTGTCAACTTGTCTAAAGAATGTTTAATTTAATATTTATCTAAGGGTGTTATCATGTTTTGAAATTGTTAACTAAATTAATAGTAACATACTTTTACAGTCTTCTCTGTTAGTTTCGCTCTTATCTGGAAAATAGATTCCAAACAGTCAAAGTTAATTTTTCTTACTCTTTTAGAGTTACTGTTACTTCAGGAGTTTCTCAGGGCACTCTCTTAGGGCCTCTGTTGTTTCTTTTTTTATAAACGACATTTGCGTTTAATGAGAACAATTTCCTTCTCTTTACTGATGATCTAAAAATCTTTAAACATGTTTTTTTCTTTTTCAGACCACTTAATCCTCCAAAACAATTTAAAATTTCTTCACTCTTGGTGGTTAAATAATCTAAATGTGTGGTGTCTAGTGACCGTTAGTTAATGATTATTTGAAGATCGTGAGATGGGGTCTGGTGTGACGTAGGATTTAGAAAAATATTTTCTTTATCGTGCCAACGTTTTGATCTTTATTGAGATCAACTTCAGGACTCAAAGTGTTTGTTTTCTGTGTAGATGTGTCATTACTGTGTGTCATGTTGAAAGTAACATTCCTTCAAAAATCCAAAACTTCCTATCATTTGGTCCCAAACATTCTATTCCTTACAACAAAACAGAAAAAAGGCACTCCCAACACGACACACAGTAATGACACAACTACACAGAAAACAAACACTTCGAGCCTTGAAGATGATCTCAATAAAAATCGAAACGTTGGCACGATAAAGAAAATGTTTTTCTAAAACCTACGTCACACCAGACCGCATCTCATGATCTCCAAATAATAATCTAAATCTTAATATTTCAAAATGTTTCCACATCCGTTTTTCAAGGTTCAATAATTCTGGCAATTACAATTACATGATTCAGTTAACATTATTAAAAAACTCTGTATCTTGTTTGACCAACAGCTAAAGTTCAAATATCGCATTTTAACTTATCAGTGTTCAGACTCAACAAATCATTATTATAACAGCATGAAAGAAACTTTTGTAAATTTTCTTGGAGTACAATCGCATCATCTATGGTATTAATTTTATACAAGATTTTTAGATCATCAGCAAGCAATAAAACATTAAAATCTTTAACGATATTGATCATTAGCATTGTTAAATTTAACTAATCATTTCTGTTTTACTCAAATTTGAACAATCATTTTCTGATTACATTTATTAATCAAACATATGTACTCAAAGACAAAAAAACTGGACACTCTCTCTCATGCAACAGGGGACAGTAGATTTTCTAAGAAAGCAGAGAGACACATTTGTACACTGAAGAAAATGCTTTGGGATGTATAACATAATCGTAGAAGAAATTCAACCATTGAAACTAAGCCTTGATTATCTAGGATTCATCAGTGTGCATAGGTACATAACATTGATACAATAGCTCTCAAATGGCACCTAAATATTACATCTTGCATACCTGGTATAACAATGCCATAGCAAATATGATGGGACTGAGAGCCCAGCCTTGAGAAATTCCATTAGCCAATGGATTCGAATTACCTACCCTTACTCTAAAGTTTTGATTACTCATGAATTTTTTTATAAAATGGACTACCTTCCCCAAAAACTCTCTAATTTGTAAGACTATTCTATTGGATTATATTTGAATTTATTTAGGCTTAAATCCGTACATGTACATGCCAACGTACAAACATGTGTTGAGTTGAGCCTATTCACTCTCATAGACCACCAGCATCCAGATTTTGCTATTTACAGTAAATTGCCAGCAGACTCGATAATCACCCAGTAAGGGCCTTGGCAGCCTGGAAGCAGATCTCAGTCTTATCCGTCAAGCCACCAGGATTGGGCTCCAGGGGGAGGAGGGTGCTGTTAACAGCTAGGTCAATTCAGCATCTAACGCATGCAGTTCCAAACCTATTCATTCTCATGTTCATTTTAAATAGATTCACTCTTATTTACATATCATTCACCCGGCCGTGGGTACTTGGTATTTCTTCATCACCTTTTACACATATTATACAACTAACTTAATTGAGTGATGGAGTTCCCGATATTCATCGACATGCCCATCACATAATATAATGTAAATCATTCATGTAAATAAGGACATTCACACTAATATATATATACATTCACTCTAATAAATACATTCACTCCCAACAAAATCTAGGTGTGCACAACTGTTATTACTGCTCAAGCACACTTCTAAAATTGGGTGGCCTTCCCGAGCCTCTCTGTCTAGAGCCAAGGAATTGCACCTTTCAATTAGGTGAGACACAACTCATCTTTGTCTGCATGCCGGACACATACGCAGGCTTTGTTCCAAAAGTAAGAGTCCATGTGTCACCCTCGCATGGCCTATTCTCAATCGGGCGAGGATGACCCTTCTTCTACGACTCAGATCCTCCGAACACTGTTGTTGATAAGTGAGAGCTTCTCTTCTGATCTGGCCCAATGACCCATTATCGTACATACTATTATATATACTTATATATATAATATAATGTTATATAATTACAATAATAATAGGTACAATACAAAAAAAAAAAAATTAAAAAAAATAAAAAAAAATTACAGCTTTGAATTATTCCATTCCGCCAGTCAGAGTTGACCTGACAAATATACAATTATATAATAATAATAAATATTGTTTTGTTTATTTTATTATTGTATTATTATTTTTCTTATTGAAATTCTTGCTTGTTTCAAGTTTTATAGTCAGGTCTAGTTTTATTATTATTNAGAATCATCATTTTATTAAATTTTAACACAAAAAGTGAAAATTTATAATTCAAAAATATTTTATTAAATTATTTATTCCATAAGTTAAGGGTTTTGTTACAATTGGTTATTTTCATGAGAATGAAAGCTGTGAGAAACTGAGAATGTGAACCTAATTCTATGAGTAGAACCATCCTTTACTAAACGTGAGAAACTGAGAATGAAACCTTCTTCAATCTGCTGATCCGAAGCGCTGTCACAACACGTGGTTCTGCCTTGTGACCTTTCATCCGCTACTTTTCTTCAAATTCCTCTCCCGAGATGGCCGTAAGTATTTTTATTTTGCTTTCAACTGTTTGCCCAGACTCAAGTGACGTTCTTTCCCGTAGAAAGCCAAGACGAGCAAGGTGAAGAGGACGAACAAGGCGAACACGAAGCTGAGGAGGCAGGGCAAGCTGAGGCACAAGAGGAACAAAAAAACCGCCGTGAAGTCGAAGCATCGGCCCCAGCCCTCAGCCGAAGAGTTCATGGAAGATGAAGAACCGCCGAAGGACGTCGGCAAGGAAATGGCATCTATGATCGACCCCGAAGACCTGGAATTCCTCAAGGATGCCGTTGTCAGAGGAAGCTATTCCATGTTCCAGGGGCCGAATTTCAATAGGTACAATATTAGAAGTATATTCAGACATGTAAAACTGTTTATTGACAGTACGAACAATACATACAATTCATGAAGTCCAAATAGATAACCAAATACCGTTCCTAGAAACGCTTGTAATAAGACAAACAGAGGCAACACTACCTACAGATTGGTACCAAAAACCAATGAACACAGATTGCTACTTCAATTATACATCACACCACCCCCTACACACAATAATAAACACGACTTTACAGAATCATATGTCATGAATCCTTTCATCAAAAAAAATATTCAGATGTACAAACAAATATTACATAGCCACAACTACTCTAAAAATAACAGAATCATAATTAATTACAACCCAACACTTCACAAAATAATAACATCTACCTTTTGGTAGTAGCTGCTTTAACACTGAAGGGGGTAAATCAAATAAAAAATAAAGTGTATAGACAAGTGGTCAGCAAACGTCACTTTTTCAATCTGATCTGGTGGTTAATATTGTATTTACATGGAAATTGGATATGGCATAATAGCTGGTGGACATAGCTAACTGTCAGCGACTGTGATGGTTGGGTGGTTAGGGTATCCGACTTCTGTTTGCCATGCTAGTGGTTCTAGGTTTGAATCCCAACAGAGCAGCAGATGCTTTGGCCAACGATGGACATAGCGTCAGTTACATAGCCCAAGTTTTGGGTGTGCCGCACTGTACTATCCCCTGGATGACCCCTGGAAGTCTCAATCTAAGAGGTCAGAGTGGTTGACCACGATGGTTTTTATTGCTCCCCACTATGGAACCGTCATTTAACTACTTCATTGGTAGGTACTCGACTGTAGGACCACAATGTAACGGTGACCTCTAAAACAGTCAGAAGGCTTCGCAAGAATAGCTTAATCTCTAGATGTCCTGTATCAGGTTCTCTATTACGGGAGAGGTATCGAAAGATAACTGACTATTCACAAATGCAAATCAGTATCTTGCTTAACACTTGAACAATGGGGGGGGGCTGTTTTCATCTTAGGTGAGCGCCAGTTTTGTTTGTGGCAATCAGTTGATGTGGATGGTTTGCGAAGATTAAGTGTGGAATGCTTTGCTTCGTGTGCCATACGTTAGACAGCCTTTTCAAAGACAGTTATGGCATGGGGGAAATCACTGTCTGAGCTCATACCAAACTGATTATCATACAAAATAGATCTTTAATTGCACTAAGGTACAATGAGGAATTTCTTCTAGAATCTGTGATTGCTTGGGTTGCTCCATTTCTTAACTTTGTGTTATTGCTTGATAATGGTTGTCACCCATTGCTTGGAGGATGTATGGATTACCAAAATGAATTGGCCAGAGCGCGTTCTCCTGATAACAATCCCATAGAACACTTATACGACTTGATCAAGAGACAAGTTAGACATCATTCGTTGTCCCCAACAAACTGAACCTTTGTTACTTTTTTTAATGCTTATACTACCAGTGGACACAGTCCTTTACATGATAATTTGGTTGATAAACTTAATAACTAGTTTAATTCATAAATAAAATTTTTTTTTATCCCACACAGAGAAAGGAAGTTATTGAAAAGAAAAGCCGACAATGGAACATTGGACATTGAAACCAAATTTGAGATGGAGAGCGAGGAGAGAGATCCCAACATGAGGAAAAAGTTGCTCTTGCCAATCAAAACCAAGACTGGCCTCATTAGAAGAGAAATTGAAGTTGAAGGTAAAAGTCTTTTTCCTATGCTGTCTGGGTCAGCATGATTGTTCAAAGCATTGAACTTAATTTAACATGTGCAAATTTAATTCAAATGCTATCAGGACAATCACAAAAACCAAACTTTTGACAGTTCTTATTATTTCACTCCTGAAAGTAGTAAATTTATTTGTTTTTTTACGTTTACAATTGATTTTTTCCTGTTCATCCAGTGAAAGATGTGCCTGAAAAAGCAGGTAGAAAGAAGAAAAAGAAAGGCAAGGTAGAGGAAGAAACGACCGAAGAAGTAAAAAAAGAAGAAGAAGATGATGATAATTTTGAAATTGAACGGGATGAAAAAGACCTGTCAAAGCCGATCAGTGTCGCTGAAATGCTCGCATGGAGGGAATCGTCTATAGCTCAGTACAAATTCAAAATTGGAATTTTAGCCAGTGCATTGTTGGAAAACCCAGAGCAAAAGGTAATTCACTGTTCTTTCTTGGTATTCAGTAATTATAGAAATTTTGTCTTTTGAAGGTTTTAAATATTCAAAGGCTGTTGGAAGTATATGATGACTGGCATCCGGAGCTTCAAATCACTCTGAAAAAACTTGTAATGGTCTCATTGCTCGAAGTTTTCAAGGATATTCTGCCATCATACCAGATCAAACATCAAGACAATAAGGAATCGAATGTCAAATGTAATTTTTAATATATTTTTTTTATTATTTTTTTTTTTTCTTTAATGATGAACACTATTTAAAATACTTTCCTGTTGTTTTTAGTAAAGAAAGAGACAAGAGAACTACAAACGTTTGAAAAAAGTTTGTTGAAAGGCTATCGAGGGTATTTGACCAAACTGGAAAAAGCGGCAGCTAAGTTATTTAAGAAAAAAGGTGATACTCGTGTCAGAACAAAGGTGATTTAAAACACAACATTGAACTTTAAAAAAATGGTTTAAAAAAATTCTTAGGCCCCCAGCTTTGGAAAATACTGTGTAACCCGGGGGAGAGGAGAGGAAAGCCAGGGATAAGAAGGAGCCAAATCAGGACCAAAGTTGGTCATATATAAACGGGGGTTGGTTTTGTACAAAAAGTGCTAGCTTAAAAAAATTAATAATAATAAAATAAATAAAAACTGACCACCTGGTTTTTAAATAACAAATCTCCAACAGGAGAGAGAGTGATTGGTTTTTTCCATGAGCACATAACAACCACGTTTTTTCCCCCAAAAATCAAGAATAACTAGAAAACTATTGAGAAATTGGGCAAAGTTGGAGATGACCAATTGAAAATTTATTGAATTTCCTATCGAATGCTGAAGGGCGTTGCTCCAGGACGATTTCCTGGCTCCACAGCTCAGTTTGAGGTTTTCATAAAAGGTGCAAAAAAAATTGACGTGCTCCAGAATTTTTGAATTTTTTGATGAATGATTGAAGCTAGGAAAATAGATTTCTTTGTGATATCCAGGGGTTTTAGGATACCACTTCTCTCCTGCACTTGGGAGTTTATTATTTATTAATTTGCTTTTTATTATTCATCTTTGGTTCCTTCCTCTTCATTTTTATCGACAATACCTAGCCTTTTTTATTTATTTTGTTCATTTATGTTCAACAGGTAGTTATTATTTTTAATTATTTTTTCTTACTCCCACCTTCAATGAGCGATGGGCATATTTTTGTTGTCTATTTCATGTATATAATTCATGTACAATGTATATACAGTATAGTTTATTTTAATTATTATATACAATTATGTCTAAGTTGAAGTACTTTATTTATTTTAGCAAGAACTAGAACTTGGTGAGCTAGGAATAAATGCGCTCTGTGAACTTCTCACTACGCATCCTTATTTCAATTATAGTAAAAACATAGTACGACTATTGGTACCATATCTTGATAGTAAATATCCGGCAGTCAGATCGAGAATTAGCAGTGCTATTACAAATATTTTTATGCACGATAAAAGAGGAGAAATCACTCTCGAGGTAAAGACGATAAATTAAAATAATATAATTGGCTCAGTAATTAATTTATTGTATAGATAGTCAGAAGAATAAATGATCTGGTGAAAACACGAAAACATGCAGTAAGGCCGGATGCGATCACCGTTCTTTCTTATTTAAAGATCAATGATATTAACTTAGACGACATGAAAAATGCAGAAATGAAAGAGAAAAAACTTCAAGAGAAGAAAAAGAGGATAATCAACCTGTCAAAAAAAGAGAAAAAAGTGAGTAAAGGAAAATTCTCAATTAAAATCAATTACACGTAAATTTTTGTTTTAAAACAGAGACAGAAGAGAATAGCAGAAATAGAGAAAGAACTATTGGAAACAAAAGCGGAAGAGAATAAACAGCAGCAGAAGGCGCTTTTAACAGAAGTGATAAAATTAGTATTCACAATATATTTTAGAATTTTAAAAAGCGCCCCTTCGTCGGGACTGCTGAGCGCGGCACTTCAAGGCTTGGCGAAATTCACCCACTGCATCAACATCGAGTTTTATCAGGATCTCGTCGTCGTATTGCACAACCTGCTTGCAAACGGCAATTTAAATGTAAAGGAACGGCTCAATTCGATTCTCACCATTTTCAAAATACTTTCCGGCCAGGGCGAGTCGCTGAGCATCGACCCGAACAAATTTTACACCCACCTTTATGCGATCATGTTAAACGTTCATTTGGGTAATATGTTTAATCTCTCCCAAAATAAAAATACACGCTAATATTGAATTTTTTTTATACAGATAATTATAAAAATGAGAATGAACAGCTTCTACTTCAGTGTTTGGATCTAGTGATTTTGGGCAGGAGGAAAAAACTGACGTTCAGCAGGTTGTTGGCATTCATAAAACGCCTTGGGACTATCTCTTTGTATCAAGAACACCATGTGGCAATCGCCTGTCTTACAATCATGCGCCAAATGTTTCAGGTGAGCTCGATAAAAACAAAATTTATAACCTTTACCTATTTTAAAATTTATTATCATTGTTTTAGTTGAACAAAGGTGTGGATAAATTATTAGAAATTGATACAAGTATTGGACAGGGTGTGTATTTACCAGAACTTCAAGACCCTGAGTATTGTAATGCGGTGTCGACTGCACTATACGAGATGCCATTATTATCGGTATGATATTTATGGCTGTTATAAATACTAAATTATACTAACGATTATTATACATTTTTAGAACCATTATCATCCCACTGTGAGGCAAATCTCAGACCATGTTGTCAATTTGATGCCACCAACTGGAAAATTTAGCTTAGCCCCTGAAATTGTTAAGTTGTAAGTTAAAGCATTGTTATTCTATCCTTACATGTTTTTTAATTGTGTGGTTTTAGATCAAGTGCTGAAATTTATAAAGATTTCGATCCGAGCGAGATGGCCTTCAAACCATCGATTCCGATGCCAAAGAAGAAAGAAGTTCCCAAAATTAAAAACGCCACAATTAAAGATAAAGCTCTGGCAGCACTGTGCGATAAAGTTTTAGCAAAAGAAATTAAAGCCGATTTTTCAGAATTACTCGACAAGGTAAGTTTCGTTAATCATTAAAAAAAAAAATCCATAACATGCATTGTATTTTTTACAGAAACCTATTAAAGTGAAGAAAGAGGGGAAGGAAGATATTTAACAAAATAACAATTTGGACATTCACTTGTAAATAATTGTAAATAATTTGTTTTTATCATTTTCCGATTAAAACCATTGAAAACAAACACAACTTTTTTTTTCTAAATTAACTAATCACTTTCCTTAAATCTTTCCAGAATATTTTCTATTCTTTTCAATAGTGAAGGAAACCCTGGGTCCAGAATGCAAAGCTGTATTGCAGCCTCTAATGGGTATTCGTCTGGTATTGAATCAGGTGCTAAAATCACACAACTCATTATATATATTTATTTTTGTAAATAAATCAAGCTTACCTTTAAGATCCTTACTGCACGTTTCCATTGTTTTCGCCAACAATTGTGGCATAGTGCAAATTTCCGATCTGTCCAATTTTGGACCTGAGAAAGTAGTTATATATTTTTGAACAACAGATAAACATTTTTCTGCATCATCTCTTGTGAAGAATTTCAGTCTAAATCTATTCGTGAGGCCCTGAAATTGCACATTTATTATTTTTCTCTCTGCCTTAGATTATAATAGTTAAATTTGCTAGAAACCTGAATTTTAGCTTCTACAGCCATTGTTTCATTTTTGCATACCGCCTCAGCTTGATTCCGGCTCTGCATCAAGCTTACAGATTCTAAAACTTGAGTATCGAGTACTACGAGAAGATGACAATCCTGTAAAACATTTTCATGATGTTACAACATGCCTGCGTAAAGCGATGCATACCTGAATGAGAATGTTCAAACTCCGGGTGTCATTTCCGATTATAGGCGGCTGCCATTCATTCCCTATCCATTTTGAATACATTTCAACTGGGAATTTGACTAAAACAAATAATTGTGAATGCTCAAACATGTATTTGCCATGCTAGCGATTCTGGCTTTGAATCCCAGCAGAGCTCATGGCTTTTTAATTGATAATGGTATGAAAAATGTATTGTAAAGTGGTTTGACCCTGTGCCCGCAACGCCCAATGGGTAGTTGGATTTTAAGCCCTCTATATGTCAGGAATTACTTTACTTTTACTTCTTTTTTTCTTTTCTAACAATGAATGGTGAATTTCTTCTTGAGGTCTGCAAGTTTTTAAGATAGAATTTAGGAGTTCTATTTACATTATTGTATATGTAATATAATGTGCTATATAATTATAATGCATATTTTATTTATATTTATTAAATATAATATGTTAATAATATATTAATTATAATTATTTAGGGTATTGAGGAATAAAAACAATTATTTGGTATATAATGATTGGAAAATTATTCAGGCTATTTAAAATGTTATATTCCTTATTTTGATATTATAAATTATAAGAATCATCATCATCATTTTATAAGATCATTTTATTAAATTTTAACACAAAAAGTGAAAATATATAATCAAAAATATTTTATTAAATTATTTATTCCATAAGTTAAGGGTTTTGTTACAATTGGTTATTTGCATGAGAATGAAAGCTGCATGAGAATGTGAACCTAATTCTGTGAGTAGAACCATCCCTTACTAAATGTGAGAAACAGATAATGAAACCTTCTTCAATCTGCTGAATGACCTGATACTTCTAAGAAGAAGGATTGAGTCTACTGCACTGAACTAAGGAGCTAGGAGGGTACAATAAGCCAGAAGGCTGCAGTGCCTGGGGAGTGCAAACCCCGCTTCCTAGTATCCTTCTTCACCATACCATACCATAGATTTTTGCAGCTCAGCATCACGAATGGAAGTTATAGCAAATTTATCAATAATGGAGAGTAATAGTTTGTAATAATAAGAGTTAACAGAGTTTTCTAGTAGTGTTTAATTGTCTTGGTGAATATTATGAAATTTTATTTAGAGTAATTCAAATCCAACTAATGAAAACCACGGCAGTCAGCATCTCTAAGGAAGTATCAAAATTATGCACAAGAGTGGGCCAAGTATACTGCCTTGAGGAACACCCATTGTGCCAATATTATATAAGAGTTTGTATGAAAATGACAGGTCTTTATTTTGTTGTCATTACTGGAAGAAGTTGAGTTAAACCGAAAAAAATATATAACTAGAGTTCTCTTTGGTAGTTGTTGATCTGTCGTTCAATATTTTTAGAGGAATTTCTCGAAATTCATTCGAGATATTTTGTTGGTGTCAATCGATTCGTTTTGCGGCTGCCTTCCCTTATAAATTTCATTTTGAACAATGTTCGGTTGACTGTCGGGCGGAATGGTTCAAAATTTTGTTGAGACTTTTTTCTCTTCGAATTGACAGGTCAGGATGAGCTTGGGCAGGGTTGTGTTTAGTCTCGTTTCACGTGGTTTCCTCCGACCCCGGGTCCCTCCCAAGCCCGCGACTCCCCGTTATTCGACGTCAGTGCCTTTGATTCGGATTCCGAAAAGCCTCAAACTCGAATTCGTGTGCAAAAAGTGCCAGACGAGGAACTCGAAGTTCATCTCGCACCAGGCCTACACCAAGGGGGTGGTGATCGTGAGGTGCGACGGGTGCTCCAACAACCACCTCATCGCCGACAACTTGGGATGGTTTTCCGACCTGAACGGGAAGAGGAACATCGAGGACATCCTCGCTGAAAAGGGAGAGAAAGTTAAAAGGACACTCGAGCCAGACGGGAGCTTGGAAATAGAAGAAAAATAGACTATAAAAACGAACTGCGCACATGTTCAGACATTGTTAATCTCTTATTAAATTTATTTTACTAATTTATGGCTAAATTTTTCCTCTTTAACCTAGAACTATTGTCACTATGTTGAAGATCTTCAGTGTGCAATTAGTGTAGGTGACCACCTTAGTGGATCTGTCATATTCCTATTATCGTTCCTTTTAGCTCAAATTGTATACATCGTGAGCATAAATTGTTATGCTGTCCAAAGCTTTATCATCCCATCCATTTGTATAAACTCCATGCAAAAAAACCTTCATTTCGGAATATAAATGCTTAAAAATGAATAGAGATATTTGTAATTTATTCTTATTTAATTTTAATTAAATTAACCGATAAATGCTTGTTAGTTGGATAAAACAAAACAGAAAATACAAATCAAAAACAAAAAATTTGTTAATCCTCATTTTTAATAACGGATTTGCTTAAGAATAGTAAATACAAAGATTATTCATTTGGTAAAAGTCTTTTCTCCATTTTAATAGTTGTCTTCTCTTTAACCTTGGAAAGACATCATCTTGAAGCAGAAGTTCGCAATATTATTGTGAGAATGAGTCATCGAGATCACTTGCAAGTGGATACGCAGAGGCAGTGGGAGTATCTCAGAGCGTCGTCCCCTGGGCTTACTTCGATTCCAAAAGACTGGAATTGCTAATAGGATGCTTGGTAGTGGATCTTAGCGGATTAGGACGCTAAGGCAGGATAGAAATATTGCCATTGCTGCAAGATGAACCTATTCTTTAGTGCCTGCCAGATTCTAAATGAAGTACAAGATGTTTTGGCAAGGCCTTTATCAATACGAACGATTGTGGGAAGTTGGGCTCACATTGTAGCCCTGTTGGGGCAATATGTTGCAGTGAGCACTTGGAATTGGAAGGCTGTTATGTTTACTGAATAGTTGCGCTTTTGTCTGTATAGTGATAGCCGAAGAGTACTGAGAATGGGGGATGCGTGCAATGCCCCAGTTCATGCTCCACCATGAAGATAGTCGAAACAAAACAAAAAATCTACAATATTATACGCTTAAATATAAACCGTCTAAAAGCATTAGAATAATAAAAGATCACAAGAAAATTGTATGAATTATCAATTTGAAAATTTAAACATAGAAACACAAAAGAGACAGCATTTGACCAAATCAGATTTAGCAACATTTTCTGGTTTTTGCTACTAGTGAACAAAAGACTTTATTGTTGTAATTTGGATATTAAATGGGTTTCCTGTCTGATGTGCTTCATCATTTCGCCATCTTCAGGTGGTGGGGCCTATGAATCGTAATCATCCAAAATACAAGTTCACCACACAGACCTCAACAAGAAATCTCTAAATGAAACTCATCAGAAGATAATTAAAAAGTACATAAAACTGTAAATATGTTCTAACTAGAAATGATAGGATTGGGATTGTCTCACCTGCTTCCATTTTAACCTTACTACTACAAAAAAAGCTCTGTTATAGCCATAGTTGATTGATATGGCATAAAAATGTGGGAGTTTACTCAAGCATAATCTTTAAAAATGTGTTAATTGATTTTGGACATTTTTACAAATGAAGAGATGGTATGTTTCTTAATTTTTTTCTTGAGTCAATCTTAACTTTTTAAACTAATTTTTACTATTACATATTTATTTTTACTATTTACTATACTTAAAAAAAATGCTTTTTTAATATGAAAGTACTAAGTTACATGAATGGTTACTTACCTAGGTGTAGCTCCTGTCCAAAAGTTAACATTTATTGCACACCTTCAGAGAATCCACAGCATTAAAGTACAATGGATATGCTTAGGGGTTCATCTTAAAATGATCTTATGACTGTATGTTATGATAGTCAGACCTATGATCACACATGGTGGTCAAAAGGAAGGGCAACTACTACTAAAAGCAAAGAATCTCTTAAACAGCCACAATGGGATGAACCCTCAAGATGCCATCCATTGATGAACTGAGAATTCAATGGATGGAAAGAAAGCATCAAACAGCTCACAAAAATTTTCGACAAAGTTGAAATAACTGATGTTTTTAAAATTAACTTTGATGTATCAGAGAAATTACTAGACTTTGTAAGGCCATTTAAGATAATTATTGATTAGCTGATAGAAAAATAAAGGGAAGTTAAGTTGCCTTTCTATGGCATACAGGTGGTAAATTATTTGGAAATGGGCATAAAAGGGCCTAGTTATGAGCACCACTTGGCTCTTGGCTTCATGGCCATTTTTCAGGCCAAATTACTAGCCATAGAAACATGTGCACATGAAATAAATACAAAAGTCTCAAGATGCAACAATTCAGATATCCAGGTAGCTCTAGAAGTATCAGATACCCAGACAGCTCTAGTCATATCAGATACCCAGACAGCTCTAGTCATATCAGATACCCAGACAGCTCTAGTCGTATCAGATACCCAGACAGCTCTAGTCGTATCAGATACCCAGACAGCTCTAGTCGTATCAGATACCCAGACAGCTATAGACATATCAGTTCTAATGGCTCTCCAAACATATGAGATAAACTTAAAACTACTCTGGAACTCCTTGAATACCCTTAAAAAGCTGGTACATATCTTCAAATAGCCTGAAAGGTGAGTCCCAGGTCATGAGGGATTACAGGGTATGATGCAGGGGATATACTTTCTAAATATGAGGCCTCAGTTTAACACACATTGTGGCATGAAACAGCTACATTAAAAAAGAACTGGATTCTTGGATTACTAGAGAACACAACAAATACCGGGAACATCAGGTAAAAGGCAAGCAAAAGGACTACTTGCGCAAATAACTGAATGGGATAACCTGAGCATCGACCTTTGCGATGGCTAGGCAAAGACCTAGGAAAGTAATTCTTGAGCAATGTTCACCTTACTACCCCTGAGAAGAACTCTGTACTTCCTGAAATTAAAATTGTCCAGGAAATTTATTAACAATGCTCGGACATAATAGATAAATGTCCAAATGCAAAATCCCAATGAAGTTGGAAATCCCTACGACTCAAAATGTAAAAAAAGCTACAAGAAACTGGTTTTACCGGTGAATTGAAGCCATTTTCTTATTATTTTTTATAACTGTACTCACAATTATCCATTTATTGGATAGTGATTCATTAAAACTTTCAATTAGGAAAATAATAATCAATAAGAAGGATAAAATAATTATCTTCCTGAATAGACCCATAAATATATAGGAGGAAAAAACGTGATGTTAGAAAAGAAGAGATAATTTACACTTAATAAATATATTTTGTTCTTACTACAACACTTAGCACAATATAAAATCTATTCATAGAACTTTCTCTGTTAATATACAAACACTATAATCTTTTTATCTAGAAAGTCTGTTATATAACTAAAAATATTTTAATGTACGCAAAAGGTTTAATGCCAAAATCGTCAACTGAGCGTTCTGAACAGTTCTAGCAACGTCTAAGGTTTAAAATTCTGTAAAAATAATTTTCCAATATAAAATATTCTTTGTCATTACTCAATTTGTTATTTCTCTCTGTTTTGATTCTGTTTAAACCTTATTCTAAAATTATACAAATGGAACTGTAAATATACTTGAGTCATTTTGGCGATTAAAACTTTTAAGTATCTGGATCAGAAACAATAGGCATGATAATAAATTAAAAAAATCCCTGTATAAAATACAATATACAAAATTTATAACTAGCAACAAAATATACAAGAACATACAGTCTTAAAACACAGAATGGATTAATTGAATTTTAGATTTCCATCGTAGTCCATCACTGCAATTATTACACTAACAAGAAGACTAGCAATGGGCTTTTTTAAAAGTTTGTTTTTATAGTTTTCTCAAAAAGAAACTTAAGTTTGACAGTTGGGATTAAACAAAAGCGGTCGTTTGTGTAAGATTTCCTAATTGTCGAATCGTCAAGTTTTGTATGTTTCAATCGTTAAAATCAGTCCTGCGAAGTGTAAAATAATGAGGGATAGCACCCGAACCGCTTTTCGACGATTGTCGACACCACTGGATCGTTTCAGACACGGAGTATCTCGAGCGCCTTGTTGTAGCAGATGGCGATCCAGTCGGGCTGAGTGGCGCCCCATTGGATCTGGTTGATCTCGCCTTCTGCAGCCGTGTAGGCGAGGATAGGGTCTTCGATCGCCCTCGGCATCTGCTGTATGTCCCAGATCAGGGCTTGGTGGTCGTCGCCGGCGGTACAGATGTGACAGGAGGAATGCGGAGCCCAGGCGATACCGTTTACACAGGCGCGGTGGTTGTTCAGCCTCGCGACAGGAGTGCAAGGGACCCTGACGTCCAAAATGATGACTTCGCAGGCGTCCATGGCCACCGTCGCCAAGTAATTCGGATCCTGTTTGTTCCAGGCGAGACGGAGGAGTGGTGTGTGGGCCGGGTCTTCGTATATGATGGTCGAGTGTTCCAGATGGCGGAGGTCGAACATCCTGACGGAACCGTCTGCCCCGACGGACGCGAACATGTCCCTGCCGCCTCCGGCCCGGCTGAAGGCGATGTCGTAGACCTCCTTGTCGTGGGCTATGAGCTGCGTCTTGACGTGACCTGCGACCGCGTTCACCCTCCCGACCACCTGCGACGTCTCCAGCCCCCAGATGGTGCACGTCGTGTCTATGCTCGACGTACCTATCAAATTCGGATCCACCTCGTTCCAGTCGAAAGACGTGAGCGGGGCGCAGAAATCCGAGTTTTTGTTGTTGTTCAAGACGCACTCGAGCCTCGTCTCCGGCTCGCCGGCACGCCAAACTCGCAGGTAATCGCCGCTCGTGGCCATCAGATCTGGGAACACCCCTTTGCTGTCCGGTATCCACATTATCTTCGTCGTCGGGTAAGGGTGGTCGAAAGTGCTCTTCGCGCTGAAATCCGACGTGTCCTCGTCCAGAGAGACTATCTGCACTTTGTTGTTGTACTCTTCGACGAAGGAGCCCAACGCCAGTCTGAACCTCTTGTCCGGCCTCACAGACCAGTTCATGCTGTACAGAGGCCAAGGGGCCTCGTATTTGTAAATCTCCTTCCTCTTCGGCAGAGCCATTTTTCAAACGTATAGTTTCAATTCGAGCAAAACAGGATCTCTAACAAGGATTCCACGTCTTAAACCGACTCGACATTTTACAAACCGTCGGCCGGTTAACAGGTCGTCATAACGCGTAGGCGGCACGGAAACTCTGCGCCCGAACCGAACATCGAAGTTATTCACCTTCCAGGCCGGTCAAATAAAAATAAACAAACGACGAGGAGTATTTACAATGAGAACGACCCGTGAAAACGAGAAGAACGTCGAGTCGGAGACCCTTTTCAGGTGGTACAACTTCCTCGTGGCTTCTGCTGAATTTCCCCGCGTCCTGCGCCCTATGAACGGGCCTTCTGCGTCGAGTGTTGACGTCTGCGCTGCTCGACCCGGGCCTTCGGCCGCCGACCGCAACGTGACAACAGGATATTTTTATTCAAACTTTATTTATATGCGCCTTGAAGTTTTTTAAAAATTTTATTAATAAACTCCGATTGACCCTCCACGTCCGATGCAAACCGTTGCGAATTATTTCGGTTCAGTTCATTACTTCAATTCATATTAAATAATTTACCCTTAGAATTATTCTCTTCTTTTTCTTTTATTATTCTCGGGTAATCTTTATTTTTTAACTGGAGAAATTCTTATTAAATTGACCTAAAAAAACATCCATTTATTTTATTTATTATTTTATGAAAGTGTGCAGTAACAAAATCCAGTTCATACAATTACATTTATCAATTATAGCACCATTTACAATGACAACAATTGTACTCAAATTGTACTGATTATAAAAAAAATTCTAAATGACGATCATCACTGTAGAGTATTATTGATATTTTATTTGACAACAAGAAATAGTTCTTAACAGTCTTAAGTTAGATGAAGTGCAAAAGATAAAACAAAACCTTTGGGATAAGTGATGGCCATCATAAAGTATTTAAAATAGAATATAATTTGAACATCTTAAACATGTCTTATTAAATCTACCAATTTTTTGTCATTTTATCTGAAACAATTGACAATTAGCATCAGGGGAAATTCTTTTAGATAAAAAATAGCCTGTCAGAGTCTATTGCATTCCTCTTGACAAATTTAAATGTTCATTTCAGCTAAAATCTTGCTCATTTTAAACGATATTGTCGAAGATTCTTTGGGACGATTCCTCGAATTTAGACAATCTGTTTATATTCTCTAAATTATTGCATGAAATTTAGATCACTTCAGTTAGGTATATGAGGCGGATCGGGCTTCTGAGGGTTTGGGAGCCTTGTGTCAATGCAGGACCCAAGATTTGGAGGGTTATGGACATTGTCAGTATCATGCACACCTCTTAGATGATCTGTGTAATAACAATTAAGTACAGATGCATTAATTTTTTGGTGTAAAAGGGAGTGCCAGGGTCACGATGTCTCAGCTCACCGTCTTGTCCATCCCCAGATCTGCTCAGCCACCCTGTTATAAAATTTATAAGGTTACAAGGATTAAGGTGGAATATTAGTCATAGAGGTCTTTTTATTATAGAGAAAAAAAATCCATAAAAAATGGCCTTCATTTTAGAATATTTTTAATATTTTGCATATATTGGTTTTATGGACTGATAGAAATACATCAGAATTATTTAGAGTTAAAAAATACATAAGTCCTTAACCTGTAAAAGCTGGGTCTGGAAGCGAAACTCACACAAGTTGGGCATAGATCATACTCAGTTACACTTCGGCACCTCCTAATGTTGTGTATGGAAAGTGTCACTGAGCACATAATAATGGATTATAGGGAATTAAGCATAAAGAAAAAAACTTTGACATCCCGCATGATGCAGTCTTGGGGTATAGAACAATGATCCAGTACCTCAGGGCGATCCCTACATAAACATACAAAGTTCAATGTTTATGGTATCATACTATTAACAGTATAGAAATTTGTATGTTTATGTATGTGATACAATGTTAAGTATTAAAACAAATATATTTACTGGCAAGAATAATCCCCGAGGAATATTGAATACTTGGGCACGAATGAATGAGATATGTTGTATGACTGTATTAGCTTGACTGAAAAGGGTTAATGAAAAACAGTTCTTATTTGTGTGTACTGAGTGAGAGCAATTTATTAGTGTGGAAAGAAAGACTGAGGAATGTTGAATATTCTGGGGTAGTGTGAACAAAGTGTGGTGAATGTATTTATTAGTGTGAATGGAGGGGCTTCTTTCTCCATTATCCCTAGGGATATAGACTTCTGGGGCAGTGTGAATGAGTTACCTCAACATGCTACACTTCATTAGACATGAATATGACGGCTAAAATCAGAGAAATTAATTAGTAGTAAGAAAATGCAAAGAGGAAAAGAGAAGAACAGCTGTTGAAGAACAGAGGGTTGGCTATGACCAATGTAGTTTACTGGCTTTAAAAGGTGGTGTGACCTTGGGGGGACCTGTTTGGCTTGATGGGGAATGGGCAGGCATTGCTAGATGAGGGATATCCTCAAGAATGTCTGTGAAATGAAGGAAATGTTATGCTGAGCGTCTTTTGTTCACAGGGCTACAGTTGCTTTTCACACCATTGCGGTTTTTTTATATATATTTTTTTATTATTATTTTTTAAATACTATTATGGCAGTGAGCCTTTTATTTTTCTGCTTTATATTATTATTTTACAAGTATATGTTGGTTTTTCTAATAAATTGTTTCTTTTCATGCTGTAGCATGCAAAAAATTTTTTCCTATTGTGTTCTTTTCCTTTTGCTTTGTCAATTTGTTATTTTATTTGTTTATTGGACTATTCCATCACTACGCAAAATTTGTCTAAGTTGAATAGGTAGTTGGAGTCAATTGGAAGCAGGCCCCGTTATTGTTGATTAATTTTTTTATTTAGCTTTATTTTATTTTCATATTTTCTTCGTTATTATTTAACAAAAAAGTTATAATAAACAATCAGAAGAAATATAAAATGTCGCCAATTTTGTAATTTTAATTTTGAAGAGTTAATAATTGAATTTGTTCTATGTTTGTAGTCTTATTTTTGCATGAAGGACGTGTCTCGACAAGGCATAAATGTCATGTAAGATAGGATGGAAATACAGTTAATTTTATCTCCGCTTCCTCATCCCGTTCAGTTAGCTTGATATCAAATTACTGGACTATTTTTGACCACATGAGATAAATAAATCCTTAGTCAAATAAAGACAGTTTCTAAATCTAATCACACTCCAATCTTCAAAAATCTTTTTGGCATTTGGATTAAATCAATGTATGTTTTGTGAGTCTGAAAGAAACATTTTAGCTGGATTTTTAATTTTATTTTGGAAAACAAATTGCAATTTTTCTTCATCTTGATCGTAACAATACTCATAGTTTAAAAAAAAGTATGTATCATAATATCACCATAATGTTTTTGATAAAGCGGATTTGTCCTATTTTCAAAAAAATCCAACATTGTATTATATTAATTAATTATACTTTTTATCTAAGGTCTTGGTTGAGTTGAAAAAGCTAGTGTTACGAGCAGGATTCGAACCCATAATCTTCGGCTCAATATGCAGCTGCTCTAACTACTTGAGCTATTGTGACTTCGATCGTCTCAACGTACTTTTCAAATTTTCCCAGTTTTTGCCTTATTTTCAAATATAGTGTCATCAGTCTTATTTTTAGTGGATTGAAATTACAATAGCTCAAATAGTTAGAGCAGCGTATTGAGCTGATGGTCGTGGGTTTGAATCCAGCTCATGACACTAGCTTTTTCATTACAACCAAGGCCTTAGATAAAACATATAATTTAAATAATTAATACAGTCAATTCTGACTACTAAATACCTATATGGATTAAAAAGAAAGCTTTTCAAATTTTGGGTTTTGTAATAAGAAACACTTGTAATTTTTGTAATTCCAATTCTTTACATTATACTGAAGCATACTGCTCTTATTCGTCCTATCCTTGAATTTTCTACCATTGTTTGTAATCAGCAAATTTATTAGAACCCTAGACTTGCTTACTACAATTCCTTTTCTTGGGTTTTCTTTGTATCTCATGTTATGTCTCCATTGAGTGGTTGTTTTGCTTTTGAAGATGATATGGGTGGCCTTTTCTTCATTGCATAACCTACAAATGGGGTCATCATTCAATAAACCTTCCCAGAACCGTATTCTTCTCTTTTTAATCTTCCATTGTTTGATTGATTTATTAACTTTTTAAAAACAGTACTTACTATTAGATTGCTCTGATCTCTTATGTCTTATTTCTTTCAATGTTCCACCTCTCTCAGGCATTCAGTTCTGTTTACTACTTTGCAAACCAAATTATCTATTTTATTTCCTTTTAATTAGAATAATAAGGGAAGATGAAATACCATAAAACTAGTTATACAAACTAATTTCCTAATCTGATTTCGTGCTGTCCATGACTGTTTATTGCCTATATGACTGACGACTCGCAAAACCAAGATACACAATTCATATCTTTGGATGATTACAGAGGCATTTTTGGCAAACGGTTGAATCCAAATTTTATATGTTCTCTACAGCTCATATAGAATCAGGGATTTTTTTATTACCCAAGCACTGAAGCCTTCTGGACATGATATCGCACTTTCATAGTTCCTTAGTTCAGTGCAATCTACACGTTTCTTCTTCTAAGGAGTACTAGGTCTTTGACTGGCTTAGTACAATTCCTTTCCTTGGGTTTTCTTTGTATCTCAGGTTATGTCTCCATTGAACGGTTGATTTGCATTCAAAGATGATATGGGTGGATGTTTCTTTCTCCTCATTGCATAACCTACAAATGGGGTCATCATCGATAAACCATGTAGATGTTTTCTCAGATGTCAGTGACTAGTATATAGTCCTATCAGTCCTCTGAGTTTAGCCCTTTTTTACATAAGCTTATTGTGCCTAGTATCCCAAGAATTTATTCACTTCTCTTTTTGTCTTTTTTTGGATCCATTCTGTGAATGATGATTCTGTTTGTTTTTGTTAACCCAAGAATAGGTTCTGGGTCTATAAATAGTCTCTGGCCAGTGTGTCTGCCTTTTTGTTACCCAAAATTCCTGTCCTGGACTCCTGGTACCTAAGATATCATCAGGCTGTGTGTTTCCCAGGCTTTGGAGATTTTGTATGCATTCACTAATTTTGATGTGATTTATTTTACATGCTAATGCTTTAATGGCTGCTTGGCTGTCCGACCTTATAAGAATTTTTTTGTCAGCATAACCTCTTTTAAGATTTTCTAAGGCACATACATGATGCAATGTATTTCAGCTTGAAAAACTGTTGTCCGTTCAGACTTTTAAGCATAACACCTCTCGTCTCATTTTGGTAGGGTGTGCACATTTTAATTGTTTTAAATAAAGTTATTCCAGTGTTTGGATAAATTTTCTGCCTAATCATCATAATTAAATAATTTTTATAAAACGCATGAATTTTTGATTTCGTTTAATTTGGATAAAACATTACGTTCGTACAATAAAATAAGCATGTTGTAATTAATATAACGACAAAATTACAATATACAGTTTGAAATAAACGCTACTCAATGAAAATGGTGTAATTTTATGAGCAAAATCATGTAATAAATTGTTAGTTAAATTTTATGAGCAAAACCGTGTAATAAATTTTATGAGCAAAATGACGAAATGAATTGTTAGTTAAATTCATTCTATCAATAAATGGTATTCCTGTTTTGATAAATTTTCTGCCAAACCATTAAAATTAATAAAAACAAAAACAAAAAACTAATGAATTTTTGATCTCGCTTAGTTTGGTTTATATTAAAATAAGAATATTATAATTAATTATAATTAATTAAGGTTTTCAGTTGAGATAAAAAAGTCAATGGCACGAGCGGGATTAGAACCCACGATCTTCGGCTTGATACACCGCTGCTCTACCACTTGAGCTATCGTGACCTCGATCCACTCGGACACCAACCTCCCATCTCAACCACACCTTTTGAATTTTCCCTCCTTTTTGCCATTTTTCAAATGTCCTGTAATCAATTTGATTCTCGGCGACAAATGAAATGGAAGATCGTGGGTACGAATCCCGCTCGTGCCATTGACTTTTTTTATCTCAAATGAAAACCTTAATTAATTGTAATATATTAATTGGTCAAGCGGACCATGAAACTAGTGAATTATAATTAATATAACAACAATAATACATATATAGTTTGAAATAAAAATATGAGTGTCCAGTTTTATTGTCTTCGACTGTACTCGATGCTACTCATCGAAAATCTGGACAATGGGGATCGCAGAGCGTAGAGTAGTGTAGCATTCCATGGCATCGGGCAGATATGCACGGGGGTAATACAATCTTTTGGAAAATTGGACATTGGATTTGTGTCGGGTGGCTTCGGGTCACATCGGGTAGCTTTGCGTCAGGTAAGCGTGTCCCCCCCCCCGCTTTAAGCATGTTGTGTGTTTCTGGGATCTGATAGAATATTAACCCTGTTTGACTTAATACTGATTTTTAGAATATATAACAGTAATTTAGTCATTTCTGATCAAGCTGGTTTCTATCCATCTTGGTTTTTTGCCATCTTCAGTGATTAGTCTGCGTATTTCCTTGCCTGTATGTCTCAACAAAGCCACCACTAAAGATGACAAAATGCTGTAATGTGTCTGACAGAATCAGTGAAGATGGTTAAAATGTTCAAAATCAAAAGGTTAAGGATATTATTTTAAATTAAACAATCTCACTTTTATTAAACTGAAGAATTACATAATTATGTAAATAGAAATCTTCTGTCGTATATTTATAGATAATCTTTTTAAAAAGCCTAGACTGAAATTAATACTGATTAAAAGTTAGAAAGTTTTATTTTTTATTTTTTAAATTGGATTTTGAGTCCAAAAGCTCCTAACAGAATAAATATATAAAATTATACACGTTCTTAGCAAAAGTTTGAACAAATATAAAGAATATAGATATATATGTATAAAAAAAGAAACAAAAAAGAGCGGTTCACAAATGCACAAAAGCGTTTAGCAGTTTCAGGAAGAAAGACCACTTTTTTTTTATTATTAATTATTTACAATATCTAAACATCACTCATTTATTATTCAATCTTGATTTCCTCTGGAAAATGGCCAATGGGAACGCGTTCGAGATTTGTTGCTACCCCCCGAGCTCAGAGACCGCTCTCTGAATGTAGGCGAAGACGATGACGAGCAAGAGCTGAGGCTGGTCGAAGGCGTCAGGCCGAAAATATCATGCACCGTCGGCCTATAATCACTGCTTTCATTTGTATCTGCAACAAAATAATTTACATAAAAAAAAAATCTTTGAAGAATTTAAAATAAAAATAAACGCATACCAATTAACGGCGTTTCATCGTACAATGAGCCTTGCCTGTACGTCCTTTGGAAATTGTTCTTTCCAGTGCCTGGCGTGTAGATATCCATCACTTTTTCAGCTGCTATCTTCCACCTAACGATAACAAATATAAATATAAAAATCCATATATGTTTAGCGGCCATAATTGACCGTATTGATTATTTCACTTAAATTTTCTTTTTCTCTAAGGTCATGGTTGAGATGAAAAAGTTAGTTCATGGGTTCGAATCTCGCTTGTGTCACTAACTCTTTCATCTTAACCAAGACCTTAGATAAATGTTTTTATGCAGTCGATTTTGTATATTTGATTCTATTTTCCATCGCCAATTTTCAACATTGTGTATATTAATCCATATATTTTTAGCATTGTGCATATTATTTACATATTTTGAGGTTGGTAGAAATACATTTATAAAGCAAGAATACCTTTCGTGGTCTTTTATGTGAGCAGCTAGATATTCAAGCCACATTTCTTTATCTTCTTTCGAATTTAGCTTTATCGTCTTGGTCTCTTCTTTCCCCTCGATTTCATTTACTATTATAATATCGTTTCCATGTTTTGTACATTTTATAAGTGTTTCCTAAATGCATTGAAAAGAAATAAGTAAAAGTAATAAAAAGCGAGAAATCGTATAAAAAGTACCTTATTGACAGGTGTTCTAAATAATGGTAAATTGCCTTGGAGCCAATGTTGCCTGTCCTTCCAGAAGTTAAGGTTAAACGCTTGTAAGCTGACATATCCGTTGGTATGACTCGACGAGATCACATCCCTCGTCATGCACTCTGGCTGGGCAGCAAGTCGACAACAGAAATGTCCAAAAAGTGGTAAAGCATCACCGCCTCGGACGTCTACAAATAATAAAAACCGATAGTTACATCCTCTTAATTAACTTTACAAAATATTCAACTGTTTTTTTACCTGTGTGTTCTAACTTAAGATCGTGTGTTCTTATAACATCATTAACATCATCTAACACTAGTCGAGCTGATGCCATCAGTTCGAAATGTGGACCTCTAAAAAAAAAAAAAATTTGTTTTACTTTTTATTAAGCCAAAGATGTCAAAAAAGTTAAAATTAAACTGGCAACATACATTTTTCCTGAATTAAGCTCATCTCTTAAAGAAGCGGCCAATTTTTTCCCTACAGTTCTGCTAATAGATGTATGTATTGTATTTTTAATTTTCCTCCTTGTACTTGCTATTGACATATCGTCCCTCAACATGTGGCTATATACTTCAAGTGTAAATGTAAAGTCTGAAGGTACTTGGTTACTAAAAAAAATTAAAAAAATCACAAACTCTTCAAATTGTCCACCATAAAAACAAAAGAAAAAAAATATTTACAAGACTAGAACATCAGAGAAAGTGAGGTCTGTGAGTGATCTGTCGACGGGACAGAGGAGAGACGTGTCGTACATCTCGGTACCGATTTTGGCAAGGCAGAAGACAGCAAAACGCCTGTAGTCACCCTTGTTTTTGAAATGGTCGGTATCTCTCCAGATAAGAGGCATTCTTAGGTCAGAAAGGCACACCCTAGCCTTACATCCTGCTGGCCTGAAAATAAAATGATAATTGTAAAAATTACGCAAAAAAATTTTATGTTAAATAAATTTATTTATGGTTAGTACCTCAATATATATTTGTTACATTGATTTGTTAAAAATCAATATGAAATCAAATATAAATTAACTGTTTCATGTCCATCTTATAAGTCAACACGTTTATTAAATAATAATAGTAATAAAAAAAAAAAATAAAAAAAAAAAAAACCCTGTAAAGATGAATTTTTGATGTCATCCTTCTAGCATGTGAAAGTATAAAAACTTTCTTAAGTTTTTATGAAAAAGTTTCTTTTTAAGATTGTGTGACATATGAACCTACAAAAGGGTCACAGATATGAAATTATAACACATACAAAACAGTGAAGGTTGTGAAATACCTAAATTTAGCAGGCAGACGAAAACAGAGATGATAGGAATTACAAGAGAAGAAAGAGAATTTAGTTGGATACTAGACTTGGCCAAGCGTAGAGCTTTGAAATCATGAGAGGTTGAGTGGGAAAATGGTGCCAAAAAGTAACATTGTGAAATGCCGGGAAGACCAGGGTGATCGTAAATTACTATTTTGTCATTTTGTTTGATTCTAGGCTTTGCCACCCCCCCCCCCCCAATTTCCCAAATTTCCTGCCATTCAATTGCTTCTCTCAGCCTGTCGGTCCTGGCTTCTCTTATCTTTCTCCACCCGCAAACTCCTTCTATCTTCCCTTCTTCGATTATAGCTGTGTGGCATATGGTAGTCTCTCGGAGGGGAGAACGCACGACTGAAGCGTATTATGAATTGTTGTGTAAAATTTGTGTATGGCACCCCACGGGAATCCCGGGTGTCGGGGTTGTATTCCCAACTTTCTTGGCTCTACCCCTTCTTCCGTGCACAGTATTTCCTAGGTTGCTTTCTTTTCCAGTCCATCCACACTTGTCGTCCTCCTCACATCATTCAATCCCTCCAATCCAATTCAACTCCTCACATCACACTCGTAAGACCCGCTCATCCCCAATCGACCTTATCCTTCCGCAACATACAACCCATACCTTCGAAAGATCCTTTCTGATCCGAGCCCCTAAACTCTGGAACTCCCTTTCTATTCGTCATGCTGCCTCCTTTTCCTCCTTTAAATCACACCTGTATAATCACCTCCTCTCCCTCCAAGCAGAGATCTCACGTTAACATATGTTATTTTTGTTTACTATTATTGTAATTTTCTCTTCTGGCCTGCCTTACTTGGTATACATTGTGCCAAGATTTCTATCTTTTTTACTTTTAACTTCATAGAAGGAACTTCCTTTATTTATTTCATGTAAATTATTCTTAGGGGACACCAGTCCCAGAATAAATTTATTTTTCTTCTTCTTCTTCTTTGCCAAGCTTAGAGCTTTGAATTAATGAGAGGAGGATGAGTAGGAAAGTGATGAAAAGGTGCCAAAAAAGTAATATTGTGAAACGCTGAAAAGATCCAAAAAATGAGGTAGGAAGATCAGAATGATCAAAATGACCATTTTGTCATTTAGTTTGATTAAAGAATGCCAAGCTTATGCTTTGAAATAATTATAGGACGAGTGGGAAAATAATGAAAAATACGCCAAAAAAATTAGATTTTGGAATGCAGAAATGCAATGAACAGACCCAATAAATATTTATTTAATTCAATATGGATCAAACTTGTTCTAGGTTCAAAAAACGTTTAATTTGGTTTGGAAATAGAATTTGGTTGGACAAAAGTTCAATTTGATTTGGAAAAAGTCCAATTTTTTGAATAAATTCTATTGGATTTGAAAATAGGTCAAAATTGTTTGGAAATAGTTCAGCTTGGTTGAACAAAAGTTCAATTTGGTTTTAAAAAAGTTCTATTTGATTTGAAAACAGGTCAATATTGTTTGGAAAAAGTTCAGTTTGGTTGGACAGAAGTTCAATTTGATTTGGAATAAGCAAAATTTGATTTAAAAAAGGCCAATTTGGTTGGGAACAAGTCCGATTTTTAGAATAACTTCCTCTTCGTTTAAAAAAAGTTCTATTTGATTTGAAAACAGGTCAATATTATTTGGAAAAAGTTCAATTTGGTTAGGCAGAAGTTCAATTTGATTTGGAATAAGCAAACTATGATTTGGAAAAAGGTCAATTTGGTTGGGAACTAGTCCGACTTTTGGAATAAGTTCCACTTGTTTAAAAAAAAGTTCTATTCGATTTGAAAACAGGTCAATATTGTTAGGAAAAAGTTCAATTTGGTTGAACTAATTTCCACTTGGTTTAAAAAAAGTTCTGCTTGGTTTGAAAACAGGTCAACATTGTTTGGAAATAGTTCAGTTCTGATGAACAAAAGTTCATTTGGAAAAAGTTCAATTTTTGGAATAAGTTCCTCTCGGTTAAAAAAAAATTTGTTATATTTGAAAACAGGTCAACATTGTTAGGAAAAAGTTCAGTTTGGTTGGAAAAAATTCGATTTGATTTGGAAAAAGTTATATTGGTTTGGTGGCATACTCAGAAAGCTTTACTGTTGCTTTATTATTTAAGATGTTTCACCCTCGTCAATTTTCTACAGTGCAGAAAATAAAACAAGAAGGTTAATCTTAAATTTCAAATGATCTGCCCGATTCACTCAGTACAACCATCAAGATGACAGTTTTAATAGAGACAGACGTCTCTTGACAGTTTCATCCCAAGAATTATTTCAGCGAGTGAAAAAT
Organism: Cimex lectularius; assembly: GCF_000648675.2. Taxonomy (NCBI): domain Eukaryota; kingdom Metazoa; phylum Arthropoda; class Insecta; order Hemiptera; family Cimicidae; genus Cimex; species Cimex lectularius. Next base: position 669,851 of record NW_019392635.1, on the reverse strand, counting down.
CACAATTGCGAGGATAATAAATCCGTCACCGCCTATTCGGGTTAATTGGCAATTAATTGCGGTTCCGCGTGTTGAATAACCGATGCCGGCGACGGCTGTTACCATCCTAAGTCCTGGATCGATCCCGGTGCTTCACCCAAGCCGGGTTTTTACCCGCACAGAACTTCCTGCCCTAAAAAAGGGCGGTCTCAATAAAAAAATGTATGCTCTATTGTTTGGAGTTTCCTTCCTGAAGGATAACGCCTCCGGTTCTTTGCCGCGTCCTATCAAAGGACGAGACGAGTTATAAATGTTTTTTCTTTATTTTCTAGAAGAAGTTTGTTTAAAAAGTTGTTTCTTCAGTTATTAAAGGGTTACTTTAAAAATTCTTTCTATAAAATATTGTTGCTTATGAAACCAACGGATCTGACCCCTCTGCTTATTTTTATCTCAGTTAGAAGTTGACGGAAGTCTTTTAATTACTTTACTTTAGTTTGGATTTTCTTAAGGGTTCCGAAGGACCCACAACTTGCCGTGAGTTCGTGGCCGCTTTGTCTTTTCACTTTGCCTAACTCGATTCACGGTTGATTAGCCCGGGGCAAACTTAATCAAGTTGATAGGTCAGCGATTACCACGGATAAAGGTCGAAAACAACACGTTCCAATTTGTCAAACCGCGTGTATTTGAAGGCCAATAACGTTGAAAAATTGGCCCGGCTTGTTTTTCCGAGTTGTGCGAAAGGATTTCAAATCGACCGGACTTGAAAAAGAGGGATATCACATTCGCTTAATTGACCAGACGAGCCTGATGATCACATTGACGCAACGCTAGAATAAAACAAGCCTCAAGGATAAGTCTCCCTTAACCTTAGGACTTTTTTATTTTTATTACAAAATAATTTATATTTTTTATTGAATACCCCATTCATTATTTAAAGGGTATCCAGTTTTCTGGCACATGTACAGAACTGTGTTTTGTTTTTGCATTTTTATGACGAAGTTTCGGAAAAACTACACGATTGTGCAACATGTAAATAAATAAAGTTATAGAATTCAATATTTAATGTAAAACAGAAATAAATGGGTAATACGATCTGTTTGTATAATCTTTTAGCAAGTTTTAAGAGAATTTTTTCTTTTGATGGAAAATCCGTTAGGGAGTAGACGACCAGGCTTTTGGCCAATTTTTCCTTTCTCAAAAACTGATTCAATGATGTCATTGTGTCTGGATGTTGACTCCAACTTCGGCGACTCGTCATGCTGTCGCTTTGAAACGCTTTTCATCTGTGAAACCCAGTGAGACAAATCGGAGAGGGCGGATTGTATTCTTTCTTTTGTAATCTCTCGGTTTGGGAAGAAGAAGAGAAACCCTTTCTCACATGTACCACTATCGTAGAAATTAGTTTTTAACTAGGCTGTCCAAAATTCAGAACTGGTTTTTATCCGTAGAAGCCAACCTATAACGATTATTTTTCACTAATGAACATTTGATTCTGTAAGAGTAACTGAAGTCAACATTCAAGGTGAACAACAATATAAAAAAAAAATAAGGTTTTTAGTTGAGATAAAAAAGTCAGTGTCACGAGCGGGATTCGAACCCACGACCTTCGGCTAGATACGCCGCTGCTCTACCACTTGAGCTATTGTGACCTCGATCCACGATAGCTCAAGTGGTAGAGCAGCGGCGTATCAAGCCGAAGATCGTGGATTCGAATCCCGCTCGTGACACTGACTTTTTTATCACAACTAAAAACCTTATTTAATTGAAAGATATTAATTGGTCAAGCGTACGAAGAAAACTAGTGAATATAAAAAAAGTGCAGGCTATGGACGTGTCGAATGAACGACGGTAGTTACCCAGGTATATTTAGTTAAGTCCCCCGTTTTTCGCTATATCCAACAAGACAAACTCCTTCCTTGTGTCTTCGTTGGCAGATGACTCAAAATCATTGGAATATATGAACTAAAACTATTTGCATTATTTGTTAACTTTTCTAAATGTAAAAAAATTTGTACGTGCTTTGTCTCTCACTTACACGAAAAAGGCAGCAAAAATGAGCTTAAATCAGCCACTACAAGGAAAAAGCTAGTAGGTGTTTGGTGGTTTCCAATTTTTGTCTGCTAATCCCGGCTGTTTTGGACTTTTCAGATGCGTTTCGGCTTCTCGCCATATCTTGATTGGTTTGTCTGTATCTTCTTCTGATCTATTTTGATTCTTGAATTGATTATGGACGCCAGAAGGATCAGGAACGACCAAACTACAGTTCACTATCTGAGACTGTGCGTTTTCTACTGCTTGCGTAACTGACTTAACTAAAGTCAGTGTCACGAGCGGGATTCGAATCCACGATCTTCGGCTTGATACGCCGCTGTTCTACCACTTGAGCTATCGTGGATCGAGGTCACAATAGCTCAAGTGCGTAAGTGTGAAGGAGTTCCTGAATTTTTAATTCGTGTAAGAAATTTTTATCTAAGCTCTTGGTTGAGATGAAAAAGCAAGTGCCACGAGCGGGATTCGAACCCATGACCTTGAGCTACGGTGACGAGTGGTAAGAGCAGCGGCGTATTGTGTCGAAGGTCGTGGGTACGAATCCCGCTCGCGCATATTCGACTTTTCATCTCAACAAAGACCTGAGATTAAAAGTATAATTAATACGGTCAATTATGACTACTGACTACATATATGGATCAATTTATAAATTATGTATTTTAGTCGATGTAACCATGTACTTTGCATTTTGCAGCAATAAAACTTTATATTTATTTATAATAAACATTAACAAGCCCAAAAAAGTTACATTGTGCTCTCTAATAAGTATTAAAACTGGCGGCAAATTAAATCCAAAAACACAATGCTTAATAAAATATGAAAACAAATAACATCATATATCAGCCTTTCTAGTGCGACTTCTCTAATGACCTAACTGTCATTATCTGAAATGATGTAACTGGCACTAGATCACAAGTGCAAAAAGCGAAAAGGGGCGGACCGGAAAAGTACTACAATAACGATTAAACTGGTGGTGGCTGAGAACACTTATCAACGACAGTTAGCCCAGACGGGTCGTTATTTATATATTTGAAACGGTCGTAAGCGTAAATGTCTTACTTAGGTATCTGCTGCCTTTTCCTCCTTTGGAGCTCTGCCATGTAGGCGGACATTCTTTCATTTGAAGTGAGGAGAGACTTGGCCGCCTCCAAGCTTTGAGTCTGGTGTTTACATGCCGCTAGCAGCTTCGTCGTTCCTTCTCTCATTTTGATCTCCACTTCGATCTTCTGCTCCAGATCGAGCTCCTGTAACAAAAATATCGCCTAACGTTAATCATTTTTATAAAATGCAATAAAGGGTAAATATATGGGAAACAAGTCTTGAACATACATATCAATCGCATCATTATCTACTTGTGAAATGATACATATCGTAAAAGTCCTTGTTTTGAGAACATTTGAAATCTCTTATCACAAATAGTAAGTACTTAAAGTACTCCAGTACTTTTTTTTGCCAAATAACACAAATCAGCTAGGAGAAGCGAACCAGGATGATTAGAAACGATCTAACTGCAGGTTCACTGACATGATCTGTGCGTTTTTTTGCACCATCATCTTTCAAAGTCCTATGCAAGCTAACCTGCAGGAGACAGAGGAGGTTGCTTAGAACAGGGTTAGAGCGGAAATGTGTCTGTCATGTTGAGCATCAGGATAGGCGGACCGGGTTGATTGGAAACGACCAAACTATATTTTCGCCACTGAGACACATGTTCTGACTCCTTAATATGTTAATAATTTTTGAACAAATTAACTTACAGAAGGAAAGTGAGTGAAGATGACGAAAAGCAGAAACGCTTCGTACAGATAAAAAAAGCGAAAAGTAACGGATGAACCAGACCAAACTACATTAGTTGCTGGGGTCTTTTCTCGCGCTCTTTGTCTTTTGATAAGTTCTGTTAAAAGAAAAGTGAGAATAACTGCAGATGGTGAGAAACCTCGACATACTGTTCGTAAAAGCAAGGAATGGCGGACGAAGATGAAACGACCAAAGAACAGGTTCACCTGCTGAGTCGGTGCGTTTTCTAGTGCTCTCGTCCTTCCAAGCAAGTTAACCTGCAGAAGAATGACTAAATCGAGGAGATGTGATAATGACTGAAGATGGTGTGAAGTCTAAGCTCTACTTACATATCGAAAAACAACAAGGAATGGCAGACCAATATGATCGGACTAAACTACAGGTTCACTTGCTGAGCCTGTGCGTTTTCTTGCAATTTATCTTTTTTTTTAAGTTATGCCAAAATGATATATCAAGGAACCTGCAGATAATGACAGAATAAGGAGAAATGACGAGACTCGTTTCATAGGAGACCACTTGTTAAGAATTGAAAATAAGTGGAAAACTTTACTCTCATCAACATGCAGAATTCAACTAGTACTTCTGCAAGATAAATAAATGATAAAGTCTACTGGATAAAGCGAATATTATTACTTAATGCCAAAAAAAGAACAGTGCTCATTCAACGCAAACCGCAACCGTTTTTCTAAGCCACTGCCATTACAAAAGGGTTAAAAAAAATCGCAAAGCAAACTCGATTAGTAAAGACCAAGGAAACTAATTGAATCGAGAGAATGAGGCAATTTTCCGCCTGAGGTATTATAAGTCTCTTTCATTCATGAAATTTCTCTTCGAATCATTTGCCTCACCCTTGGGATCTTATGCCCGGAGGGCTTTTGCAATATAAAATATATTAAATGGAGCAAAAAGTAATAAAGTAGGTGAACATATAAGCGAGTGGAAATGTCAGTCCGTGCACTTGGCAGGCTTATTAACACTTTGTCTGACAAGACCGTATTTTTTCCATTCGCGACATAGCAGACTTGAGAAACGTCTCGAGCTCAAATATATCAAAATAAATACGACAAAATATTTTTTCTGAAAACCATTCCTCGAATGCAATACGGAAAACGCACAAAGAAATATAACATATAAACAAACTTCTAAAACCAGGTGAAAGGTTCAAAAAGTTCATTTTACACCAACAGCAGACGCAGATGGAAGGAAATATTCATCTGTAATGAATGGCTTTCATCTGCAAGGTAGGCCCTCCTGCCGTACAATCCCATCCATATGGCAGGAGGTCCACTTGGGACCGGATTAGCCCCTATCTTAACTAGGCTCCTAAAGTCACTTTCAGTACATCTAGAAAGGTATAAAAAGCCTCCTGGCTGAAGGTCTCGATTGTAAGGTTTTCCTAATTAAATTATATGAAAATAGTAATCAATTATATGATTCTTTAACGATTCATTGTTATTGAAGATAATTGTTCTAACTTTTAATTGAACGCCTAGTTCCGGCTTAACAGCGGATTAGGATCCTTGGTTATCCAAGGATGACCTACGTTCCTCGGCCGTTTTTTTTCTTCTTACTTTCGTTTTTATTTACATAATCTTGTGCTAGTTTCTATCTAATTTTATGATATTGATTAATTTTTAATTATTCAGAAATCGTGAGATGCGGTCTGGTGTGATGTAGGTTTCAGAAAAACATTTTCTTTATCGTGCCAACGTTTCGATCTTTATTGAGATCATCTTCAGGGCTCAAAGTGTTTGTCTTCTGTGTAATTGAGTCATTCTTGCGGGTCGTGTTGAGAGTGCCACACACGACACGCAAGAATGGCACAATTAAACAGAAGACAAACTTTGAGCCCTGAAGATGATCTCAATAAAGATCGAAACGTTGGCACGATAAAGAAAATGTTTTTCTGAAACCTACATCACACCAGACCGCATCTCACGATTTCTGAATAATTAAAAATTAATCAATATCATAAAATTAGATAGAAACTAGCACAAGATTATGTAAATAAAAACGAAAGTAAGAAAAAAAAAACGGCCGAGGAACAACACTAAACTAAACAAACCTAAATCAAAAGTAAAAACCAGTTCAAAACCCCTATTACTACGATGTTTAATTAAAAATAAAATGGAACCAGTAAAATTGAACATGCCAGGAACATGAAAACTATTTATGAAAACTGCTAGGATAAACAGTTTTCCGTGTAGGTTATTACATGGTCAACAAGAAAATTTAGATCATCAGAAGAACAATAAGTTGATAATGAAACAAGTAAAAAGAAGAGTGACTATCAAAAGTTGATTGTCGATTATCAGATCATTCCCAATAAGTTGGTACGATAATAATAAAAAAATAAATAGAAAAATTAATGACGTGTGCAATTACCCGTGCCATTTCACAATTTTTTATATTTCCCATGTATTATATTGATTTTATAAAATATTGTACATATAATTAAAGAATATGAACTTAGTACATTAAAGATTATCACTAGTAATTATTAATATTATAAATTGCTTAACAATCGTCCAATAAGACCAATAATCGCCTTTCTAATTGTGTCCTCTTGCGTTTTTAGAAAGTCGGTCTGTACCGTTTCGCTAATTTGTTGAAAGTCAATGGCACAGATGCGCACCGTCAGTCCGAGGAAGGAAGGAACAGAATGTAGGATGACACAAGCCGGTGGCCGAAAAGGGGAGCCCCTCGGCTACATGTGTTCGCCCCAGCTGTCTTCCATTCAGGAGACGAGTAATTATCCTTAAGGATAATCTGCACCGGGTCCTTGCATCCTGCCGGCGCGGGACGCCAAGGTTTTCTCCCCGTCAAAACAATCCGGAACAAAATCGGACCTTCGAGTACATAGGAGCGATCGGTATCTGGGTCAGTGCTAACCGCCGTCCTGTTAAAAAAAAATGCCTTCTGGTGTCTGGCATTTTATACATTTCGGAGTATTTCTAGGTTGTTTTATCCTTTATAAGTATAATGTAGTATTGGGATAAACAAAATAGAAAATAAACGTACTAGCGTCTATTTGTTTCGTAGGTCAAATCGCCCCCTCTCAAAAAGAAAAAACAATTGAACAAATTTCACCACCTCGATTGGCGAAAGTGAATCGGTAACCTATTTTAAATTGCGATCTCTGTCACCTTGTCACCTACGGACGTGCTCAAGGTCCATTAGGTCGTTTCCGACCATCCCGGTCCGCCCACCCTCGCGTTGGTCCTTTGCTTCACCATCTACATGTCTTTGGTTTCTGTACTATTTTGTCATTATAGAATATAAGATGAAAATAGACGGCCAGTAATCCGGGAAAATCTGAAACGAGATAGACCGAACCAGCGAGGACAGTCGGACCAGGATGGCCAGAACGACCAAGCTACATCATAGTTTTGACCGATTGGAAATGAATACTTTCTTCACAAATGGCATAAAACTAGTTGACTTGATTATTAGCTGTTCACATGCATTGTAACATTTACTTAAATATGAAGTCAAGTTGCAATGTAGAAAACATAGTCATTAGCGTGATACAATCTTTGCATATATCATCTAAAATAAAGGTTTATGACCGGAATAAAGGTAGTCGATAATTAAATGATTCCGCTCCTTACTAATTCAACCTCATTTTCCATTTTTTGGTACTTCCCAGATTTCGTTTTTTTAAAGCCATTTTCAGCAATTGATATGTGTATTATTTAATGAAGAGAAGATGAAAAGGAAAACAAAGCATCTGACAGATCGTAGGATTAGGTGTTAATTTAAAGCAAATGAATTTCTGTTATTCAGGAGGCTTAACGTACAACTACTGTTGGGCTGTCGAGGATGAGGGATCAAAATCGCTTTACCCTTTGACATATTATTACAAATTAAAATTATTGGTCTATACCGGGATTCGAACACAGCTAGTGTGGAAAATCTGAATGGGAATCGGCCACAGCAGTCAAATAGACATCAATTTCACATTTACTAATAAATTTGACGTATTCTTTTAATTTGACGTGATACATTCAATAACCCGATTGATAAATAAAGTTGTTTTATATAAAGTTTATTGGAAAAACTTTCCAAGTGGTGAATGTTTAATTCTTGTGATTTTAATCGAAGAATTTACCCGAAAAGCCTATTATAAGCGAAATTGTTGTTAATACCTACCAAAATCAGTAGTTATAGTAACTTTTTTGTAGAAATAAATCAGATTAACAGAACAGTAGTTAAACCTTATAATTTTTTTTCAGTTTAGTCGTTTCCTATTTCCCTGTTATTCATAGTCACGAGGTTTTGGTTTTACAGAGTTCTGTCGTTTTGTCGCCACCTTCAGTCGTGGTATTGTGCTTATATTTAGTCCTTGTTAAGATTGTTTCAATTTTATCTGAATTAACAATGTTTTATGATTGAAATAAAGTGGCAGCGACGGTGGGTTGGATCGGCTCACGTATTAAGAGCACTGTCGATAGGTGGACGTGGGAGGATCTGAATCGTAGAAGAGGGATCATCCCACTCGATTAAAAATAGGCCGTTCGAAGTTGACACACGGACAACTTTTGGGCAAACGCCGGCGTATAGAGAAAGGTTACACAATGTGTCCCCCTTAATTGAAGGATCTCCTTGGTTCCATGCAAAAAGCGCGTCCACCCGATATGAGAATTGTGCTTAAGCATGGCAGCGAGTATTTGGGTCTCCTGTTTTGATGTTTAGAGGAAAAACATTGTTTTACTGTATATAGCACTTTATAGATATCTAGTCTTGGTGCACATTGAGAATGAATGTATTTATCAGCGTGAATGTGTAGTGTGAATGGCTGGATATTGGTATAGGGTGACAGAGGAAAATCAAGTAAGAATTGTGCCCGCACCATTCGATTAGGTGGGACACATCGAGCAAACGTTTTCTGCATGCCAGACACATCCGCAGACTTTGGCCCAAAAGTTGTCCGAGTGTTACCCTCGCATGGTCTATTCTTAGTCAGGTGAGGATGACCTTTCTTCTACGAGTCAGGTCCCTCAATGTGCCAACCCCCAGCCAATAAAGGTTTACAATTGGAGTTTTCTCTTCGTTGTTCTCTTCCCCGATACTCATACAACAAATATGATCTCAGAAGGCCGACAAAAAGACAGCAAAGGAATTTCAGTTTCCACAAACGAGGGTGAAACCTTTTGGTTCTTCATTTCCTCCCACGTCACCACACCCAATCCAACAGCCTTTTTCCTCGTTGGATTCGCTGAGACACAGAATGAACCAGCGGTGAGTTCTTGAGTGTGGAATAGTGAATGGATCGGCACCGGGTTTCGAGACGGGCTGACCTACCGGTGAGCAACCTTGACGCATTCTAGACCGGTCACAGTTTAAACATAAACCGTGATCTCACTCGATTCCGAAGTCAATTTTCCATGACGGATTCTTCCGATGGCCGCGAATCCTGCGCCGGTGTAAACCGTTAAGGAAAAGGTTCTAATACGGCCGATGTGGCGTGTTGTCACTATTTCTTTAAACATAGCAAACCTCAGTCGAATACCTAAAGAGTAACCGTGTTTTTATATTTTACGTTCATAAATATTCAAAGGACAGAGGAGATCTATCATTTCTACAACTTCTGACTGGAGATTTTCCATGTTAACCGTTTGGAAAGATCCATAGCAGACAATGTGGATATTTAAAAGTGAGGACCTGGACGTGTTCAAATTGCTAAGAACCTGACAAGTTCCTAGGCGATTGAGATGCATGAATGTAGCTTACGGACTTAACAATATGAATTTCAAAGACGCAAACCGTATGATTCAACCTATGACACCAACGCCTAGAATACCAATAACACAAGTCCATAAGATGCCTATTAACTATGTCATTTTGATAATACTTTACCACAATTTTACCCTTTAGAAATCAACGTTTCGCCCTATTTTTAATCTGAGAGATGAAATCCTTCTAAAGTCATCCGTATTTTTACACTGCTGATAAATTCACTAAATTAACTTTGAAATAAATTTCAAAATTATAATAATGTTTTAATACAATCTCTTTAATTCAACAAAATTTCGGTTTTGTAAAAATAAACAGGAAAAGCTAAAAATCTTCAGATATTCCCTGGTCAATAAACAGTGAACTTGAACATACTTCGCCTTCCTAGGCCTATGAACATGAAAATTAAATGAACTTATCGATAAGCGGAATCGATCAATAACCGTATTACTAATCACTTAACGCGCTACGCTAAGAGTTTAACGGGATTTCAAAAATATACACCTTTATTATTTAATTAGTGCAATACCCAGCAGGTAAAAGGTACTCGTACTATTTACATCATAAAAGCGCTTTGTCACGCTCTCGATGAAACGGTGGCCGAGCTTTTCCATTATCCTTCTTGTGCTTTTTTTATTTTTTAACTCTTTCTTTTATCCCCAAGACAATGTACTCAAGAGATGCAAAGTACTGGACTCTAGAGGAAAATTGATGGCCAAACATCAACTTGCATGAGTGTTAAGTTTTCGAAAATTACTTAAAAAAAATAAGAAAACTAACACACTTTGTACAATTCCTTTTATGAGTACACAATTTACTACAAAAAGAAATGAGGCAATAATTGAATATAATTTTTGTATTAACTAAAATTTTAAGTGGTTTGTTTTTCTTTCCACGATTTCTTCACAAGTCGGGGAAAGTTGTTGTGTTTATCTTTAAACAAAGAACTAGGATGACTACATTCCACATCATCAATATTTCAAAGATAAAAACTTAAACAAATGCCACAAATCCACGGATTTCAATTATTTATAATCATAGATCCATCATTTAAAAACTCGATCTACAATTATGATGAAACATCTTTTTTACGTTGGGAGTTTTATAAACTAAGTGAAAATATTAAATGTATTATTCATTAGTTTTTAAGCTATCAATAAGAGAATAACGTCAAAAGGGTTAAATTCGTTGTTGTTGTCATTTATTGCCAACACGGGAACAACGCGCGACCCTCCGAAGCATAAAGTTATGAAAGTAAACAAGCCAGGAGAGATGATTCTCGACTATTGACCGTCACGAACTTAGTAAACAAACGGCATAAACAGCCCTCGTGTCACCAATTTCAAAACAAAATTTTCACCCGTTTAATTATTTTCGACAAATACAGACGATTCGGGCGAAAAGAAATGAGGCAATAATTTAACTTTATTATCCTCTATCTTTATTAATATAACATTATTCGGGTGAAAAATAGTGTGTAATATCGAGATTTTTTTAAAAATCAAAAATAAACTTCAAAATGGTTAAATTCATCTACAAATGTACAAACAGCGTCGCTGTGCACAAGCCTCTAGTGTTCAATTAATTAATTAATTGACATAATTGATGAAACCCGAGGGCAGTGACCACCAGAAAATCCCGCCAACCAACACATAATCATTTGAAAACAAATAGAATACATAATAAAAAAATGAAATAAGTCAAATAATTCCTTACAAATAAGTAAACACAGAAAACGGTTCGTAAAACATTTTTTTTTTCAGAAATCGGATTAAAATTTAAGCCCCTGAACACAAGAATCTATTAATATGAAACGAAAAATCTAAACAAGCATGTTCAATAGATTCTCAACAACAGATATTCAAGATGTGGAACAGCGAGAAGGAACAAATAATATTGAACAGGATAATAGGATTTTAAAGAGAATGACCTAAGTTCTCAAGCATTATTACAATAATTGTGCGTTTTCTTCGAATAACTTTGAATAAATTCAGTCGAAATGGAACAGGCGAAGTATAAAAGTGAATAATGCATGCGGACACAAGTAGTCCGAGGAAGACTGTACAATTAGCCAGTTGATTAGCACGTTAATCAGGTTGAATGGCTAGCCGCTGAATTTCCTATTTTAAAGATGCAGTTCCGTCTCCCCTGTTGTCGAAATGGAAATTACCACATCGACCAAGGATCCGCGTCTGCGGGAAAGGAGCAGGATGTTATAAAGGCGATTGTTCCGCTTTAGACAAGGACCGGTGTCTTTGTCCTCGTCGCATATTGAGCCTACACTGTCCTTATTCCGAAAGGGGCATCGAACTTGGGAGAGGTTCTATCAATAAGAGACATTCGGCCACTTTAAAAATACAACCTGCCAAAAGTATACGGGGTGATAAGATTCTACTTCCGAATCTTCTAAGATCCGAGTGGAAAACTACAGGATTTAAACAGAAAAATAACACGCCCATGTGGAAAAATGGATTTATATAATACAAATATTTGTGTCTCTTTTCATGAAGGATTTTTAGATGTCAATGATCCACTATAAGTGAAAAATATAATAAAATTAAAAGCATGAGCTAAAATTAGGAACATGTGACAAAAGAACAGAATTCATTCAACAAGATTCTTCTTCCATAAAGAGGCAAAATAAATGAAAAATGGATATCCAAATCAATGCTTTTTATGGTTCTATTTTCCGGAGCATTCCAGCCCTTTCTGCAGCATCCATTCCAATTCTTTTATAAAGTAAAATGGATAGGCGATAAATTAATAGACGAGAGGGCATGAATAATAAGGAAAGAGAGAGAAAGAAGAATATTTACTTACTGACATACAAATAAATTGGTTAGGGGCGCAGGGAAATAAATAAATAAAGATAGATAGAGATAGAGATAGATAGATAGAGAGAGAGAGAGAGAGAGAGAGAGAGAGAGAGAGAGAGAGAGAGTGCAAATTCATATTTCCATATCTTATTTATTGAGATGTTTAATATTTAATACTAAATTAAAAAATATAAATAGTCCAACAATTTGTAGCTCAACACAAAATATGTTTTCGACTTGTCATTTCGGAAATTTCGAAGCTAGCCTCGAGAATCGAACGGAATGCCACGTCCGTGGCAAATCGAGAGGCATTATGTTATAGCTCTGACCGTTATGTTAATATTCAAATCATAACTATCAAAATCAATCAAATTTCTCAACAAATATTTGAAGATAAATGATCGATAGCTGCTTACAAGAAGTATGATAGTATTTTAGCCTTCTTTAGTACGTACTAAAATTGTGAAGGCATTTTTGAGATAAATTTAGAATGAATTGATTTTATCTTTTCACTTTTGTTGACTTATATATTTTGGAAAACAAGGATTTACAAGAAAGGTACGTAATAAGTTCAAGAAGTTGTACTAGAAACAACCTAATCCGTTCATCAATTTTAAATAAATCATTTGTACAGAAATTTTTTCGCGGGAGAGGTTAAAGCTTTTTTTTTTAAAGCAAAACGCTTATACATGCAGATCTGGTCTGAAAAGGATTATCAGAAACGGCGAAACCGCTTTATAAGCAGGGCCGAAGGATTTTCCTCTTTAATGAACAAACGTGCCCTTAATTTGAGGATCGAATTATACACGGTCTCCCCTCTTTTTTGAGTCGTGACTGTTGATGGAAACATCAATAAATTAAAATATAACCCTTACCTTTTTGGGGCAAAGTTTGATTACTTTAAAAAAATGCTGATTAAAATATTGAACGAATCGTGTTTATACATGTTCGTACTTTTCTGATCTGACTTTTTTTCTCTAAAATTAGCCGAAAATTATTTTTTATCTTGTTGTCTAAACGGTTGAATCCGATTGTACTTTGTGGGCATGATACAAGGGACAACGTTTGAAACCAGCAGCAACCCCGGGATATGCAAAACTCTTCTTCGGTTTAAAAATAACGTGAGACGCCGTCCGACGTAAGACTAAAAATCTAGAAGTCTAGTTGGCCGGCCGTCAAGAATCCCATTCCTCCTTTTAGGCAACGATGCGAATAAATAGGGTGTGAAACTCACTTGGGGGCGTTTTCCGTAGGGCCCAGACCAAGAGCTGTCCTCGGGATTATCCGCCGTGTAAAGGAGAAAAGCGATATGAGTAATGAAAGGGAAAGCAAAAGATGGAAATCCATGGGGAAAGGATTACAGCTTTCATTATTATTTGTATATTAAAATCCCCTTTTTTCTATTCATACACGCTTTTCGTCTCTCTTTCAATTCATTTTCTTCGAGGATACCTATTTAAGCCATGATTCCTACATAAATATTTTTTCACATGGAATTTCTTTAAGCCATGACCAGGATGATTCTCCTTTGTGCTATGTTTCTATTTTACAGCTGTTATAGATATTGGTTTTTTTTGCTTATCTTCTCGTATATGAACTGCAACATATTAAGAATTGAACCAACCACCTGAACCAGGGTGATCCGAAATGTCCAAACTTCAGATTTAGCAGATATTAAACAAATTTCTCACAATGTGTATTTTAAACAGTACAAATATTTTGAATTAATTATTCTTTTTATGTAAGGACTTGGTTGAGATGAAAAAGTTAGTGTCACTCGGCTGCCGAAGGTTGTGGGTTCGAATCCGCTCGTGACACTTATCTCAACCAAGACCTTAAATATAAGGATTATTACAAATAATGTTAAATGGATGAGATTCGTTGAATGGTGGTGCGGTTCGTCCAAAATTTCTAATCGTTCTTGATGTTTTTAACTCCGAGCTATCATTAAGGTGGCTCTAGACATTCGTCGAATTGCCGCCGAATATTTGCCAAATCTCGAGATGCTCGCCTCGGTATTCGGCACATAGCGTGTCTATGTTTACACACGTGCGGGGTACATACTACTCAGTTTGTGCGGAAACAGCGAATATTCGCCAAGTACCGTGCGAATCCTCAACTTACTGCCAATCGTGATGGGCCACAGTTATGCTGCGGTTACTGTTTTGCGTACTGGCTATAACTCAGTCACAAATACTGTTTCCCTATCTTACTTTCTATCCGTTCTATCCGAAAAACTCTTTCCGAATTGGTTCATCTTGATCGAGGAACTCCAAGACTACCATATTGGGCCAATCCATTCTTAACAAAAACAATGCTATGTAGATCTATAATAGTTTTATTCTACGACGTAAATTATCCATATAGACTCCCCTGTTACTAGTACACAGTATCTCCCATTGCAAAAATAATTCTGCCCCGGGTTAGGATGGTATTACTTACGAGAGGGGATTCCACACAGTGCTCTTGTATACTTGGAGAACACGTTAACAAAATGCTTGAAACTGAAACTGCCCAGGGACTGGTATTCTTACAATGATCTACAAAAACTCTACAGACCCCAGAGTGACCGTAACGACCCTAACAACTACAGGGGGATTGCACTAGCTAACTGTATTGTTAAAATCTTCATTAACATTATGCTCGGTCGCTTATTTGTTTCGGAGGAAGTACCTCCGGAAGAACAAGCTGAATTCCGCAAGACCAGAAGTTGCCTGGATAATATTTTTGTTCTGACATCGGTTATTCAAATACAATCGGTATGATTGCGCCTCTGTTTCAAGGCCTGGAGGCTGGTGGTACTATCAGCGTCGCGACGAAAATAACTAAGGGAGTCTTTCAAGGTGAAATCTTGAGCCCTTTCTTATATATATAGNTATATATATATATATATATATATATAAAATTCCTCCCGGACATAACAGACTTTTGTCGTTCAAGGGTCACAAAGGTCTAAATGTCGATTCATTGTGCGATAAGCGATATCTTTCTCCTATTATATGCAGACGATCTAACCCTACTGTCTGATTCCTACGCGGATATGAATCAGAAACTTCGAACTTTAGAAGAAATTGTGCGAGTAGTGGCCTCACAGTGAATATACCAAAAACAAACTCAATCAAATTTCACAGGGGAAGAGGGACAAAAAAAATATAACGTTATATTCATTGCTAATACCGCCACGGAGTAGGTATTAAAAATGGCTAAATGTTGAAACGCGCTGACAGACAGAAACAGCGGAAATAGTCGGACGAGAATGATCATAACGTAAACTACAGGTTCATCACCTCGCAGACCGCAAACATCATCCTGGCAGAAAAGTACAATAACATTAATCACAAGAGAAAACTACTTAGCCACTGTTAAACAAACAAAACCGATCAACTATTGGTTATGACGAGACCAAACCAGCGAGAATAGACGGACCAGGATGTCCTGAAACAAGAAAAACTTAACAGGTTCATCATCACGCAGACCTCAACAAGAATTTTCACAATACAATATTTTTATCTTAACATTTGCTGGGTCAAGCAAGGCAGAAAGAACCGGATACGTTGAAAGAGAATCTGTAGATTCTACCATTAGCGATCCGGTTGAATACATATTTACTTTAAACTAGAAATACAGGACATTCCTTGCCTCGAAGTCCGATTTTACCTTCCCTAAAAATTAATTGAGTAAAGTTTCGTGTATAATTCAAATTTGAATAACATCTTCTAATCATAGGAATATTTAATATTTGAGAGGTCTCAGACCTTGATATCTGAGAGGTCGAGAACTTACAATCTGATCGTTTACGATCATCCTGGCCTGCATGTCTTCGCGAAAACTCGTCTGACGGCCCAAAACGGCGAGGACTGGCGGACCAGGATGATCGTAAAGGACCAAAAAAAATCATCCCGCAGGCCTCAATGAAACATCTCCCACAATAGTATCGTGTCAAAATCTGTTACATCAAGCAAAACAAAACCAAGATAGGAAAGGTAAAGTATACTATTAGTATTCCAGTGGTGTACATATTTACTCTAAGCTAGAAAAAAGGACATTCCATGTTCGAAAGGGTAATTAATTCTACCTTACTACAACACATTTGAGTAAGAGTTCCTTTGTAATTTAAAATTGAATAGCAACTTCCACATGCGTGGACATTTGGTGTTTTTTCTCGCTCGTAAAACGGCCACATTTACAACTGAGGAAGTTGAGTTATACCGCGTGTTTAGCACATTTCGATTTATAGAGCATCAAGCTGGCAAACATCAAAAATTTATTGCCAATTTCACATACTGGCAACAATAAAGCTTTTAAACTGGAGTATGTTTGTGAATACATGATTTTTTTAATGTACGGTAAATGATGCACATGACGTCTTTCCATGTTTACTTGTTGAAGAAAATATTACGTGAAAACATGATTAATTATTTAAGAACTGATTTAACTTGTGTATGTTTCCTATTTTTGATATATTTAACGGAATAACTATTCAAGTGTTGTTATATTCTTTTAAAAAGATTGATATCAACCCCCCCGTTGGATATTATAAAAGGTCGACGGGTTGCATGCACACGTTGTCGCCCTTTCCTGACAAAGAATACGTGTAATGGACGGTTAGCTAGCTAAGCCCCAGTTAATCCGCTCGCTGGGAGGTAAGGTCGAAAAATATCGCCTCTTTTTATTTTTAACAGCGTCCTCGGGTTTTACAGCATTTCATGTATGCTAATCGCCCATTATATTACCCTTTACAATATTCAACAACAATAAACATTTCAAACAAAACTTGTACGCTATAATTTTGGTAATCTCAACACATAACTTCGCCCATTTGGCGGCTAACGTATTGTCTTGTTAAAAACCATTTTGAAATCTTTGGGGGGAAAACTGATCAGACCGTAGGACTTGCCAATTATGATCTCACTGTCACACCTTTAATCTTCAAGGATACATACGCCAACAACGGACACCTAGATTAATCTAATAATAAGGTACCTACACTCTATTATATTCTACGGTCATGCTTTGAACCTATACTTTATTATAAGAATTCCTGGGACAGCACCTATCAAATTGGAAATAACTAGTTAATTAAAAAAAATAATTTAAATTAAGTTGATTATTCAGAAATCGTGAGATGTGGTCTGGTGTGATGTAGGTTTCAGAAAAACATTTTCTTTATCGTGCCAACGTTTCGATCTTTATTGAGCTCATCTTCAGGGCCCTGTGTGGTCTGCATTTCAACAAAAAGGTTCTCTGATTGATAGCCGATGCGAGTTTCTTCTCATTGTTGGCGACGTCCTTCAGAATACTTTTTGCTTCGTGTCCATATGTAGTTGAAATTTGTTCATAGAATCCCGTTCTTCGTTCTTCTCTGTAGAAATGTATGGTGATTAGTGACTGTTAGTCGATGATTACTCAGAAATCGTGAAATGCGGTCACTCATCACCACACTTTCTACACGAAAAGAACGAAGAACATGGGATTCTACGAACAAATTTCAACTACATATGGACACGAAGCAAAAAGTATTCTGAAGGACATCGCCAACAATGAGAAGAAACTCGCATCGGCTATCAATCAGAGAACCTTTTTGTTGAAATGTGGACAACACAAGGCCCTGAAGATGATCTCAATAAAGTTCGAAACGTTGGCACGATAAAGAAAATGTTTTTCTGAAACCTACATCACACCTGACCGCATCTCACGATTTCTGAATAATCATCGACTAACGGTCACTAATCACCACACATTAAGTTTATTATTGCTATTTACTAAAACATGTAACAATTACAATATTTTGCTCCATATTATGTGTATCCTGAACAATCCTCAGTACCTATCATTCATCAGTAACAGTTTTTAACATTAGACAATAACCAGAACAAAGTAATTAGGCGTTTTAAAAATTTAAATACCATAAGTATCTTCTTTTTTTATGCCTTGCATTACCTAATAATATCCTTCCAGGTCATAAAAAAAATTTTAGTACAAAACAAACAGACAAACTGGGTAGATGGGAATACAAAAGACTATAGGCCTATAACCAATAACAGGGATAACTAGATCAAACATAGACCCATCCAACTCAAAATGGTCCACAGAAAACAATAGGAGTGGAACTATACAGATGACCAGACTCGGTAAATAATGGTTAAAGAACCCTCGCCAAAACTGGCTGCGGTTAAGATGGCGTAAAACTCACGGTATTGGCACTGGTACACACCTACATAACATGGGTACATTCAAAACCGACCCTATTTGCGGGTTATGCAATGAGGAAAAGACATGACCTAGGTTATCAAGAAGACCTGGAGAAAGAAATGCAAACACAATCAATGGCCTACTTCTTAAAAGAAGGATCGAGTCAATTGAACTAAATTTAGTAACTAGGAAAAGTTCACCCCTTTCTAGTATCCTAATCATAATCAACACAAATACTAAGAAAGTAATTTATACCAATAAACGGATTATCTCTTTAAGAACCTGAAGATTCCTGTTTCAAAGAATCTGTTTACAAATGTCCCTTTCAGTAGGGATTCTTGACTTGATTTCTAAATAAAAATTCGTTTTTATTGCTTTTTGAAAAATTAAAAAAAAAATTAAAAATGCGTTGAAAATTATTTAAAGTTTTCTTTGTATTAATCAATCAGGTTGTACTGCGTAGCAACACGCCTACGTGTGTCGTACCTGGCCGGTGCCGGACTTAAGGAACCATTTTTTATTATCGATTTTGTCTTTTTTTTACTAGTTACCCGTTATTATCATCATGACAGGTGAAATTAAACAATCATTCTCGTGAAAAGGCTACGTGAACTTTAAATGCGATTCGGGCGGATGAGAAAGAGACCTGTGACCCCAGGATCACTGATGACATTTTTACAACCCTCCGCTGGGGGAGGGAAAATAAACTAAATTTGTTCGTATAAAACTGACAAAGGCCAAAGCTCACATTAAAAACCAAGATTAGGTAAAGGATGATATTTTGAAAAACCTTTGATATAACCAATATGTAAGTCAATATCAATAGAAATGTATCATGATTACATATAATAAAAACGTTGTGAGTATTGTGATCAAGCTTAGACATTTTCTACACTGTAGTATGCTCATTTCTGTTCTATTTTTGGCCTGCGTGGTATATTTCATTTTCACACCATCTTCAATCGTAGGTTGAGGTGTTACTTTAGCAAAGAAGACAAAAGAACACACACTAAACTATCACAGAAAACGGAGAAACTCCAAAACGCGCCTGACAGGTCGAAATAACGAAGATGGCAGGGCAAAATTCAGAGGAAGTCGCGTCAAAAAATTAATTAATAAAGACGATTGATTGTGAAAAAGAGCACTGTTTTTTTACTGGAAATTAATCGAATTACAAAAATTAGCAGAGATTTGTTACACAAAATTTTCAATCCTTCTTTGAAAACGTGTTCTGCTATTTTCATATCTTAAAGAACAAATAAATATTAATATGGAGGGAATATATGAGAAAATGGTAGGTATAACTTTTCACATACATTGCAAAATTTATGGGATAAAGATTATAACTCATTAAATATCACAAATTTTACAGTACTTGCTAATTATTTCATTATGTGTTGATTCTGTAATTTATTTATTTATTTTTTAATTGGCAAACTATTTTGCAATTCTTGTTATTTAACTAAGACTAATTCATGAAGGTTCCGACCAAGGTCTCAAGAACGGCGTGCTATCTAGTTCTTACAAGATGGTAATTGCCGGTTTGATCTGATTTATAGCTAAACTGGTTTTATGCGAGATAACGTTTTTTCTTGATGCTTTACCTTCGTACGAAACTTCCTGTGCTGCCACGTGGCATAATTTGACCAGAGCGCCTCTCCTCTGTACCTAGGCTCCCTGACCGTCCTGAACCGATAAGGAATGGAAAACCCGTCCATAGTCCTTTTTCGATTTGAGGCTTGACTACGTTCTGGGCCCGTGCGGAAGGAAAACCGTGCTCGACTGGAGCCAATACAAATTAAAGTCAAACGGTGCGGAGGAGAGCTACTTCTCAATAATGTGTCAGATGTCAAGAAGTCAAGGAGACACTAATTAATACGGCGATACAGAAATTGGACAGATATTGCGTCATAAGGCAAAGGGCTCGAACCCAAAACAAAATAGAAAAAGATACACCTATTCAACATAGTTAAGTTATTATGTTATCAACTACGTCAGAAAAATATAAGATAAGAGGAGAGAATACGAAAGCTCATATAGGAAGCATTCTAAATTACATGGTATCAATACTATTTTCGTTAACGTCAAATGTCAACAAAACATAGTTTTTTAAACTGGGCCAATTTGCTAATGAGAAATAATTAAAAAATAGCGAATTATTTCACAATTGAAAATATTAGCGTAACAGTATCGATTGCGTAACGTACTGCGCCAAGAGCAACAACGGGATCGGCTGAGAAACAGAAAAACAGCCGTGAACATAATAAAATACATGATACGTTTTTTAAAAAGAAGTGAAAAGTCAAGTCAGAAAGCAACCCCTATTAGAAAAAGAAAATCCTTTATAAAGGAATTCCGTTATTCAGTTTAACTCAAAGTTGTCACCCCTCTCATTGCTAGAAAATATACCTGCGGAGCTTTTTCCCAAGTGCTGTGTCCACTTATGCAGCTTTTTTACCATTCAATTTACTATATCCGGTCCGCCTGTTCTAGTTTTGTCTGTCGGGCGTCATATTCAGAGCAGCACTGTATACATGTTTGACCATATAAAACAAAAGAAACAGCTGACAACTAATGATTATAACATTTTAATAATAAAGAAGAACTAAAAAAAATATTCCTATTATTAGATAGGAAATTACTGATATATAGGAAAACTATCTTTTATCACTGGACATAGACAGTGTAATCAACTCAAAATACAATGGATCTCATCGAAATACTAATTCCACTACAAAGATATGATCTGTATTATCTAAAGTCCAATTTCCTCTCAATGTAATAAACAGAAGATTCTTATATAATTGAGGTTAGCCAATAAAGAGTTGATAATTATCTTTCAAAGGTAATAATTATATTTTCAATTAATTAAGGCTTTGGTTGAGATAAAAAGTCAGTGTCACGAGCGGGATTCGAACCCAAGACCTTCGGCTAAATACGCCGCTGCTCTACCACTTGAGCTATCGTGACCTCGATCCAATTGGACACCAACTTCCCATCTCAACCCCACCTTTTGAATTTTCCCTCCTTTTTGAGATGGGAAGTTAGTGTCCGAGTGAATCGAAGTCACGATAGCTCAAGTGGCTAGAGCAGCGGCGTATTTAGCCGAAGGTCGTGGGTTCGAATCCCATTCGTGACACTGACTTTTTTATCTCAACCAAAGCCTTATATTAATTGAAAAGAATTTATTTGGTCAATCGAAACCACGAAACCAAATAGATGTAATGTATATTAAATGTAAATAACAGTTGATTAATTTGTAACCGTAAGTTAATTAATTTGTAAGAATCTGAAACAATGGAACGTTTTTTTCTGAACATCCAAATTATGTAGCAGCTAGAATTTTTACCTAGGTAAATATTGTGTTGATTACCATAGTCAAGACGGCCAATTAAATTCTATACTGAATATTTCAAAGGTTCGACAAGCCAATGATTTTGCCTCCACCATTTTGGCTTAAGATTGAGAGCCTTTTGTTGAAATGCATAAGTAGAGTTGATTACTTATTTGGAGGAAAATTTACCCATTATGTTTTCTTTTAAAATGTAATATTTGTTTATTTTACGTAACGTATTTTTTTCTTCGTTTCAGATAATATTGACATTTGTATCTTATATTGTAGTAATACAGTTATAACGATTGTGTGTGCCACACTCCTGTAAATGCTAGATGTATTTTTTTTTTCAGTAAAAATTTTTTATTCTGTTCTATTCCAACTAGCGAATATAGGCGGACCAGAAAGATCGGAAATGCCAAATTACTTCTGTAGTGAAGACCGGTTTGACACGAATACGTTTTCGGACATGGCATGAATCATTCTTAATAGATCATTAAAAAAAAAAAAAAGGTCAATAACTATTAACATGGTTGTTTTTTATATTTTCTGTGATAAGTCAAGTAAAGTAAGGTAAGTCTTGTCATACAGGTGGGCTTAACCCGTGGGGTGACATGGACGAGGGGGCAAACCTGAATTAAAATGCCCTGCCGGGATTCGAACCCAGATCCGAGTGTTGCAAATATGAGGTTGGACGCCAGACCACTCGGCCACTGTGGTCCCCTTTTGCTTTAACACTAAAATATAGAAAAATAGATGTCCGCGTCATTTATCTGCCTTCGAAAATATGGGATAATAAATTAATCGAAAACGGAATAAAAAAGAAGGATAACAACACGAAAAGAATATTAAATGTTTTGTTAAAAACTAAAGTGACTTAGTTTTTATTGGTATCGTAAATTATTTATTATGCTATCAAGTCAAAGAACAACAAGGGAAATAAATCCGCGTAACTGGCACCAGAATCGGAAGACTTGCCAAGAGCACGATTTGCCATGGCATAAAACTAATTTAATTGTTCATTAGTTATTGTAATGTATTATGCTATATTTAGAAGATTATCATTTTTGGTTAGCATATTTAATTTAAGAAATTTAAAAGATAAATTCTAGAAGAATGTAAAGGTTGTTTTGAAAATTAAATTCTCATAGGAACCCTGTTGCGAACTTGTAATGTCGAAAGTGATGAAAATAAACATTGAATTTTATGACAATTTTAAAAAGTTATGGTAAATTATTTCTTCAATTTTGGTCGTATCTGACCATTATGGTCTGTTTATCTGTCAACGAGTTTTGGACTTTCGCAATCAACATTTTGTTAGTTGATGCAAGAACACATCGGATTTTATGACTCTTTTAAAAACGCTAATGTAAATATTTTTTATCAGTAATTTATCAATCTATAAAACCAATCTTAACAGAGGGAACGATTAAAAACTTTTATTTTCCATAGATGATCCAAATTATCGTATATTTGCAGGTAAAATCGAAATAACCCTGCAACCCTTGGTCCCTGGTCCTGGGAGAAAGGGTAGAAAAAGCTAAAGACTACGTATAGGCCATACAAGAACAAAGCGCTGGCACCTTCTGGCCAGAAAGCGACCGCTTAGGTGCCCGTTCAGCAAGGATAGAATAACGGTCGAGCATCTTTTCAACTGCAGAAGGCTTGACGTATTTAGGGAATATTTTGGCATATCGTCGGACCAGTGCGTAATCTAGGGCACAGCAGCGGGCAATGGTCGCTGTTCTCAGTACTACAGAGATTTTGAAATGTATATATGTATATTTTAATTTATTGGAATGAATGTAATTTATCAGCGTGAAAGGAAGGGGTTGTTCAACCCCGCCCCGAAGAAGATCGAATACTTTGAGTTGAGTGTGGGAGACTGGAGAGTAAAAGTAAGTTATTAGCGAGAATAGAGGGTTCTGTAGTTGACAATCTAAAGTACAAAATAAAAGCACAATCAGTAACAGATTGAGACGTTCAAATGAATGTAATTTTTAAAAAAAACGCGTTAAAGACAAGATAATCAAGTTAAAAACTATTGCAAATTATTTTTTATTTCTACTCTCAACTATTTATCAATCTATCGAATTACTGAATAAGAAGGAAAATGATTCAGCTGTATTATTAGATACAAGGATACATTGAATTTTTTGACTCAATTAAAAACTTGGAAAATTATTTTTTTATCTGTACTGTTGTCTATTTACCTATGTAACAAATCAGTGAATAGCAAGGAAAGCAATTCAAAATTTCATTTTTTTAATATCTTTTGTGGTTGCAAACTTATACTGTAGTATTTGATGGAAGTACATATGGATTTTATAAATATTAAAAATAATTATAAATGATATGTACTACTTAGTGACCGTTAATTAATGATCATTTGGAGATCGTGAGATGCGATCTGGTGTGATATAGGTTTAGAAAAACATTTTCTTTGTTGTGCCAACGTTTCGATCTTTATTGAGATCTTTGAACTTCACGGCCTGGGATTTAAAAACATTGTTTATATTTTACAAATACATGTAAGATGTGAAAAAGAATTTATACAATGATGTACACAAAGTAGAAATTTTAGGTTTAATCAAAGTATTTGTTCTCTATTTTGTGTTGATAATCTCAATAAAGATCGAAACGTGTGGTGATTAGTGACCGTTATCGATAATTATTCAGAAATCGTGAGATGCGGTGTGGCGTGATGTAGGTTTCAGAAAAACATTTTCTTTATCGTGTCAACGTTTCGATCTTTAATGAGATCATCTTCAGGGCCTGGGATTTACAAACATTGTTTACATTTAACAAATACAAGTAGGATGTGGAAAAAAGTTTATTTATACAATGCCAAGTATATTTTTTTTATATTCAATCAAAGTATTTCTACTCACTCAAAGTGTTTGTCTTCTGTGTAATTTTGCCATTCAATGACACAACACTTTGAGTGAGTAGAAATACTTTGATTGAATATAAAAAAATATATTTTGCATTGTATAAATTCACTTTTTACCACATTCTAATGTATTTGTTAAATGTAAACAATGTTTGTAAATCCCAGGCCCTGAAGATGATCTCAATAAAGATCGAAACGTTTTCACGATAAAGAAAATGTTTTTCTGAAACCTACATCACACCAGTCCGCATCTCACGATTTCTGAATAATTAAAGATCGAAATGTTGGCACAATAAAGAAAATGTTTTCTAAACCTAAATCACAATCTAAACCTAATTCTAAACAAGACCGCATCTCACAATCTCCAAATAATTATAAATTTATTTTTTTTGTACTATCGAATATTTAACAATCTATCAAATCAGAGAATAACATGAAGAATGATCTGAAATTAATGTTTTGAAATAAATGAATGAATAAATTTAATTTTAAGACAGCCAAAAATATAATGACCTTTTTTATTTACCACCGATTTACCATTCTATTTCATCAAAGACCAACAACGGGTATAAATCCAAGTAACTGACATAATTATCCAAGATTTTGGAATTTGGCAAGGGAAGTGTAAAACTAATAATCAAACAAACCATTATTTTTCATTAATTTGAATATTTTACCATATGCGTGTAAAGGTTGGAGAGGTGGCGAAAGGGTGATTGTTGGAACGATTGTATGCCTGGTAAATTATCACATCCAGGAGTTTACCAAGACGGCAGTAATTATCACGTCCCTGAGATCCCTGAGATAACAAAGTAATATTTTTCCACGTCGGAAAAGGACCGAGGCGGGTTCAACCTTCGCCTTGGTGGACTCACCTTTAAATTGTGCGCTATCTGTTTTATGTAGTAGAGATCGAGGTCCTGCAGGATTTCGATCCTCTCCGGTTGCGACTTGGGCGGCTGCCCGTGGAGGCTGAGGGCGGCCAACGGAGGAAAGCACGAGTTCATCTTAGATCCGTGCTCAGTCCTGTCACCTTGTCACATATCACATTTGGGCGAGAGAAATCCGAGCCTGCCGATACAATTGTTGCTGTTTCGATCACGTTTACAATCCAAGTGCTACATGTGAGAAGCAGTCCATGACTCATATTCATAAAAGTTATATACAGAGCCAAAACTCTCGTTCAAGCATAAGAAACTATCGTATTTTATTTACTTTTGATCCATGTCGAATTCCCTAACCGTATTTGTACAGCACGCGAAAGGAGAAAACAATGCCAATTATTTACGACACAAAACAATAATATATCGAAAAATAATCATTTAAGATTGATAAAATCACTAATTCAACTTTGATTAATATTATTGATCAGATTGTAGAATAAACGGATCCGTTGGTCACACCTTCAAACGAAACCGGTGAAGTATAAATAGGAAGAATAGAAAAAATTGTGTGAAGCCCACCTTGAGATTTATTTTTATACTCTCAAACTTCGTGCCCCCACTGATACATACATGTACAAATTTTTTTATTATTCAACAGATGTGTATGTACAGACCGATTTTTGGGTTTTTCCATAAATCACTTACAATTTTCTATGTTTAACATATCGACAAAGAAAACTAACATAACTTTTTACAAGACTACAAACCGAACAGCCACAATTTAAATGAACCTAACATTGAAATTGAGACAAAATATCAACTGAAACGTCTAAATTTTTCATAAATTGATTATTTTAATTCAAGTCCGAGATTATTTATTTATTTCAGTCCCCTTAGATAACACCTGTTTTGCTGGATTCATACACAAACTGGCTCATTGATTGGGTTGTTTATTCAACTTTGACAATGTTTACGACTGATACTGAAACAAATCCACCGTGTTGATAATAGCGTAATGTCCTTCGTAAAGTCAGGGCAGAAATGAAATGCCAACTAACACCAATCTTTTCTCAACCAAAACATGTTTCTCGGCATAACAACTAACACAATCTATCACTACACAATTAATCACGTACCTTTCACGATATAAGATTATGTGTATCTTGCCTTGTATCTGGTGAGACGTGAAAAGTTTAAAAATATTGCAAACCTTGCAAAAAAAATCGAATACTTCGAGTTACAGCAATGGCATTTAAGAAATACCAATGTATACGTATATACTGGAAGTCATACAAAGGTGTGTTTAAATTCTGTCCTCCCATATATTTTTTATTGGTGTGCTTTCAGGAAAATTTTTATTTTTTGACGTTTCTCAGGAGGTAAAATGTTTTGATCTAATTCCAGGATAGCGGGATACAAATAGGAGTTTAACTGTTTCAAAAGGCAATATGTACAATTTTTGAAAGTGAAGAAATTTTTGGTGCTGATGGTGCAAGCGGTTTGTAATTTGGAGCCACCGTTCTCAAGTTATTCGCACAAACGTTTTCCAAACGCTATTTTCGAATAAACGAAATCTTCTCAACTTCATCAACTAATAACCAATTTATTTATCTATCATTTCATTTGAAAGCAAGTGAATTGCTCATAGTATCTTAAAAAAATCGCGACAATTTCTTAAAATTACATCGACTAATAAAAACGCTCAGGATGTAGCTCAAAACGGGATTCAGCCTGGTGGAAATTAAGGTCCACTTTTACCAACAGCAGAATCATCTCAAACTTTTCTTGTAATGTACCATACATTTTCATGGTAAGTACAGTAAGTCAGACAACGTAAAAATTTCAGTAATGATTTTCAGATAAGTGTTAGCTATGCATTAAAACATTTCAATTATATTATTTGGATTACTCAAAAGCCTTTGAAGTCAACAAAACAATTTTTATTCGCGCTCTGTTTATCAAGTAGTTTCTTTAAATTTGTATTTGTGAACTTAAATTTGCGCCAGGCTGAATCGCGTTTTAATAAGCTACATCCAGAGCATTTAATTTTTTTTTTAGGGGTTCTCAACAGCAGAGTCATACCAACCCCCGGGGTGCCGGTGTTTTTGAAAAATCCATTTGTAAGTATTTCGGGGTCGAATGCAGGACCTCTGGATTCGAACCCGGGACCTTTACCTTATAGTGATGAGAGCCTTAACGTTGCGGCCACCGATGCCCCAATAGTCTTTGAGGAAATTATTGCGAAGTTTTGAAATATGTGAAACAACTGATATACTAGCAATAAAAATGTTAAATAAATTCGTTATTGGTTGAATAAGATTTCTTTTTTCCGAACAACAATGATCGGATATAGTTTTTTTGTGTGAATTACTTGATAACGATTGCTCCTAATTAAAAACCGTTTGCACCATTGAAATCAGCGTCAAAAATACCCTTAAAAATGTACACTGATGATTGCCATTTGATAGTTGAGCTCCTATTCGTGACCCGTTATCCCGAAGAGAAACTTTTGCCTCATGAGAAGCTAGTCAAAGAATAAAAGTTTACGCCTCACGTGGTTTTTTACCAAAAACGCACCAGTAAAAAAATATGGGGAACTGAATTCTAATTACTCTGTTAGTGTTAGCCAGTTTTACAATGGCTGAACATCAAAAGTTTTGTTGTCCGTTAATATTAGGGGCATATGGGCAAGCCAGCTAATCGTGTTAAGTGTATCTACTATTACTAACAATGCAGCCAACTTATTTCCTTAGTCTGGTGAAAAATTAAAAAAAAAAAAAAAAAAAAACTATTCAAGTAAAATATGAGCCATCATCAACCAGGTATCGGATACATGGAATATACGCGAAAAAGAGCCAAAGAATTTTGAGACGCGAGTGTGCCATTTTGGTACTAATTTCTCGTAATATCTCGCAATCTTTTTAAAAGTCAGGCTTTTTTATTCACCATGTATCCACAATGGGTCAGAAAAGAAATAAAAATTAGATGGAGAAGAGATGGATTAAAAAGTGATCAACGCAGGCTAAAATCCCATTTCACCAACAAATTTCAAGCAAATCAATTATAAATTATTAACAAAATTATTCTACAATCTATGAAAAACCTGATTGAACACTTTAGGACATTAAGCATATGAACATCACGAAAGGTATATTCGTAAAATCTGACTAGCACAAAATCACTTTTAACAGGATAGAAATGTTACGTAAATTCATTAATTATACTAAATTAAAAAAAATTAATAAATCAACTAAATTGTCGTTATATTAATTTAAATGACGAATAAGGGATGTTACAGAATTATTCTTTTCAATTAAGGAAGTCATCCGAAATAATAAATAAAGCACAAATACAACGTATTGTATTATTTACAAGGTCGATTTAAAGTGTGGGAAAAGAAAATCAACCTCTTAATCCTGTTTCACCTGAGATAGCAAATCGATTTAAAAAGAAACAAATATTGGACAAGCGGTGGAAAACGTAAATATACAGAGGAAGATTTGATCCCGTTTCGGCCCCGCCAGACATGCCGTGCTGCCGGTGTTGCATGTTGTTTTCCGTTCTTTTTCCGACAACTTATAGAACTTACCACAGAATGGGGGAAAATACCCAAACCGATATTTACCCAGCATGGAAGCAAATCTGACAAGAGATGCTATTAAATTAAACGAATCTGAAACAAATTCTAAAGACTTTCATATATTCGCTGTTTAGTAAAGTTGAAAAGTGTAGGCCACGTGTATTAAGAAAAAGCTAATTTCTGTTTTGCACTAAAATAAGACAAATCAATGAAACAATTTTGCGTCACAACTGATAGAAATATACTATATTTTTATCATGAGATACAAAAGGTGACCACCCATATGGCTAACTCAAATATTAACGTACTTAAAAAATCTTTATATTATTTATATGAAATTTTTGCGATATGCCAAAACGGAAAGTGTCATCTACATAAAATGTTATCAAAAACTGTGTTCTATTTGTACAAAGAAACCATTGTCATTACATCATATCTGGACTCAGATGGTAGAAATCTCTTATTATTATTGAATGAATTGAGTTATTGAATGAAAATCAGTCACGATTTTTCACTATAACAAGTTGCGTTGGAAACAGGGGTTGGTGACCACTTTCTTAAATCAAAAGAAAAGATTAGCTGATTTGCAGATCCGACGGTTGCAAGTTAACCCTTATCACTTCAACGAGGGGGATAGGACATGATTGGGGTGTTACCATAGGAACCCAAGTTCCCATGAGAGAGGGGACGGGCGAAATTTTATTTTGGCTCCACCAACCCAATAACTATATTTTTAGAATGCACATATATCATGAATAAATCATATTTGAATTGTTCCTTAATTCAAATAACAAATACTATAGTGTACATATTGACAATACAAAGGGTATTGACGCAAACTGTGCTCATCGAGTTATCA
This sequence comes from Cimex lectularius, assembly GCF_000648675.2. Classification (NCBI taxonomy): domain Eukaryota; kingdom Metazoa; phylum Arthropoda; class Insecta; order Hemiptera; family Cimicidae; genus Cimex; species Cimex lectularius. The sequence continues at coordinate 639,735 of NW_019392635.1, read as the reverse complement.
TCGCAAACAAGTTATTTCGGAACTAGTAGCACACTCGGCACTATGCCGGTCAAAATTAATCGAGTACCTCTTTCAAAAACCACGATATAGGATGATATGTGTGAATGTGGTCCTTTGCGGCACGTGAAAGGTTTAAAAATACACAAAAGGTGAAACAATCAAATGCTTCCAGTTCAAGAAATGCCACAGTACAATATTGATGTATCTATTTATGAAACTATAGTGGATAAATTAATTTTATAATAGCTAACAACTAAAATTTGCTCCTACGAGAGAGACGCAGACCCTCCAAGACCAAAACCGATGAAGGTTTAAAAAAAAATCTTGCTAATTAATTATAATACTACCACGGTCTGAAGGTTGTCAACCGGCAAGCTTACTATTTTGGTAAATTCTTGTAAAGTTAAGCTTTGGTCTACGAGGAAAGGAAGAAAGAAATCAGATTGAGAATCAAAGGATCAAAAAGTGGTCAAAGTGGGTTCAAATCCAATTCCTTCGAACGATTTCTATCGAAGCACATTATCATCTTTGCCTTTGACTAATTTTTGAAAATTGATTCGCAAACCTTCCCATATGAGAATTTCTTTTAAAGCAGCATTTAAAAGATAAATGAACTTTTGTTGTTTTAATATCCACACGGTTCTAAGTCTTAATTTCAAAATGATGTTTATTAGGCAAGAAGACTTAGGTGTGCTAAATTTTCATTTGATCTTTCTTAATCTCAACCAAAGTTTTAAGCACAAACCGATATGATTATTATTAAATCAGCTTTTACTTAATTAGGTGTAAAGTAATCAAATATCATAACTCGGGCGATAAAAATAACACTAAAAACATAAAAGTTACCTATGAAAGATAGGACAGATTCTCGTCTGTCTAAAAACCAAAATGGATCAGTGTGTCAAATGCATTCTTTTCATTGCCCTCCTTTTAAATAATTCAAAGTAAATATATTTCCCATTTTTACCTTTAAACAGTTTACACAAAAGATAGGATGAAGGATTGAAGACCTTTGCCACTTTTAGAGGATTATCCTGCCCATTGTACAATATTTCTTAAAATTGCCACGTATTTAATTTTTTTTTAAACTTCTCTAACTTGGCAACTATAACCAATAAAAAAAACACATTCCACTACTTTTATTGTTATTTTACTGATGTTACTTTTAACCAATTCTCATTGTTGGTAGATGAAAGAGGATACGATAGGTTTTAAAGAGTGCAAAATGTAAAAAGCTGACGGAGGAATCGGGAGGACACGAGAGGGGAGGGCGTAAGATCGAGGCGGAGGTCTTAAAAAGCAACTGTGTCCTATGACGAAGCGGAATTGATTCAGACAAAGGTCTCGTGCGAGCTTTTTACATCCGACCTTTCGAAAAATGATGCTCACGGCGAAGGAGCGGCATCCATTCAGTGACAAGATGAAATGCAATTAGCAAAAACTCGGTTAAATTAAAGCATGACGATCCATTCAAATAATCTACGGAAAATTACGCTATTTTAGATTAGCTCAGTTATATATAAAGGCAAGTTTCCTCTGGTGATCAACTACAACTAAACATGTAAACAAGTCAAACATTTGTCATCCTCCTGTGCGTAATCAAGGAAACACCCAGAAACTGATATAAAAGACATTCAAACTTTGCTAATCGTATGAAGTTTTGTGACAGTATGTGCTATTTCATAAACTCCTTTAAGGCTTTGCTTTATGTGCCATGTATGTTGCTTATAATGGAAATATGCACAAAATAATCAGAAACGAAGAACAAGTTACAATGATATCAACCATCAAAAAGTTGGGCAAAAAGTATGATAAAATTCAATTATGTCAAACTATATTTAAAAAGACATTGAAAATAATACGAAAATACTTTTGGCGAAAGTGTCATTAAGCTTAATAAATCCATTATATTTCGTGGTCCGATTGACCAAATAATTTCTTTCAATTAATTAATATTTATGTAAGGTATTGGTTGAAATGAAAAAGTTAGTGACACGAGCGGGATTTGAACCCACGACCTTCGGCTTAATTAAGCTTAATATTAATAAATAATATTTATAGTGTTAGCCATACTTTAATTTCCTATATAGAAAATTATGCTAATTTATTTTGGATTAAATTAACCAAAATCGAGTGTTTAGTGTTTCGACCAATGGCCTGATATGACAATTCGTTTCGACCAAAAAGTTAATAGTATATACCGCGTGTTTATTTATAAACTACCCCCCTTTTATTTTTTATTTGGAAATAATTAAAAAAAATAGGGTCTGAATCTCATATCAAATTTTATCTCAACGTAGGTACGTCCTCCCAAAGCTCAGCAACTTTAAAAAAAATGTAAAATATCATTTTGAATACAGAATTAAATTGTACGACTTTTTTTAATGATTTTACTTCGGGCACTTTTCTTGTAGAGTTTGTCGTTTAGGTTTATTAAGGTTTGAAAAAAAAGTTCAAAATTTATTTATCTCAGTCGTAATTCATTTCCGTCCTAGTAGCTTTAAGTTAATTATTTATACAATTACTCCTAATAACTTTATTAAGTTAATCCTAGTAAATTAAATTTTTAAATGGGCACACCGATCTCCATACTAAGCAAAATCTTAAGGAAGTCATTTGGAAACGACAATCTCTACAAGAAAAGTGCCCGAAGTAAAATAATAAAAAAGTTATAAAATTGAATTCCGTATTCAAAATGATACCTTCCCATTTGTAGAAAAGGTTACTGAGCCGTGGGGCCGTCCCGTACGTTGAAAAAAATGTTCGACTTCCGATTCAGATTCTACGTAAAAAAATATGTTAAGACCAGTCCTAATAAAAGGGGGTAGTTTGTAAATAATTACCCGGTATGTCAATCTATCACGATGTAGAAAGGTTCACACTAGAAAATCATTAGATCATAGTGCACGATTGGAACTTTGCTCTATACAGTAACAAGACAATTTCGATTATTGCAACGAAAACATTTGTCACCACCAAATACTTACGCTCATTCAATTTGTAGTTAATCATGATACTACTCCTGTTTGCTAAGATATTTTCTACCGATTACGAGATCCGTTATTGATCACAAAGAATACGAACATACAGTTCAGGAAGACTAACACACGGAAACTGGAAAGCATCGCACCATCGAGATAACTAGATTCGTGTTACTTCAGATTCTTATTTATTTATTTATAAATCGTGAGATGCGGTCTAGTGTGATGTAGGTTTCAGAAAAACATTTTCTTTATCGTGCCAACGTTTCGATCTTTATTGAGATCATCTTCAGGGCCTGGGATTTACAAACATTGTTTACATATTACAATTACATTTTGGATGTGGAAACCTACATCACACCAGACCGCATCTCACGATTTCTAAATAAATATCGATTAACGGTCACTAATCACCACACATGCTTATTTATTTTAGTTCTGTTTAACTTGGTCTAATCAAAGTGTGCCACTAGGGAGCGCTTGGTTCTTCGAAATAAAATGCACTCTTAAAAAAATCAAGTTTTCTCGGCAGGAGAAAATCTCGTCACTAGCCATTTAAGCAAGTGAAGCATCTAAAAATATAAATGTATATGCACATATAAATATATGTGTAATCAATGAAACTTGTAACTGATTTGTTTTATTCAGGGGTTCCCAACAAGTGAAAAGGTCCCCAGGGTGTCGGTGTTTTTGAAAAAAAAGCCCAATTTGTAAGTATGTCTAGTTTAAAAAAAAATGCATGGCCACTGTACCTTTACCTTACAGTGTTGATCGCCGTGACAACGCCTATACCGTTGCGGCCACAGACACCCCTGGATAAGGGTAATTCAAATAAATGATGCTAAATGCTATCCGTGTTGTGTGTTGATCCATAGGTTGTGTGAACAAAGTGCTATCTCGTAAACTGTTTTAAGATCAGGTTTTCCTTATGTACTGGATAAGGCCATTTCACCGAAAAATTTACAAGGCGATTTTCTATTCTAGCACTCTTGCTTTTTATCTATTCTTCTTCAATCCGTTTATCTTTGCTATTAAAGAAATGCGAAACATGAAACATTAACAGTTAACAAATAATTAATAATTAACAGTTATTGATTAATAAAGAACTCATAAAACATATCCGAAAAATTATGAAGATGTTATAGATAAAAAAAACTCGAAAGGTTGTTCTCGTTAATAACGGTCGGACATGATTGAGCATAGATAAAATCTGGGAAAAACAGTAATTATCTCATTCCAATCCGAATTTTTTCAAAAGAAAATTTTTTACGGCTAAGTATGTTGAAGAAGACGGTTAAGTCAGTTCTGAAGAACAGGAATTGAAGACCGTCTTCCCTCTCAGAACGATTTCGCACAGTTTAACACAACCTAGAATTCAAAGGTTTAACACATTGTGCTAGCAAAAAACAGCGAATAGGCGGACTAGGGTGATTGGAGCAGATCGTGGTGCAAGTTAATAGAAGAAAATAAGTCTATTTATACAACTTCCTATTTACTTTCTGTGCCCCGTGCTCACACCATGGTCTTATTTATGTATACATATATTTTTGAAACACTGAACAATTCGAAACGGTTTGATGTGCGAGTCAAAAAGAAATGCCGACAATGACTCATTGACAAATATATTCCAGATAAGGAAACGGTTGTTCACTGACTTCCATTATATTTCCGCTTTTCTAGGAAAGTATTTTTTTAATGTTAAGTACAAAATAGAATTTCTATATTCCATATACTGTGGTTCATAATGTTACACGCTATTATATTGAAACAATTAATCATTTAACCACTGATGTATTTAATCTTGAAACGTGAATTTACTTTATGTTGCATTTTTTCAACCAACAACCGTGTAGATAGAACTTCTTCACTTAATAATAGCATAATGGTTATATGATTCTATAAACATCAACAACATTAACATTAACAAGCCCACAGCGTTAGATATGAATAAAACCTCCCAGGAGTACTTTCCTGTATCCCTTGCGATTAAGATCCCTTAAGAAGAGGGAGTAAAAAAAAAGTCGTACATCAGAAACAAGAAAGTACACCAATTGACCCTTAACCCTTAAGCCAGTTTCCCTGTTAGTGCGCAATTAACACGGGTAACCGTTTATGGCAAAATATGAGGGTGGAGGAAATGAGAGGTGATTCATTAGCACTCATGTTCGCGTACGGAGGGTGGTCCGAAAATGGGGACATCATTGTGCCTACCTCCGCCTTCCGTTTCCGCCCTCTTTTGGGCTTTTTTTATACAGTTGGAGAGAAATGTGTGGTCCCTTTAAAAGGATCACGATCCTTTTCTCTGTTATGACGAAGGGCAGGACGTGACTCCTGCCTCTACGTGATGACGGGAGGAGAAAGACGTAAGAATCGTTTGAACCGTATTTTTTGGAAAAACGAAACCTTGAAATGAATATATGGTGATTCTGAAGAAAGATCCTTTTTGTGGTTTCTCAACATAAAATACTTTGTAATAATGAAACAATTCCAAAGTCTGGTCTATCATTGATCATCAATTGTCAATATAACAAAATTATTGGTTCAGTCTTATTTACTCTTTCTACTGCTTTCTGAACTTCTTAGAAATTCGCCATACTGAGAGATTTCCTCTCGATGTCTGCAGGTTATGAACCTTGATGTTCGGTCCTTTCCGATCATCCTGATCCACTTCTTCCCCATGTACTGGAATTTTACACATGATTTCTATGACATTTTCAGCCTCTCTGCTCTACCTCACGTATAGTTTTATGAGTGAATAATGCAAAAGTTGCAAAAGGACAAACATACGAGAAAATGCAAGTTAGGGAAATGAACATGAAGTTTGGTCGTCTACTATCATGCTGGTCCGTCTATCCTCGATGTTTTGTTAATCCAGACGCCTTTTCCGAATTTCCCCATCTTTAGTCGTTTATCAGTGTTTTATTTTGCCTAATTTGGACAGAATAATACATAGAATCTCTACTGAAGATGGCGAGAAGGTGAAACGCGCCTGACCAACACAGATAGACCACAATCATGGGAAACATACAACATACAGATTCCTCATTTGTTTAAATACAATTCTAAACTAATTAAAACATTATGTTTTTAGTTGGATCTATTTATGAAAGTAATTACTTTCTTAGATCTGTTTTTTAATACAAAGTATGATTGAGTTAAAAAATTAGCGAAGCCGTAGTCAATTGAAACGTCGGGGTACTGATCCGGAGTTCGTGAGTTCGAGTCCCGCTCGTGACAGTAATTCCCCGTCCGGTCCGATTGGCGACGGCAAGACTGGCGCGGATAAAGTGCTTTTACTCTTCAATTCAACCATACTTTGCAAAAAAATAAAACAATACGAAACGTCGTTTTAGACCATTTTGTTAATATTCCGAAATTAACCGAGTATATTAAAGTACGTTTTCGTATCTGGGTTATTAGGAGGAATCCATTTCTATTAAATTTATCTTAAAATAGACGGCAATAGCCTCTCTAATGGACCTTTATCTATACGACCCTTCAAAACAAAACATTAACCAATAAAACATAGTTTTCTTAACCCGTCTACATTAATAAACGGTCGTTAGAAAAGCGACAATACATACATTAAAAAACCTTAAATTTAAAAAAAAATCAAATCTCCCGGTCAATTGCGGTGACGGCTTGGGTCCGCCTGATCTTGCTTCTATCACTCAAAATAGTGTAGGCTCCAAGCCGTCTAGTACGACTGTGATTGTCATTATAACATTGTCAGGTTAAATTATTCACACATGAAGAAAAAATTCTAACGTTTACTATTAAATTTACTGCACAATTAACAAAGACAGCCAATTTGAAATGGCAGGATTTATAAAAATAGCATTTAAAAAAAATCTATTCCGATTGAAGTAATCGGTTAAAAATAGATGTTTACAAAATTTGTAATTTCTTGTTCTATTCTAACTATATTGTTTATTATTTTCTTTTGTGGATTTGCTCAGATAATAGGTTCAAAGGATGGCATAATAGGAAGAAATCTTGTTACTGCACAGTTTTCTACAATATCACAATCATCAGGGCTAAACTTTAAACGTACAAGCATTAAATTAATTATTTAGTTAAATTAGGAAATAATCGTAAAGGGAAAAAACGCAGGAAACTCCTAAGGGCGAGTACTTTGTAGCCTTTTGTCCTATAAACTTAATGCAATTTATAAATTAATTGAATGATATTAATTGGTCAAGCAGACCACGAAAAATAGTGAATTTAAGCAATTTATAAAGTTTGTATTGAGCTCAGGAAGTCTATGAAATCTAAGACTATAAGTCTAATTTCAATTCATCCATTTTTGAACTTATTATTCGTGATGAATAACTTCGGAAAACGTGATGAAAAACTCAGCGAACTCCGAAGGACGGGTGCTTTGTAGCCTATTGTGCTACAAACTTAATGCAATAATTAAAGTTTGTATTGATTTCATTAAGTCAAATAAAACTAGGATTACAATGTTAAATTCAATTAATCCATTTTTGAGCTTATTATTGGAAAATGTTATGAAAGAATACTCAATTAAGTAGAAGCTGATAAAATAATTAGAAATTTAGTATTAATCTAGAATCACACCTGTGAATCGTACACAGTCCCGCTAACGTAGTACAATCGTTAATAAAAAGTTGTTTTTATATGAAGCCGCGATTTGCTTACAATTGGAATAAAATCCGCGAGTCGAAATGAGAAGTTTGTGGCATGGGCGATCGAAGTCACGGTAGCTCATGTGGTAGAGCAGCGGCGTATTTGGCCGAAAGTCGTGGGTTCGAATCCCGCCTGTGACACAAATTTTTCATTTGGAAAAAATTGTGTATAATTAATTGAGTATTTATATAATTAAGTAGAAGCTGATAAAATAATTAAAAATTTAGTGTTATGAAAGAACTCAGGAACGTCCGAAGGACGAGTACTTTGTAGCCTATTGTCCGATAAACTTAATGCAATAATTAAAGTTAGTATTGATTTCATTAAGTCAAAGAAATCAATGATTATAATGTTAAATTTAACTCATCCATTTATGAACCTATTATCGTAAAACGTGATGAAAGAACTCAGGAAACTCCGAAGGACGAGTACTTTGTAGCCTATGGCCATTCTCAACACGACACGCAAGAATGGCACAATTACACAGAAGATAAACATTTTGAGCCCTGAAGATGATCTCAATAAAGATCGAAACGTTGGCACGATAAAGAAAATGTTTGTCTGAAACCTACATCAGACCAGACCGCATCTCACGATTTCTGAATAATATGTAGCTTGTCCTATAAACTTAATGCAGTACTTAAAGTTTGTATCGATCTTATGAAGTCAATGAAATCTACGACTATAAGTCAATTGAATTCATCCATTTTGTAACCTATTATTGAAAAACCTGATGAAAAATTCAGGAAACTCCGAAGAACGAGTACTTTGTAGACTATGGTACTAAAAAACTTAATGCAGTTTATAAAATTGTGTTGTATTATAAAGTTTATAAAGTTATAAGATTATTATTGATCTCGTGTAGTCAATGACTACAAACAATGTTATTTGTACTATTACCAAGACTGCAATGTTAAACCATCAAATTTTTATTGATCTTGAATAACATGATAATTATTTATTCCATTCACGATTCGTGGTTATTTTCGTGTGTGTGTTTGTGTAAAAATATCAATTAACAATGAGTACTATGAGGCATTACATGTGTCCACTTATGTTGTTTCTTCAAGATTGCTTTAAAAGCTTTAATCTTTTATTGTTCTTCACGTGCACATTAATTTCTTAGGTCAACGGTTCGTGACGGACATGAAAAAACCGTGTCAACGGTTCAAACAATTGAGTTTTCTTCCAAAATAAACGTCTTACCACACTTATTTCCATTACTATAAAATAATATTATATAAACACTCCATTTACCGAATTATAAATGTATGAACAAATAGGTCGTTTCGAAAGCTTAAGGTACCCAAACAAATATTTAAGATAACACTTACAGTTTAGCCCTGAATATTTTTTATTCAGGCTTTAATTAATTCGATTTGTTTGGAGCAAATTAAGATGGAGTAGAAAACAATAAAAAAATAAGAATCCTAGTATAGTATTTATTTTTGTTGTGGTTGACACTGTATGCCTAGGTATCAAGTGATCCAAATTCCAATACGTGATCACGAGCTTCTTATCGAATTTTCTATCCCTAGACATCCTAAACGAATATGAGCCATGTATGCTTCTCGAATAGATAAAAATGAATATGAAATTATTACGGGTGTCAAACGTTTTGGCGTCGATGTACCATCTCGGAGGGCGAGGAACTGGAAACGCACACGAGTCACTTCACGAACAGGTACGCCGTCATAACAATTTCGTATTAGCAGGGGGCACTCGTTCGTCGGCGATACGGGTACTCGGGCTCACTAACGGTCACTGAGCCTCGAAAGAACGAGTGGGAGAAACGTACAATCAGACCGGTACCAACCGTCGGTTAAGAGGGGAAAAATATCCCTGCGCGTTATGGATAAGGGGCATTGATCGCGATAGGATTCTTCAAGAATTAATACGATTTTATCAATCAATTTTGTACCCTCAACTACAATATAACCATTCATAAGAACAATTATCCTTATCAAAATAAGGTTGTTAAATGAGAGTAATATATTTCTAAAACCAAACACCAACTATATTTTTATTCCATATGTGCATGTAGTGGTCATAATTGACATATTAATTATATAAATTAATGTGTGGTGAACAGTGACCGTTAATCGATATTCATTTAGAAATCGTGAGATGCGGTCTGGTGTGATGTAGGTTTGAGAGAAACAAGTATCGTGCCAACGTTTCGATCTTTATTGAGTCATCTTCAGGGCCCAGAGTGCCCACAACACGACACGCAAGATTGGCACAATTACACAGAAGACAAACACTTTGATCCCTGAAGATGATCTCAATAAAGATCGAAACGTTGGCACGATAAAGAAAATGTTTCTCTCAAACCTACATCACACCAGACCGCATCTCACGATTTCTAAATAAATATAAATTAATGATACTTTTTATCTAAGGTCTTGGTTGAACTGAAAACGATAGTGTCATAAGCGGGATTCGAACTCACCGAAGGTCGTGGGCTCGAATCCCGCTCATGAAGTTAAATAAAAAATATAATTCTAGGCTCCTAAGTTGTGATATAAGATTTGGCCACGGGTTGGAGTTGGCCAAAGGGTAACTTCTACCTACGAATCCTTGCTGCGGCACCAAACAATCGGTTCAAATGGGTTTGCTAAGGTCAAACAAAATGTCGGAACCTTTGTACAACAGAAGATTGCATGAGGATCCTAGGCAATATAATAAAACACTTTAGTAGGACGTCTACCTAAATATAAAAGCGGAAAACGCCCAGTCGTCTCAAACAATTGCTACTGCCACTTAAACAAACTCAACTTACATTATATAAAACTAAACAACTAATTTCTTTCTTGTATCGGTCGGATTTTACTTCTAACTGCTAACCACTAAAACCATCATACGCTACTATTATGCCAATCTGTACTGACTATAACCAAATGTTGCTATTATTTTATTATGAACTGCCTACTCTCTGGAAATCAAAAATTATTAAAACTGCTACATATAGGAACTACTTGCCATATGTACCAATACTAATCTCAGGCTAGTATTATACCTACCTAAACTGACTACTAACCAAACGATACTATTATTATATTATATACTGCTGACTGTCTGGAAATCAAAATTTATTAAATCAGTTACATACCGAAACTGCTAACCGTATGTATCAATAGTAATCAAACGCTACTAAGCCACCAGTACTGGTTACTAATGAAATTTTACTATTATTGCATTACGTAGTGTCTGAAATCAAAAATCATTAAACTGCTACATATTGGTACTGCTAACAATATTATCACTGCAACATAAAATCTAATGAAAACTGACTATTAACCAAAGTTTAAAATATATTGTGGAGTACCACTGAGTACTACCTACTGACTCAAAGTTTGTACATATACCAATATAGGTACATTTAACATCATTTTAAACTAACCAACTGTCCTCTTTCCGCTTTCTGTCAGTTTTGATTTTGGACTATCGGGCTGGTGCAAAAATAACGCATATTTTGACAAAGTAGTCAAAACTATTAATCATTTTTATAAAATAAAGAAAATTTATTCGAAATATTTTCCATCACGATCTATACATATTTTCAATGTGTATTAAGCGCTTTTATTCCGCTGACAAAATTTTTTGATTTCGGCACACAGTAGCCTTCGAAGGGGTTTTCTGCTTCACCGCGTTCTCTAAAACTTTTATACCTCAATAAGTGATCAAAATGCGTAAGAAAGTTTCATATCCTAAGTCCTTAAGTTTCCGCAGGATCGTTATTACGACATGTGGCTTGGTGTTAAGAGTTAAGAGGCGTTAAGTCGTGAAGACGAATCGGCCCCTTACGGTTTAACAATGGTGGACAAAGACGTAGCAGTTTCACGTGCATTTTGCCAATTTCTTGGCAATATTTCTCTGCTGTGATAGTTTCACCATAATTCAGCAATTATATATATACAACCCCAGCACAAAACCACAAAACAGTCGCCATAACCTTTTGGATACGGGAAGTTTGGGCGCTTCATCCTTGTCCAACCACTGGGCCTGTATGCCTCCATGCGTACAGAATCCATTTCATATCCCACGTGATGATTGGATCGAGAAATTTTGGTGGCGCAACAGAAGAGAGACGTGCACATTTTCAAGGGTCGATTTCTCTGGACTTCGGTTAGTTCGTGCGGTACCCACTTGTCTAGCTTCTTTACTTTACCAATTTTCTCAACATGGCGAACAACGGTTGAGCAGAAAGCACGAAGCTCATCCGCAATTTCCCGGGTTTTCTTACGTGAATTTTCTTCAATCAACGTTTTGAGTTGGTCGTCGTCCTCTATGGAAGGCCTACCGCGACTTCCCTGAAACCATCGCTGCACCCTCGCATTCGCTAATGCTTCCCTCCCCCAAACAGTATTGATGTTACGCGCAGTTTGGGTCGTATTTCTTCGAACAAATAGATTTGACGAAAATGTTTGGACATATTTAATTTCACAGGTCCTCACTCTTATAAAATTCAATATAAACTAAAATGACTATTTGGAAATCGCGATATGCGGTCTGGTCGTAGGTTTTAGAAAAACATTTTCTTTATCGTGTCAACGTCTCTCTTATCTTTATTGTGATCATCTTCAGGACCTGGAATTTATAAACATTGTTTAAATTTTGCAAATACATGTAGGATGTGGAAAAAAATAAGAAGAAGCAAAAAATTGAATTTATAGAATGCTAGAAATTTTAAATTCAATCAAAGTATTTGTACTCACTCAAAGTGTTTGCTTTCTGTGTAGATGTGTCATTCTTGTGTGTCATATTGAGAGTGCCAGTGAGATATTGATGTTTTATGTTTATATAAGTTGGATTGTGAAGGGGTGAGGAAGGAAGTCGGGATAGAAAGACATTTTTATATGAGGAGTCGGCTTCTTTGAGGTGAAAGGAGTCGACATTGGGAAAAACTGTAATGGTTCGGCTTGATTATCCTTTCGGGATTTTATAGACACGGATAATTAGGTAATTATTTCCCACACCCTACATGTATTTGCAAAATTTAAGCAATGTTTATAAATCCCAGGCCCTGAAGATGAAGTCAATAAAGATCGAAACATTGGCACGATAAAGAAAATTATTTTCTAAACTTACCAACCATACCAAACCGCATCTCATGATCTCCAAATATATATTGGCTGACGGTCACTAAACACCACACATAAACTAAAATGTGTTGTACAGTTAAAAGTATTTATTATAATCCATAAATTAGATTTGAGGATTTAGCTTTGTTTACATGACACACCTACGAAAATAAAACAAATTTTCAAAACCTGCATTAATTTTTTACCAACCATGACTATCTGACTGCTTACTTTTTTTAATACATTTGTGTTGTTACAAGTGTTTACCTATTATAATAATCTAATCACTCACTCCGGATTGACTGTCATATAAATTTCCTCCACTCTCTTACAAAATAATTAAAAATATCGCAAAATAAATCAATTAAAAAAAAGAAGCTATTACATAATTATTAAGATTTCATTTACGTCTTTAGTTACGTAAAAATATGGTATCCATCTTGATAACAAATTTAAAATTCCAGACTCATGTTGTTCTTTGTTTACTTTTGCACTTTAACAACTATCGATAGAGATAAAAATAGGGCTTTAATTTCTGAAGTAGTCAATAGGATATGAGGTTTAGTTCGAAGAAGAAAAACACATTTAGACAAAATCGCGTGATAAAGGTAGTTACTTAAAAATTGTCTACCGACGAAGTTGTTTTATCTAATAATCTCCACCCTCGTAAAACGCCAATGCAGTTCCGTACTCAGTAATAAATTAGAGTCGGCTGACCTCGTGCTGACAATTGTTCCAATGATATTATTACCCTCTTTCATGGCTGATAACACTATTTTGACGTGAAAGGAACATGGGTGTATTCCTGTGCGGACTCGAACAAGCCTTGTTCACTTTTCTCAAAATTTGCAGATTGTACCATACTACAGTTATTTTATTATATAAATTTGTCGGTTGAAAGTCACTGAAACTACAAATTTATAAAATGAACGGAATATGCCTTTTGAAGAGAGAAAAAAGTGAAAGCTGGTTGATTTAAAGGTTAAACGTACTCAGACAAAAAATTTTCCAATGCGAAGTGCAAGTAAATTTTCACAATTAAAATCTGTAATGACAATTTCCTATTTCTTATTATTATCTAATTCGTTAAATGGACCTTTTGCACTCCATAATACTATGCTCAATGAAGCTGAAATTCTTTGAACCGTTATTAATCGATTTTATCCGGATGAAAAAATGTAAGACTATTGGAACGAGATGAATCTGTTACGAGATTATGAACGGCCCGCAATCCTGAACTCGAATGATCAAACTCCTTAAGAAATAAATAGGTGAGAAGTGACAACTATCGAGCTATAGTAATGGCAGTAATGGATCATTTTAAAAGACATAAGTCAATATTGTCGAAGGCGGGTTTTACTTTGAAACTCAAATATTGTAAATGTGTTTCGTTATGTACGATCAAACTATAATCGAAGTTATTCAGAAATCGTGAGATGCGGTCTGGTGTGATGTAGGTTTCAGAAAAACATTTTCTTTATCGTGCCAACGTTTCGATCTTTATTGAGATCATCTTCAGGGCTCAATAAAGATCGAAACGTTGACACGATAAAGAAAATGTTTTTCGGAAACCTACATCACACCAGACCGCATCTCACGATTTCTGAATAATTATCGATTAACGGTCACTAATCACCACACATATAATCGTAGTTTTAGCCACATCAGCCCATGTTTCATTTATAAAGTGCAAAATTCTAGAAAGTTAATAAGTGGTACAAATTAAAATGTTACTCTGGACATTATGTCAACGCTGTGGCGATTGACCAGGTGTGAAGTAATCGTATTTATTCGTAATATTTTTTTTTTGGAAATCAGGTCAAATCAGGTAACATAAGAAACAGACCCCTTGCCCAGCTGTCTTTAATTTGTAAAAGCCTTCGGGGCAGATTAACGAAAATTTACATAACGTATGAGATGAACGTTAAGGCGTAATTATTGCTTCTGGATGAGATAAGACTTGGATTTTTCATAGAAGCTGTGAGTGCGAGCCAGTTACAAAGAAGATATGCCGACAGATCTTTACCAACGAGTATTGGTAATAATCGTTTATCAGACATTTTTATTAACAATACTGAATATTATCGGTTAAAAACGAAAACTTCTACTAACGAGAAAATACAGACTGACAGAATATTTATCGTAGTCGTAATTACATCGTTTGAACGGCATTTACTTAAATTTACTATTTTATATTATGTAATATTTTCGCACATCATATGGATTATATAATAGATTTACTAGTCTACTCTTTATTTCTTTGAAAAAATCATTATATTGTAAATGTTTTATATATTTCGTCACATGATTGTACATTTCAATTACAAAATTTCCTAGACTTTCTGTTACCTCGTCTTTATGCAAAACAGAATGTCTAGATTTTTATTGTGTGTGATATTGACAAATGCAAAAACCCTCAAAAAACATAGGGACCTTAATTAAGTTTCACTAATCAATTACATCATTTGTTGAAGTCGTGACGAGCGGTCAGGAACAAAGTATTTTAGAAAAATTCCTTTTTCATTTTTATCCCAGGGTTTCGACCTTTATTCGGGTCATCTTCAGGACCTGAGTGATTTACAAAACGTGTTGATTGTGAACAATACAATACAGATGTAAAAATAAATGTTGAACCGAGTATATCATACTAAAAAGCACAAAATACAATTACAATTTTTCCTGATCAACTTGAATATTTCCAAAACAAAACTGAATTATTTTCAAACCACTCATTTTTTTCCAATT
Source organism: Cimex lectularius (assembly GCF_000648675.2). Lineage (NCBI taxonomy): Eukaryota > Metazoa > Arthropoda > Insecta > Hemiptera > Cimicidae > Cimex > Cimex lectularius. The sequence goes on along the minus strand of NW_019392635.1, from coordinate 624,275 downwards.
GAGATCCAGTGAGAAGGCTGGCCGACAAAAAGGGAATAAATAAAGGAAGTTCCGATTTCGTTAAAAAAATCATTGATGTAATTTTTGCTCATAACCTCAAGATCAAGTGTAACTTCGATGAATTGAATGACAGAATGACTTTGATATTTCATGTCAACTATGTGAACACGAGCTGAAATATATAGGTCAATGTATTTATGCACAAAAATATACCATACAACAAAAGGAAAGGTTTCACTGACGTAATTGTAAATGTTAAAATGACATAGTGGTCCAGAAAAAGATTATGTAGCCGGAGCCATAGTACGTCATATAATACATACTAATGGGGATAATAGAGAATGCTTTATTCCTTCAATGACCGAAGGACCTTGCAAATATTCAGGCATGATTCGACCTCCGAGGCGATTAAACGACACAGGACCTTGAGGTTGATTTAAGAAATCAATTTAGGACTTTTTTAAACGATAATATACGCTCAAACTATCTCCTAATGCCAAATTGAGCGAGAAGAGGAATATATCGATCTTGTATGTTTATCAATCAAGAGCAATTAATCATCACTCTAGATCAGCAATTAGTAATTAATTCGCAATTAGTTAAGATAAGTCATCGTTTGGGAAATAGCCGCGATCGGCTTTTTTTATATTTTAAACCCGCCAATATGTCTCCGAGATAGGTGATATCTAAATCGTTCTATCCTATTTTTTCTCCCGAGACCCGTTCATTGATAAGACAGAATGAAAGGTTTTCTTTCTAAAAGAAGGTATTACAATATGTCAAAGATCGTATTATCAGAAAATTGAAGAACGTTTGTCCCGGAAGAGGGCGATAAGACACATTTCAAATTTATTATAGTGTATAATCATATTATGAGGTTTCTTTTGCAAGCTTGCGGGGTGATGAAGTGCAGTTTGGTCGTTTCCGATACTCGCAGGTTTGGTCTGTCAGGGACGGGTTTTTAAGGGTGACCTGTGTGTTGTTTAGTTGAAATAGAACAGAATAAAACAAACTTATCATTTACCTATGAAAGCGTAGTTAATGAGGATCATGGTAGTTTGTTGGTTTCCGATCATTCTGGTCTGCCTATCATAGTTTTTCGTCCGTTCACGCGTATCGGCATTTCGCCATCTTCAGTGATTGGTTTTTTTGTGCTATTTTTGTCTATCATGTTCCTTTTTATACGTTAGTAAAACTCAAACCAGCCACTGAATCTGGCGAAATGCCGAAACGCGTTTTACAGGCTTGAAATTTCGACCACAGGCGGTCCAGAACGATTAAACTACATCTTATGCTTTATGTACAAGTCGTTCGGTGATATCCATCGAGCTGGGGCCACGTGAAAGATGCCATGTGTCTTTAAAAACACATAAGTCTCGTTGAGTTGGCTGCGAAAAAAAATTAACTGCGACGTTGATGAATGAATGAGTTTTCCTCGGGGTGGTCAAAAGTGGTAAACATGTGTTTTTATTTGGGATCGGGGGTCCTCCGTCGACCGTTGTCCCCTGGGTCGAAGGCCCGCACAACGAGCCAGACAAATGGCAAAAACAAACGGTCACAGGGAAAAAACTGCAGGACTATAAAACAAGCTTTTTCCATTTGAAAATCTATTCAAGGCAACAATTTTGAAGAGGAAACTGTAATTATAGGGAAATATTATCGGTAAGGTTAACAAAAAACGTCCAGCCAAAACGAGACGCTTTAAACAAAAAGAAAAGACAGTAGTTGAAAACAATATTAGGAATGAATAAAACTCGGTGGATCATGAAGTCAACCTATTTCAAATCATACGAACTTAGAAATGGGCTTTTTTTTCAAACTCACTAGCACCCCGAGGGATTATATAACCTCGTAGTTTAAATTTCTTCGTGAAAAACAACAATTGAAATAAAGCAAACAAATAAATATATAATAAAACAAACAAAAAACATTTGAAATAGAAAAGTTAAAAGTAATTGTTCCAAATTACAATCTGGTTATTTGGAGATCGTGAGATGCGGTCTGGTATGACAGAAAAGCATTTTCTTTATCGTGCCAACTTTTCGAACTTAACTGATATCATCTTCAGGGCCTGGGATTTATAGACACTGTTTAAATTTTACAAATACATGTAGGATGTGAAAAATGAATTTATACAATGCTAGAAATTTTATATTTAATCAAAGTATTTGTAATAATTATTAACTAACGGTCACTAAATACCACACATTCCAATTTGGATTGGGCAATCTTAAATTGGGTTTGAAAAAATTTCCATTTCACGCTGGAAAATGTTCAATTTCGGTTTAAAAGAAGTTCCATTTCGGTTTGAAAAAAGTTCAAGTCCAGGTTAGTACAAGTTCAATTATGTTTTGAAAAATGCCAATTTGAATCATTCTGAAGTGACTGGAAGAAGTTCAAATTGGTTCGGGAAAAATTGTTTAGAAAAATTTGTTTCGGAAAAAATACAGTTCTGTTTATATATTTCTTGGTTTTCTTTTCGGGAACTCGACAACCATCAAACTCATTTTCTGTCTTGATGGTTGTCTAGTTCCAGGAAAAAAAACACCCAAGAAATTTAAGAAGTCAACAACCGAAAAAGAAGAGTAAAAAATATACAATTCTGCTTAGAAAAAATTAATTTTGTATTAAATTATGATAAATTGGGTTTGAAGAATAGTTCTATTTTGTTTCGGTAAATTTCCAATTTCGTTTGGGAAAGATTCGATTGGGTTAGAAAAAACTTGAATTCGATATAATCGTCGTTGAAAAAGCTAAATATTTTATTTGGGAGAAGCTGAATTACATAGGAAAAGTGATTTTAATAGTGCTGAAAGTTCATTTATATTCATCTATCCAGTTTCTATTGGTTTTGCAAGAAAGTAATTTCGTTTTTCGATTCTAGCATTAATTAGCTCAATATTTACATTTATATTATTTTCGTTTGCAACTACGCTTGTTTAATCCCTAAATAAAAAGGCTTTATTTCTCCTTAGTTCTTCGTTTTCAACTTTTTCAGTTGTGGCTAATAATTAAACAGTAATCATGTCTTTGCATGAATTATGTAGTGGTGGTGGTGATGGGACAGATCCCCTTGCAGTTTGGGCTTTTACCACAAGACCAAAGATTTAATAGTTAACTCTAGCGTTAACAGGTAACCCGTTAGACCTTCAAATAAAAGACAAATTGCCTGCACTAGCAAACAGAAAAAGTGGTCTTTCACCGCGACAACACCCGCCTCCACGTTGCTTTGAGGACCAAATAGTCATTAACTAATCTTAATTGGAAATTTTTATCACACCCGCCGTACTCTCCGGACATTTCACCCTGTGACTACAATTTATTTTGGTCGTTACAATTTTTTTTTAAATAGCCAAAACTTTGAAGTTTTGGAACAGCTGTTTAAACGTTTCTAGACTCCAAAGATAGGGATTTTTATACAAAAAGAATAGACATGCTGCCTGAATGAATTTTAAACAATGGATATCTTCGAATAGTCACAAACAGCCAGGTATAAAAAATATATAATAGATATAATGTAAAAAGTCAATATTTTCTTCTCTTTCTAAGGAAGAGTTATATAGTTAAGTTACTTTCCCACAGATGTCATTACATTTTTCCGATAAACTTTATCACATAAATGTAGTACTATTTATTCTCACATGGTTTTTTAATAATTATTTGGGGATCGTGAGATGCGGTCTGGTGTGACGTAGTTTTAGAAAAACTTTTTTATCGTACCAACGTTTCGATCTTTATTGAAACCATCTTCAGGGCCTCGGGTGTATAAGCCTTGTTTAAATTTTACAAATAATGTACGATGTGAAAAAAAGGGAATTTACACAATGCTAGAAATTTTAGATTCAATCTAAATACCAATCTAAAATTTCTAGCATTGTATAAATTCCTTTTTTTTCACATCGTACATGCATTTGTAAAATTTAAACAATGTTTATGAATCCCAGGCTCTGAAGATGATCTCAATAAAGATCGAAACGTTGGCACGATTAAAAAAAAAGTTTTTCTAAAACCTACGTCACACCAGACCGCATCTCACGATCTCCAAATAATCATTAACTAACGGTCACTAAACACCACACATGTTTTTTATACTTTGATTCCGTTGTTTTGTACAACGTTTTTCAGTTTGTATAACAACTTTGAAAAAAAAAGAAGTGTTTTTTGAGTAAAGATCAGGTAAATGGTCATGTTATATGTTGAGTACCTAATGGCCACTGTCTTTCACTTTTTTCAAACCAAACCGTTTGACAAGTCGTGACTCATCCATAAAAACCCCTCTGTAATGTCCACACATATTTTTATGTAAAATATGTACTTCTCATTCTGAAACCTGTAAAGGATGATTGTTAACATCAACTTTTGTAAATTTTAATCTGGACCATTTCTACCCTGAAGATGTAATAATATATGACGAAAGCTCGGCACGTTTTTGGTGTTTTCTTCATCGGATGACAATTTACTCCATCTTCACCGAAATAATTTCACTGGTCGATTTTCACTTCACACACATTTAAAACTTGGAAAATAACGTTTAATTATGGTATTTTTATTCTTGTAAAAACTTATACTCGTGAAGAGTTTGGATTCATATTATGCGAGAAAAAAGTATACATATATTATTATCTACCAAAACAAGATATAAATCTACAAAAAAATAATTATATCTAAAATCGTAAAAATTACAAACATTAAATAGTTGCTGCAACAAACACTAGTGTGATTTATATGGAAATAGTTATACTATTCTCTCACAGCAGTATCGTTTAAAATTAATAGACTCTGATTAATAACTCAGTTATCAACGCAAGTGATATCTCTTGGAGCGGGTTACGAGTTTGAAATTAATTAGCATATCCACATAAAAACTAATTTCCTTTATACATGAATCTCGTCAACTTAATAGCCCAAATATGTACGATAAAATACGGCAATGCACGATATATTTTTGTTTTAATGCTGGCTATTGTTTAAATAAAGTAATAGCTAATCTATTTAGAAATGCCAAAGAAAATTAGAACCGACCGATTTTCTATGTTCACCGATTGGTTTGAGAAAATGATATAGATCTCTTGCCCAATTGTTTTTGATTTTTTCGTTGATAATTTTATATTATTCAAACAAAACAAATCGAATTTTAAAATTGGGAGCCGTGAATTCTGAGTTAATTATAGTGTTTCATGCAAAAACTAATTCAATTATTTATTTTATTGCCTATTTCAAGACCTCAACACGTCTTCAAATATTCAGCTATTTATCCTAAGGTAAAGATTAAGGATGAAATGCACCATTGCTCAACGTTTGCCTTTTTCCTGCTAGTTATCATTAACAATTATAATTAAAAAATCACGCTCTAGTAGTAAAACATTTTTTGTTTACAGGTTTAAAAATAGCCTTAATAGTAAAAGAAAAAAAAACGTACGCCTGTGAAGGCAGATATGCCCTGTGGATGTTGGTCACGCTTAACTACAACACGTGCCAAAGCTTTATTACCGAAATCTAATCTGTAGATTATTATTATCGATCGGTTATCGGGATCAAAGAGCCCTAATGAATCTCTCCTCCTCAGTTACGCTTATCACGGTTATTATCAACATCAAACAAATGACAAAAATAAGATATTAACGTTGCACTCAATAAACAATTCCGTATAAAGAAAGGGACAAAGTTAATTTTTAAAATAGCCTAGCAATACATAGTTTCTACAATATTTAACACTTATTTAAAACAGGCTTTATTAAGGTGTTAGACTGTACTTAATTAATTACATAAAAATGCCAGTTTTAATGGCATTTCTACTCTACGGTTGCAAATTGTCAATCCATTATGTTTAGAATATGTTCAATCTAACCAATGAAACTGCATTGCAGGTATTTGCTAGAGGAAGCCGAAAAAATGTTTATATTATATGGCATGTCGATCAATTAATCAATCAATGACTATTTAGTACTACATCAATAATCATGTATACATGTTTTATATGATGTTTAAAAAAAATAAGCACAGCGAATCGGCTTGAAGCTGTGTTTTTATAAAGTTAAATTTTTCTTTCCGAAAATAAACATTGATTTTAAAAGGTTAACATTTCGAAACAAAAGTAAAATAACCACTCCCGTTTAATCATCGAAAATTATCACTGTTCAAATAAAAAACAAAACACTTTCTTGACACCGCACAATGTGAGGGTCATGTTTTCATAAAATTCTTCAATGTTGATTCGTACAAATGAATTATCTCCAATTCTTGCCTTTTTCGTTATTTACATTTTAATAATAATAATTGATAGCTGATTAAGTTTTTACTTTTGTAATTATTAGTAAAATTTGATCCTTTATCTCGCCAAACCAATAATCTATCATAAAAGTTCTCCCTAATTTTATAATTCATCCCTTAATGCTCTACAATTACATCGTGGGATTTCTCTTTGTGGTCTGCGAGTGAGGTGCCTGTAATTTGCTCGTTACGGTCCATTTTGGCCTATTCTAGCTGGGTTGGTCTGTCACACTCATTTCGACATTTCTCCATCTTTCAGGTGGGGTCTGGGGTTAATTTCGTCAAATTAGAACAGAAGAAAACAATAGAAAATGTCCAACCAGGATTAAAGTATATACATTGTTACTTGTCCGATGCATGCACCATTTTTATTTTTAGGTCGATTAGAATCGGGCTGGTGTGTCCGTCCAACGGGTTCGGCAATTCGCCCTCTTCAGTGAAAAACTCCATCGTATTTAACGATATTTAAAAAAGCGAGGATAAACGACCAGGATGATCAGTCAATCACACTACTGGTTTATCCCTTAGCAAGAAGGGATGAAGAAGAAATCTCACTATATTAAATAATAATTAATTTCAACGAAACAAGAATAACCTTGATGTTCACTATCTTTTATAATTCTGGTTTTGCTTCGTCCTATTTACATTTACCTATACTCACTACTACCTACTGTCCAACTGACTGTTTTGCTACCTATATATGACTAGGACCTACTTAGCAAAAGTTAGTATTCTTACTACCTATATATGGTCTACTAAGTACTAACCAAAAATAATCGTTATTGCCACCAATATTGTTTATTAACCATATTCGTAAGCATTATAAGAATATGTATGTTTTACAGTTTCAATGAGTTTAGATACTTTATCCCGACCAGTTCTTCATAGAAACCACAAAACGTGTACAAAGTAAGTATTGCTAAGGCAAAGTTATTGTTTTTTGAAAGTTACCATGGTTTTTACCTATGAGTAGTGTTTAGCGACTTTTACTTAATGTTCATATGGAGGTCGGGAGATGCGGTCTGGTGTGACGTAGGTTTTAGAAAAACATTTTCTTTATCGTGCCAACGTTTCGATCTTTATTGAGATGATCTTCAGGGCTAAAAGTGTTTGTTTTCCGTGTAGATGTGTCATTTTTGTGTGTCATGTGTGTGGGCACTCTCAAACTCTCTGACTATTACCTACCAGTCAATAAAATAACATCAATAAATTTCGAAACTGAAGTTTGAATTCGTCATCATAAAAGTAAAAAGAGTGCAGTGCAAATAATCCCAAGATATCGTTGTTATTTGCCCTATTAATCTGATGTTACTCTTACTGATCCATGTAGTATCAGTAACTTCTATCTACTAACCAAAAATTAATTAAATTGCTGTGTATTCCGGTTACTAACCTAATATTACCGTCCTTTCCGCCTATAATGTATTTTGAATATTAGCTACATTGCTATGCATATGTACTGACTAATAGCTTCTAAGATTTCTATCTCACCCTAATCCAACACTGAAGGTGCCGAAACGAGCGGCAAAATCGGTAGCGACCAAATTCCACAATTATACGCTATTCAGTTTTGTTTCTGAGATTTCATCTAGAGGTCTGAGGGTCGATGAACTTTTTGACTTTCCGCTCCTTGTCATTTTTAGTATCAAATCTGTATGTCACCTATTGACTTATTCTGTCAACAAAAATACACGTACTAACAATTGAAGAAGACACAAGCCTGGTAGAACAAAACAGTGAGTTTTGGCGGACCAAATTACAGTTCAATTAACATGATTACCAGTAGTTGTTAAGTTCTTTTAGTACATCTTATTACCTTCGTTTCTTGCTTACTGTAAAATTTCACTAATTTTCCCAACATTTTCTTTACCAATTGTTAACCACTGCTTACACCTATCACCTAGCTTAATTGTTTTCCCGTGAATTTTATCTTACCTTACTACTATTTTACAACTCAGTCCAATTATAATGTAAAATATTAAAATGAATGTACAATATCATTTCTGTTCTCGCCTTCTCGTCAAACCCATTTTCATATTAATTTGAGATTTCATACTTGAGTTTGCTTTATATCTGCTTACTTTATACTTCTTACTTTATATAACCAATTATGTCCGTCTACTGTTAAAAGTGCGCCTAATTTGTAATCGCCCTTCAAGTATTCTAGCTTGACAGACTGTATAGTCTCATTTAGTATGCAGCTGTATTTAGTTCTTTTGGTATTAATCGCAATTGATCATTAATTTTCGAAGAATCTACTTCTCTCTTATTTTCTATCTTCGTTTTGTATTCCATCTTTTTCACTGCCTGTGTTTACTTTTTCTCATTTTTTCCACTATATTTCTCAGCAGTTCTTCGCTATTTTCTATATATATATACCTTAGTTTACGCCAATCTCCTTAATGTCTTATCCCGAATGAGCTTTCTTTCCTCACTACCGTTTTACTTTAAATAACTTCTTTCATCTGCCGTTCAAGCAGGTATCCATATATATTATTTATCAATACGCCGCTAATTGTAAGCCATATAATGCTTGTCTTTGATTATTTCTTCATGCCATCCTCCCTCCGTCCTCTTTGACGGGTTTTGGTCGCAAATACCTGCAATGTAGTTTCATGGGCGAGGTCGTTCATATCCCATGAACCATAATTTTTGCCGCATCACCGCCTATATATGAGGGCGTTGTCATGGAAGGCTTCGACTACGTTTCTAATCGCTAATTCCTACAGCTATCCTATTTTGGAAACGGTGGTTATTATATTTTCTTTAATGGCTTTTTTAAAAGCCCTGCAATCCTAACAACTGGATGTTTCATATCATGTTCGCCATACGATAACAATTCTTATTTCATCTCGTCCACTGCTCTGTTTAAAATGGGCATGATAGCGCATTTGAAAATCAAAAACATTAACTTAGCCAATTTTAATCAATTGATTTCAAACACTAAATAAACTATAACACAGGCAGCTAAAGAATCCTGACTTTAAGCGAATGGTTAAAATAATCCGTTGTCGAACTTCTTGAACGTGTTTGAGCTGATATTTTCAGAACATACAAGGCAAATGTTTAACAGTGCAATACTAGCACTTTTTTCAAAAGTAAAACACCATAAATCAGCGAAATTGTACTATTTTTTAACTAACATAGAAAAATTGAAATTGGCTAATTCTGCACTTACGGTTTTTTATATATTGATTAATAAACTTGGATTTTAAGCAAAATCCAAATTAGACCTGACAGTTTCAAGTATAACGTTAATCATACGTTATTATAATTATTAATGTATATATGTATACAGTATATAAATATCAAATTGGAGTTTATTTCATTACAGTGGGACATTTTTCAAATTCAACTGTCCACGAAGTTCTAAACCCCCACTCACTATTATTTTTATAGCAGTACCACGAAAAAATATAGACAGCCACTTGCACATTTTTAACCCAATTTGCGTAATATTATTGCCTTTTTATATTCTCCGGCAAGTTTTAATAATTAAAAGCCCAACCGGAGAGAGAGAGAGTATTTCTCTCTTGCGGTGAAGCTGAAAACTATGTTGTCGGCAGCTTTCCGGCAGATGACACCTCTTCTACCATCGCCGTGGTTCTTTCCAAAGGAAGCGCGCATCAGAACAATATCGTTATCGTTATTGATCCAACTGGGCCTGATCGAATATCGAAATGCTTCACGTAACTTTAGAACGATTATCAGAAGGCCAAAATTCCAAATAAATGCTCTTAAAAAACTATAACTTGTTCTTCTACGTTTATTTTTTTCTGAAAAAACGAGCTGTGAGATCGATTGAATTGATCCTTCCGAAAATGAAGCTCACTAAAAAAATTCTGCCATTTAATTTTGGTCTAAATTTAAAATGTAATCAAACCAATTTTATTGACAATCTTTAATATTTTACCAAGATAGAAGAACGTTTAAGCTTTATACACTTTTAAAGAAAAATTAAAAAACTGCATTCCTTCTACAACACCTATAATACAGTGCAGTATCGATTAAAGAAATGAGAGAGAGGGAAGGAAGGAAGGAAAGAAAGAAAGGAAGAAAGAGAGAGAGAGAGAGGAGAAAGAGAGAGAGAGAGAGAGAGAGAGAGAGAGAGAGAGAAACAGACAGACAGAGAGCGAGAGAGATAAAGAGTTCGGCAGCGTCGTATGATTGTACACATCAATCGTTTGTCCATTGTGACAAGAAGGATGATAAAAAAAATTAGGGAGAAATAAATAAAGAAAAATATTACGAATAAAAAAATATTGACATACGCCATCAATGTCGATATAGCAAGAAGGGAGTATACGGTTGATCAAGACACTTCCGGGTCCGCCTGTTCTCGCCGTTTTTTCCTGTTAGGAAACTTTGTACTTGCGTCCGTCTACTTTTTCTCTGTTATGTCAAGGCGTTTTCCTTTTTGCTCAATTGGTCTAAATCGACGATGACGAGATCAGGACGAAAGTGATTCAGGTCAGGATCAAAAGCAAGACTGGACATGCCCGCGATCATTTTAAGACCAATCCACACAATTTTTGAAGAATCGGTTTAATTTCAGCAATTCAATGAGCGACTAATGGGTTACATGAATATGAAATTTAATGATTTGTAAATAGCCCAGCATAACACAGGCAAAGACAACAAAACACGCCACTCGTATTTTGTCGTTTATTTCAAACTATATTTATTGTTACATTAATTACAACATCGAAAGCCAAATTATAAGAGATCAGAAATTGATTAATTTTAATTAGAATTATTTAATTATTATGGCTGAAAGAAAAATCACCCAAACACCGGAAAATCATTTAGTGATAGATTAAAATTTAACTGTATTAAATGTTAGAGTAGCGACCACCTTTTTTTGCTCACCAATAATCTTGGTGTCTCGATGAAAAAATCAAATTCAACTGTTACTGCCAATCTTTCGACCTATTTTAAGGTCATCATCAGGAAAACGTAACTCTTAAGTATGTCTACAAATTGAAATAAATAAGTTTTTAATAGACGATTTCTAATTTCTTTGAGGACTCCGTCCCAACATTGCTAAAAAATTTAACCAAACCAACATACTTATATAATTTTATTAAAAATTATTAAAACTCATGTATTTCTGATCTCGTTTAATTTGGTTTACATTAAGGTTACAGTCCTAGGCAATGTTGGGGCTGAGGCGTTAAAATGAATTTGAAATAGTCTATTAAAAACTTAATTATGTCAATTTGTAGACATATTTAAGAGTTAAGTTTTCCTGCTGTCCATTTGTATTTTTAAGACTGTTTTGCCTTGGTTTGCAGTAACAATTGAATTTGCTTTATTCATCAAGACCATACCGTGATCTAGATTACTCGTAAAATTTAACTAACAATTTGTTCACCTAGTTTTGCATTTAATGCTTTATTAAAAGCAAACTAGGTAATAAATTGTTAGTTAAATTAATTCTATCACTAAAAGAAGAAGTTTAATTTTCTTTCAAACCATTATAATAATAATAATTATGAAAATAATGCACGTTTTCATCTTTTCTTTTAAGGGCCCCTCTGTATAATAAATAATACTTGACGTTTGGTGGATTATTCTTTTGTAGGCATGTCAACACTTTTTAATCCTCTTCCAAACATACATGTTTGTTTACCTCAGCAGCATATCGTTACTTGGGAATAATTTAGTCTTTACTAAGATGTCAAAGCGTGATTGTAAAATCGGTCAGAATGGTGCCCAAACAGCCAAAAACATTAGTGAAGTCTGGGGCGATAGCAGAGTGAGAGCACCGTTCAAAGATGGTTTAAAAAATTTCGAGAGGGAGACTTTAGCCTTGAAGATAAAGAAGGTCGTGGAAGGATTTCTTCCCTAGATGATAATGTTCTGCGAGCTTTGGAAAATCACAAAAAACTGTTAGAGAACTTGCCAGTAAATACGACCGCAGCTGACCAACTTTAGGCAATTAGAAAAGTGAAAAAGCTCGAAAGTTGGGTTCTTCATGCATTAAACGACCGCTAAAAAACTCATCGTTATGAAGTTGCGCAACACTTCTATGCCGAAACAAAAACGAAACTTTTCTGGATAGATTTTTTATTTGTGAAGAAAAGTGGATTCTCTACGATAACAGCTGACCTTTTGGACGTTGTTTCGACAAAGGAGAAGTAGCAGCACCACATTTTCTAAAGCCCCCAATAACAAAAGTGCTGGTGACTTGGTGGGCTTCATTTGGGCTGATTTCCTTCATTTTCTTGAATCCTGACGAAACAGGAAACAATCAATGCCGAAATGTACTCATCTCAAATTGAAGCAATGCACCAGAAATTGGCATTATTGAAGCCATCCTTGGTCAATCGGAAAAGGCCGATTCTGTTACATGACAACGCTCGGCCCCATGTCACACATATGACAACATGAAAACATGTATCTTGGCTATGAGATTCTGCCTCACCCTCCCTATTTTCCAGACGTCTCGCCTACCACCTATCATTTTTTTTAAGACACCTGGACAACATTTATTGATTAAAAGCCGTTAGAAAATTAGTTTACAGAATTCGGTAATAATAAAGACTTAAAATTCTATTCAGCATCTATAAAGAAGTTGCGAGATGTGTATTGAGAGTGATGGAGGGTAATTATATTCGCTTAATAAATAATTTTTATAAAAACTCGCGAATTTCTGATCTTGTTTAATTTGGTTTAGATTAAAACAAGTATGTTCTAATTAATATAATGATAAACATACATGTACGACAAAATACGAGTAACAGGTTTTTTTTAAATCGTTGAGTATGTAATAGAGATACAAACTCCGAGAACTGGTATTTGGGCCAGACTTGTTCCCGGTCCGCGAATCCTCGCTGTAAAAGTCTGTCAAACTCGTTTCTTTACAGACCAAATTAAATGTTTTGAAGCAAAATTTGTTGTAATTAACTTAATCCTAATTATTTATGTATTATATAAATATGTAATGAACTGACTTTGATGGGTCTTGCGTAAAATTAATTTGTAACATGACTTAAAATCGGACTTGCAAATAACTTTTCAAATGATGTTCGTGTATAGGATCCCGTTTATAACGACAATGCCAATTATTAGTTCCGTCTTAGTTTTCGAAGAGGATCAACCGTGACAAAACTGTATTTTTTGTATTTGCTGTAGAAACGTTAGATAGATGCTCTCATCACAATACGAATTGACCGGCAGGATCGTTTTCATTGTCTTCTTGAGAGATTGGATGGTATTGTTACAAAGGGACTCTTGTCCCCACCCTGAATGAATACCATGGAAAAATTTTCATCACTAAATTTATTACGTGCGAAACGAAAATACAATGTCAATTTCGTTGAGGGTTAAAACAACAATTGATAACGGACGGGTTATTTCGAGGTTAATCTGTTTGGTAAACAAAATAAATTAAAACATAATACGAAATGAAATGTAAATACAAATTATACAATGCAAATAAAATCATTCAAATGGATTTTATTGGACGAAATTAGAGTGAATCAGCAGGAAACAAAAAATATATCAACGGAATAAACATAACTTTCAGACCAAAACATATATGCGCATATTAACCAAGAGTATTCTTAATTACCATTGACTTGATTTTCGCCGGTTGGCTTTAAACGGCAAAGTCGGACGTAATTGAAAATATCGAATGGAAAGCGGGCAGATGGTTGAATAAAAACTAGTGGAAACTATGGCCATTAGATTCGTTAAACAAGTAAATGGTGCGGTCATGATGGTGCAACCCATATACTTAATCTGCGAGATCGTAGGCATGAATGTTTTATAAATCCTTTTCTCAGGGAGACCGGCACCATGATGGGTTTCACCCACTTTTATACACCATTTCCCAGGAATAGTGTTTTTTCCCTTCGAAAAACAGTACGACAGCGTTTGGATATAGTTTTGAATCGATTTAGTTTTCCTCCGTGAAAATTGCTCCTGTGAGCCGAACAGAAGTGAAAGCAAGAAAATAACGAGCTTCCTGAGGGTGCAACACTTGCCATGTAACTACAGAATGGAAAGGACAAAAAATAAATTGCCACAAATTACGATTTACCTCCTTCTCCGGTTAATCTTAAACTTTCATAAACTGACAAGTCATTGAATCAAAACACCGTCTTAATATTTTTCACTCCAAATTTTCGATTTTACTTTGTTTCAAAATCAAGAATTTGTACTAGAGACGATCTAGTTGTAAACCATCTCACATCGTAGACCCCAAAATTTTGACTTTACTTTGTTTTGAAAACAAGAATCTACATTACAGACGATCTAGTTATAAGCACGTCAGTTCGGACGCACTCCAACATTTCCCTAAAAGAAAAATGTCAGTGAAAATCTTGACTTACAATCACAACATAAATATTGACAATTATATTGCTTATTATAATCAATTCAAATTTTGGACTTTTCTTTTGGTTAAAAAAGAGAAACGAATCCGTTTGGGAGAGGATGTAGTCCATCACTTTGCAGACCCTACCGCAATATTTCCATTAAAAAAAAGAAAAAGTCACTAAACTTTAAAAAAAACATTGACACATCTATGATTCGAAATGTAGTGTATAATGATATTTTTAACTCAAAATTTCCACTTTTATTTTGATTCAAAAACAATAATCTATATTAGAGACGATCTAGTTATAAGCGCATCACTATTCGCAGATTTCACTAGAACATTTTTTTTTCACCAACTTCATTATGCTAATACATAGTACACACCACACACAAGAGCGCGCGCGCGCTTACGCACGCACACACAAATACAGTTGGTACAAATTTTCTAGTACAAAAGGAAAGTATATACATTTATATAAGAAAACAGATCCTGTTTAAGGGCTATGCCTCAAGGGTGCAATATTATGTGAATATAAGAGTTAAAAGTAAAACTAGTAATGGGGAACAAAACATTTCTAAATGTGAAGAGAAAAACATAGCAATAATAATAGTTACAAATTCTAAGAATAGATTAAACAAACATAAAAAACTAACAATTTTGCTTTCTCTATAGTAGATACTAATATAGTGCAGTACTAATACACGATACGAATTTTCTAATTTACCTTTCAAAAATAAAAGGCTGCTTTACAACACCACAGTTATGCCGATATGGACTTGAGGACTGGAAATGTGGGGTTCAGCCAAAATATTCCAACACCGTATTCAAACTGCACAATTCTCAATCCTACGAAAAATACTAGATGGTCCATTTTATGTATCGAACCTTACAACACATACAGACTTAAATATTCCTTTCGTTCAATATGAAATTATGTATTCCATAACCGGACATTTCACAAAACCTTCCCAACTATCGTTCGAAACATCGCCTCGCCGATGGAAGAGACGATGGCCGAGATATCTCCAAGGAGGTGATAGTGATGATAGTGAAAGTGATAATGACACAAGTATTAATGAAACAGACAACATTTTCACACTTATGTTCTGAAGATGACCCGAATAAAGGTCGAAACGTCGGTAAAAAAGTGAAAAAAAAGGTGTTTAACTAAAATACTTCTTTCCTGACCGCTCATCACCACTTTACTAAAGAACCACCAATAAAAAAATACTAATGAATAAATAATTCAAATTTTGGAGTTTTGAATCGTTTATTTTAATTTATAAAAAAATAAAAAGAATTTATATCGTTGACAATCTAGCAACAGAATAATTACCTTTTCTGACCTCACCACAAATAAAACCAAGAATGTCATTTAAAACCTTGACTCACTTACAATCAGAACAAAAATAAATGACCTTTAATTATTTCTGACCTAATACCGATGAAGATTTAATAGGGTCAAACCGATGGGATAATGACGAATATGAGATTATTCCTCTTATAAATAATAAATTTAAATAAACGCCGTAAATAAACAAATTTTGAATTATAATCCGTTAGTCCTAGGAGCGATTAATCACAATCATCTCCTTGGCGAAATATTCGCCCCTGTTACGACCATGGCAACTGGTTCCATCACGTACTTGACTTTCCATGTACCTATTTTCTTTTTTCCCTGACAGTTTTCCCGCACTTCTCCTTTTTGTCCCGTTAGCCCAACCTGGAAAACGTGGGCAGGCGTGACCTCCAGGCTTTCAAAGAAAAATCCAAAAAATGATTTCTCCCCCAGATACAACCACGAATTAACAAAAAGCCCATTCGACGAGATTTGATTTCTATTTATTTTTAACAACGCCATACAAACGCATCATCTACTCGTCATTGTTATGCCAGATGATTGTTTAATTAATTCATTAGTTATATGTTCTACTAAAAGAGTAATTATATTTATAATAGATCATATTAAAAAACAACGTGCACATTAACATAACCGTTATTGAAAAACAGAAATTTGACGAAAATGTGAATAGACAAACACATTTTACACAATTTGCAAGTTCGTGATAGTTCAAACCACTACTTCCACAGCGTCGACTTCCCAAGGATGAGATGGCCATGATAATGAATAGGCAACTCACCTAAGACGGAGCTAATGGCAAATGCGGCCAAAAAAAGGAAAACATACTCTCCGGCCAGGCGATTACAAAACAATATCCCTTTCCAATCCGGGAATTGTAAATGGCAAATACGGAAAACGAAATAACCTCCGGACAATTGATAAAGGTGGATGAGAATAATTATGTTTGTAAATAAGGCAGCTTGCTTGGAAATAAAGATTCTTTACTTCATTCAACAAACGAAGGGATAAAATATATACATTCTAAGGTTATCTTTATCCGTTTTCATGTTTAGCTTTACCTCCACAATTCTGTCCAAGAATAAACGCAACATAATAATGTAAGCATGAACTTTTTTCTTAGTAATCAATATTTGGACTTTAATTCCAGACTTAGCTTATTCGCTGAATCCAGGTTGGTAATTTCATTTCAATTGACTGTAATTCATTAATTGGAACAGTAGATTTCGTTTGGTTGTTGGCTTGAATTTCTTTTCGAGGATCTAACTCCAAAGCATCCCGTCCTTTGTCCATTGTTGTACACGGAACCTTGTTCCATTTCAAGGTTTCTAGTTCCACTTTCATGTTTGACCACCTCCGCGTAGCGGTGATAAACTTCGTTTTTAAAAATGTCACACGGAATTGACAGAAATTAGTATTTTTGTAAGTTTAAATGCCGGATAAAAAGTAGGTGTTACGTGCTTTTTTTGGTTCGCACGACGATAAATGGACAGGTATGAGCAAGGAATCAGCAACTTTTTTATTTCATTGGCTTACCCCAGCCGTCCTCTTAAATTGATTTAAAATGAATTTGATCTGCCGCACTCTCTAACATTCACTTCTTTCCAAATGATCCCCAAGCATGGTTAAGGCAGATATATCTATATCCCCTTCTCGTACACCTATCTCTTCTTTTATTAGTGAAGTCAAAAGAAAGCCATGGTTTGATGGAGTTTGCTTTCAAACCAGAAAGAGGTCTTTTAAATTTCTTAATTTATACCTTGTTACTAACTCCTTGATAGTTAAAAATTCTTACTTAGACTCTATCAGTTCTTATAAATCCGTATATTATCCAAAAAGAAAGCAGTTTTCTCCTCCTTGGTCTTTGGAATTTTCTTCTGTCAAAAATTCTTAAGTCCTCGATAAATAAGTATAAAATTAAAAAAGCAAATTGTAGCAGTATAATATCGACGGCATCTTGGGCGTCTCGTTTCGAAAAATTACTTAACTCCTCCATGGATTCCTTTTATGTGTTGTTCGCTGAACCATCACATCTACTCCACCCCGATTTCTTTTGATGATTTGAACCTTGTCATAAACGGTTTAACACGCAACAAAGTTCCTTAATGTTATCGGAGTGGACAAAAAATGGAAATTCAAGCTAAATCAGCATAAATCAGTTCATCTAACCTTTACAAACAAAAAAGTGGACCAGGTTCATTCGCTCACAATCGATGTAACTGAACTACTATACCATACAGCGATACAGCTAAATATCTGGGAATGACCTTAGATACCAAGCTGAGATGGAAAGAACACGTGAAGAAAAAAGGACAGAAATAGGTTTAAGGTATAGACAACTATACTGGTTGAAAGGACGTGGATCCAACCTTGCTATACAAAATAAAATATTATATAAACAAGTCATAAAGCCTACGTGAACATATGGTATTCAACTATGGGGTTGTACCAAACACAGCAATATCAAAATCATACAATCACTCCAAAATAAAATCTTACGTAACATGGTCAATGCACCTTGGTACATAAGGAATAAAGACTTACATAGGGATATATCATTCTGCCCTATTTAAGAAGCTTTACAATGCAGGAATATCCGCAAAATTTGTTCATAGTTTAAAATCCCTATATTCTAGCTCTGCAGCTGCCATGAAAGGTTTAAATGGAACCACAGATTTCTTCAAGGTGAGAAGTGGCGTGCGCCATGGCTGCCTAATGAGCCCAATGCTGTTTTCGTTATTTATCAATGATTTGCATCTAGTTCTTAAATGTGGTACTCATGCCTGAGGAACGATAATAAAAGGATTGATGTATGCCGATGATGTGGCCATTTTTGCAAATAACCCACTGGCTTTACTACTGAATTAAAGCCCTGCCCAAATATTGCCAGCGGTGGAATCCTACTCTTAATCTGGAGAAATCCAAAATTGTTGTGTTCCGTAGATGAGGTGCTAACAACGAGAAATGGTTTTATAATCGGCAATTGGTTTAATTAACAAAACCGTTATAAAAATTTAGGCGTTATATTAACCATCCGTCTTTCTTTTATCCCACACTTATTGGAGAGGATTTCATTCGCGAAAATGGAAATTGATTGGGTTTGGTGAAATTTTCTCAACAAGCAGGTAATTACCTCTCCGTTGTAAATATAAGGTGTTTCAATCGATCTGTCACTACATACCTTGCTATGGTTTTCAAGTTTGGGGTTTCTAGGCTTACGAAGTACTTGAGAGAAGCCATTATTTCTTTAGAAAAGAAAGTATTTGCCCTATTTTCTGCCACACCTCATTACATTTTACGACTCGAAACTAAGGTGGATATTCTTTTTCTGGAAACTCTGAAGCTACACTTCACGTATTGCCTTGGAGCGTTAAACCTACCCCCCTCTCGTATTTCCAGGTTGTTTGCTATGGAAATTATAAAAAATATATTTTGGTTTAAAAGTTGGACAGACCTCTCTCGCAAATATATTTTTCCGTTTGATTGATTGATCACTCCTAAATATCCCTTTCTGAAATGACCAATTATCAGCTTTTTGACAAGAGTAAATTCAGCTAGCCGAGAATATTTAGCGTCTCGGGCCGTTTCCTCCACCCATATTTCTCTCTACCCTCAACTCAATCCTAACTTTAATATGTTTAGCCGTCCAGCTGACCGTTCAAAGGATTGTCATTGTCCTAATTAAGATGAATTTTTAAATTGCGAGAAGAGCTTAATTTTTTGAATCATAAACTATGGATAGAGCTGATGGATAAACAACCTGTCGCGTGCGGTTCTGGAAGAGGTAGAGGACTTGTTTCATTTCTTTCAAATGTGTTCTAGGTACTCATGACTTGAGCCTTTCCTTTTTGATATGCAGCGGCTTTCTGCTTCTCATCTACTAGAGTTCCTAAGCTCTACAATAAAATGTAACCTCCTCATAGTTTTGCCACTCGGTTTGCCTGATCTCTTCTATCTCAGAGTACCTAGTTTCAGTTATGTGTTTGATCCGTTGTTTTAAGGTTATTTTTCTTTGTCTAACTCATTTTCTATGTATTTTTTCTTACTTTTTCTTATTTAAACTGCTCAATCCCGGAAGACGGTTTATTACCATGCCATATAGTGGAACATCTATTTTATTTTATTTTTCATTTTAATTGTAAACATAATGTATATATTTTATTGATTTACTGTTAATAAAAGGTATAAAAATGTTTTCAAATTTCAGCTTGATATTAACCCAGTGGATTTATAACCGAATATTGCAAGCAGTGGAAAATAAATTTCTTTAGTGGTTTTTTTAGAGAAAACCATCTTTATGATAGATCAAACGAGTGTACAATTAGTGCTATTTTTTTAAAGTAAATATAAACTATGATATTTAATAAGTAAATAACATTAAAAAAAGACAAACAGTTTTGAAGAAGATATGAATATTTACAACTGAAGAATGTATGTCACTTGTAGAGATGACTTAATAATGCAAAAATTTATAGAACGATCCCACCTATTTGTTTATGTTATCGTCGAGTATCTGCTTTCTTGAGGCTTACAAAGCTGAAAAATTAATTTGATCTAGGAATTTCAGTGGTGGATAGCCGTCCGAGACCCGAATCACGTAATAATTATAAAACAAATTTAAAAGCATGCCGATTTGGAACGACGCTACAATAACTAGTTTCACTGAATATTAGAAGGGGGCGCGGAATAATTATCAATTATGTAAAACGAGGTGCGTTTTGTTTTGAATCCAATTTGTGGGAAATTATTGCCACACCTTTTTAACCAGCTCGTCAGGAAATCTTTCGAAATAACGTATTACCGGAATGTCAAGAGGAGTTAACACAACAAAGCAAACACAAAATAAAAAGGGTCACGGCGAAGATTATCATAAATTTCGCAACTGACTAGCATTCGAAAAGTGTACACTCGACCCCCCGGCTATTAGAAGGCGGCAATATCCGCCTGGCCACCGATTGACAAGGACTAACAAATTTGCACGAACGCGATTGTCCTAGTTTCGTCCTTTCCAAAGGACCCGTCGGGGATACGCGCACGGGCGCAATTGTGTCGTTTAACGAAAGAAATGTATCATTGCGTATGTAAAAAGTTAAAATAAGGACGGCAAACACAAGAGGGTCGGATGTCTCCGAGTAGGTTAGTAGGCCCACATAAGACTATTATGCATAGACCCGTTAAGCCTGGTTTAGAACCAGTATTCGAACATCTCTTCGAATCCCAAGAGAATACCATAATAAGGTATTTTTGGATTACGTTTTTAACTCCTAGGACCGGTAAAGCAATGGGAGATTTAAGAAATAATTACATATTAAGATACTGTTCTGAACATTCGAAGTAGATTGTTAAATATTCCGCATCTCACGATATCTGAATAACTATCGATTAACGGTCACTAATCTCTACACACGTTAAATATTCCATTGATGCATCGTTTTATTAAAAATGGTTAAAGTTGGTGGCCAACATTTTGTTATTATTAATAATAAAAATTTATTTTCTATGCAAAAGAAATATTACTTGTTAAATTGTTTTAACCGAAATAAGCTTTACACGTACGGCTAATTTTTCGCACTGTAACTTTGAAAGCAATTTTATTTTGTCACACTAATTTCGTAAAAATACTAGCCTATTAAACTAAGGGGGACGTCCTGGTTGGTGTGTCACGGATTTGGAGCAAACTTTTTGTTGGTGATTCTACAGTCCAAAATATTGGACACGTATCCGCCACTTCTTGTGAATAGGCCCTGGTTTCGTTAAAAAATTTTTTTTGGATATTGAAATTTACGTTTTTTTATTTTATTTCGCCTTGCTCAAATTAACTATGTGAGTATATGATTTTACAGCATTTTTTATGTAGATTGCAATAAAAATTTTCATAAGAGTAATATGAAATTGAAATTTCGTTTTGGCACCTCATGACACATAAATATAAATTTTTCTTTGAATTTAAATTTATCGATTTTTTGACCAATAAAATTTTTCCGATTCTTAAGATGATGTCTGATTATCTGATTAAACTGTTATATTTCAAAAACGGCTAAAAGGATTTTAACGTCAAACATACTTAAATAATCCTCCAAGCTCTACGTTTTATGAGCAGTTGAAACACCAATATATGCAGATGGATCATCAGTCTTTATAAACGAAACGGTAGCTTCTTTTAGTGGTCAGTGTTGCAACTGGGCCTTTGCCAACTGAGAGCAGGTTCGTTACAACGGAAAATTCGTAAGCTCTGCCAAATTGTCGAAATTTTCAATCAACACTTAATAGCAGAAGTGTTTACAGAAGTTATAAATCTGACTGATGAGAGAGCAATATTGAAAATATCTGAACCGTAGTAATTAACTAATCTATTGATTACGTATAATTATGTATAAACGTATTCCATTACTCTTAATCTGTCTACTTGAATTTCTTAATATAACCAAAATCTGCAAAGTTTTGTGGTCGCGGAAGATACGCTTAATATCTAGCATTATATTTTCCATTCAATTTCATTTGGTTGATCCACTGCCATGAAAGCTTTAATGTAATATAAATCCTAAACAATTCATAAATAAAAATAAAAGCGAAACGATAACCATTCGAAAATTTAAAGTTTAAACATCTATTTTTCTAGGCATTTTTTATAAACGTGTTTTAAGGAATGTTCCAATCAATTAATTCAACCATCCCGTAACAGTATCATAATATACAACTACAATATTTTCCAGAAATAAACCTTGAGAAAGGCACTGGATGCCGAAAAGTACATTTGACCATTTTTTTAAAAACATCTTCATAAAAATATCAAGAAATAAATAAAATAATCCATAAAAATATAACTAAGAAGGAGCCATAAAAAAAACGTTATTTTTGTTACAATTAAAATTTTCAGCAAAAACTCTATAATTTAAAGCTCATTTAAGGAATTCAAAAAGATTTTATTTATCCAAATCTTAATAGAATAATTACGTTATTATTATAGAATACCTACTTTTTCTTTGAACAAGGGATTCCCTCCCAAAAAAACAAATATTTTTATTTATAAATTTTACTATGGGTTCGACGCTAAATACTATCAGGCCCCAAAGAATAAATAATACTTTATTGATGAAAATAAAAATGTTGAAAATGCCTTGTTGAGAAAGAAATTACAGAGGATGAGGTAAAGTTTCTCGTTCAATCGGTATTTTCGTATCTTTGAGCATAATGCAGACAACGTTTTTCTGAACGAGGTATATCTATATTTTCAAGTTTTGAACGACGATCAGAATGGCCCAGTAGGTCCTGTGATTGTTCTACCGGAAGATAAAAGATTAAATTGGTTTAAACATTTTGAAAATAAAACGTTCCTAGGGTTTATTTGTTAATCATAGGTGTTGTTACTATCCGAAAATGTATCTGATTCTACGCGTGGAAGCGAGATCAAAGATAACGAACAAGCTTATTAACAGGTAAATTGTACCATATTTAGTATCAAAAATTGCTAATTGACTCATTCCGGGCCATTGATTCAGAGAAACCTACACCGCACAAGTTTCGCAGGGTCCTTTAATTAAACATCCCAGTTGCTACATAGAATAATGTAATAAATAAAAATCACCAACGCTTTTAAACCGAATTTGTTCGCATATAGCATACTAGGGCGAATTTTGGATTCAGCTCTAACCATATCGATTTTAATAGTTTTAATAGTAGTTATATGCTTAACTGAAAGAGCTTGTATTTCAATACCATTTTTATTAAGAGTAAACAATCAAAACCGATAACAAAACACAACAATTAATTAATAAACAAAAAGACTACTAGGACCTTTTGGCAATAATTGCCAGTAATGGTACATAATAATAATAGAAATTATTACTCCATTTATGTTCAGTGGTCTAATTGATTTCAATTAATTATTACTATAAAATATAAATTCTTACAAAAAGTATATTACCCCTACAGCTAAAAATCGTTTTGGCTGATACCATTATTTTTCACTTAGCGACAAGGGGTCAGAAACCTTACTTTGATGTACAAGCATTGCATTACAGAAATAATCACCTACAAAGATTTGGCAGAGTGTAAAGTGCTTTTGTCAGTTCATTTTCTGTATAACCGATCTCAATAAAATCGAACAGAAGACATAGTAAAAAGTGAAAAGCTGACATATACGATTTTTTAAATAGGATTTTATAATTTACTTGACTAGAAACCGACCAAGCAATATTAATATGTATATNATATATACCATTCACTAAGCCATTCGTGTAAAGCTATTAGATATTATGTATTTTAATCGTGTTCTTGAATAAGATGACATTGCTTGTCTATTAAACTTCAGTGGATCATAAGTAATCCACAAGACAAGAATGTTTCAAAGAACGAAAAGAAAGCCAATATTTACAGAACAAAACGGATTACGAAACAAAATAATCTTTTATACGGGAACGTCGTGTATGAGTTACAAAACCGGCTTCAGATTTCCCCTTATTTAAGCATAGGCTTCGGATGAACACTTCTGCAGTAACTTTCACGTATGTTACCTTCGTTTGGTCGATACGCGACTTTTCGCCTCTGGACTGCCATGGTATAAATCATGTAGCTGCTGGATTTTCACCTGGGTGACCCTGGGTTGGGATCCCCAAGAACGGGGCAAAAGCTGGATTTCTACTCGCTCTCTCCGACCGAGGTTGTTTCGTTCAACAATTTATCTCTTTTATATGTTGAATCGTCCGAAATAACGTCTGTTTAAAGGCCAGGTTTATAAAGCGGAATTTATTATTATTTTCAGCATCGTAATAATTTGTTTGAATGTGTTTTCCGAAAACTCTGACAACTATAAAAGCTATCTAATCACATTATATAAATTAAGATATAGTCCTTGAGGAAAAATATGTTGATTTTATAACACTTTACAGAATTCTTTAATCATTTGAGAAATCAGAAAGGTGACCATTCCGAAATAAGTAATAATGTGCAGGTAGTAAAACCGATTAGACGAGTGTTAAGATTTAACGATGGATGGTTTTTATTATGTATTTTCTTAAATTTACAGACGGGAAATACGATTGACTAAACAGACAGTTCGAGCATGACATTTCATTTCTTTCTGACAGGGACAGAACATAAAGTGCACGACCGTGTGTCCGAAAATGTTAAATTTGTATTATATATACTTTCGAATTCTAATTATTTCCACGTGTCTATTATTTATTAATTTTTTTAACTTAGAGCAATAAAAATTGTGAGGCTGTTGAAATGAGCAGAGCGGGATTTTTTTTGGCTGTCAATCGCGTCTTTCAGCTTTTAGCCATCTTCAGTGATTGGTCGGTATGCTATTTTGTCAAATGTGATCCATTTAAAATACGTTTGACAAACTAAACCAACAATAACGATAGATCTACAAGTTCCTCACAACGCTTCATAATTAACTTATTAAACGTAACTAGGCTGAGTTAATAGAAATATTAGTTTGGTTAGCATTATTATTGCGTCCGTTATATTTCGTGGTCCGATTATCCAAATAACTCCTTACAATTAATTAATCTTTATGTAAGGTATTGGTTGAAATAAAAAAGTTAGTGTCACGAGCGGGATTCGGACCCACGACCTTCGGCTAAATTATATCTATGTATTTATTATAGCTAATCACTAAAGCTATCCGTGGCCATTTCATTCAAAGGAGGGAAAACTCGAAAGATGGGTTGAGTTGGAAATTGGAGTCCCAGTTGATCGAAGTCACGATAGCTCAAGTGGCAAAGCAGCGGCATATTTAGCCGAAGGTAGTGGGTTCGAAACCCGCTTGTGACCCAAACTTTTTCATTTCAACCAATACCTTACATAAAGATTAATTAATTGAAAGAAGTTATTTGGTCAATCGGACCATGAAATCTAATGGAGTTAATAAGAGAAACAAAGTATATCTTCACTAAAGCCATCCGTGTCCATTTCATTTGTCGCCGAGAATAGAATCCTGATTACACGACATCTGAAAAATGGCAAAAAGGAGGTAAAATTCGAAAGGTTGTGGATTGAGATGGGAGGTTGGAGTCACGATAGCTCAAATGGTAAAGCAACGGCGTATTTAGCTGAAGTTCGCGGGTTCGAATCCCGCTCGTGACACTAACTTTTTCATTTCAACCAATACCTTACATAAAGATTAATTGATTGAAAGAAATGATTATTGCAGTAGATTCGTATATCCTAATTAGTTATATTATTATTTGTATTGTAAGTTGTTGAAGTACACTGCACCATGGAATTTTCTTTATTAACAGAACGTTTTCGACCTCATCAGACGAGCCCTCTTCAGTGTTAATTATATTTGTCTATTCAGTGGACTTCCCAACAATGTTTCATGCTGCTATGTTCAACAATCTACAATACATATAATAAAATTATAACATAAACAGCAAAAAAGTAATTATTACTTAACAAATAATTAGTAATAATTAATCTCAACCAGTAAATAGTTATAAATATAATCAAAAAACAAACATTGAAGATAGTAACATACATCCCCAAAATTCTGGCAAAACGCAGCATTAGAATATATACAGATATTGGAATATTCATCATAGTAGGCATCAATAACCAAAACATCGTACTAACAGAACATACCACCTTACATAAAAAAATAATTCTCTATTCCATAGGATTACCTAATTCCTTGACTTAAACTTCACTAAAAATGACCAAAGTATCAAAGAGACGGAATAATCACTGAAAACCATAACAGATAATGGCGAGAAGGCGAAACGCACCTGAAGGATTAAATAACGAGGACAGGAGGAACAGGTATGATCTAAAACAGCCGAATTACTTTGTCGAATGTCCCCAGATGACAGATATCACAATTTCAAACATTTTGCCGATTCTCAGATACCATCTGAGGTGGAGTGTTAAATATTTCATGAATGGTTACTGTGAGAGGAGCAGTGAAAAGCTACGACGAACAGGAATTTAAGAAATAGAAATAAGTGGTCCTTCTCCATTTTCCTCGGATTAAAGCCTAATACTTTCCGTTTTTGACAGACATTTCAAACTCCCTCCTAGCGATTTCGAAGGAAACATTTCACGTATTCTACGACGTTCGATTCGACCACAGGACGACCGTTGAAAACTTTTTCAACGACGAGATTTGCATCTCCATTCAACCGTTCAGTGGTGAACAAAATCTGGAATCAAGGAGAGCACTGAAAGTCTCTTCCATTGTAAAAACAACGAACAATATCAGGAATGAAACGATCAACGCTACTTCGACCATAAAGACCATTCTTTCTAAAAGTTTCTATGACATTTTCTAGGAACTGTTGCAAAGATATTATCAGCGTTGTTTAACATAATCAAACACCAGGCGATTTCAAATGTGGTGAAATTGGACAACCCACACTCTTTTAGGTAGTTTTTCTATTTTCATAATTAACTATGAAAAGGTAAGATATTTTTGAAATTCACGTTCTACCGTGGGAACGCAAAAACCACAAAGCTCTACCACACACTAAATTACTGTCGTTCTCAGTTGATCTTGAACAATCAGTGAAAAGTAATGAGATCGTTAGCCAAACGAGCGTGATGTTCATAAAAAAAGAAGTCGAAGATCCACATAAAAAGAGTGAATTTGTTCAACGTTATCAAAGAGTTAAAAAAATACGTTGACTGACGGAATACCAAAGCGATGAGACTATTTTCACAATACAATAAATAAAGAATTAAAAAAACAAATCAGCATTTAGTGGGGAAATGTGCCGATTTCCCACAACCGATAATTTGTTGAAAAGTTAAGCCTGACTGGTTGAAATTATGGTAACATAGTGTAATTTTCCTCTAAATTTACCACCAACTTAAGTTTTTTAAATCAATCAAGGTGAAATGTATTTAATAATAGATTCAACAATACCATGGCATGTTATGGAATAAAAGATTCTAAATTTCGATCAATTGCATTTTTATATTCAATATTAATGTTGCTATATCTCAATATCTAAACGTTTGCTAATATGTGATGGATTTTTAAATTAATTTGTATATTATGTGAATAAAAAGATAAATACATACGTTTCCCAAACAAATGGAACTTTTTCAAACTCAACTCAAATTCTTTCAAACAAGTCTGAATAATGTTTTGTAAACCAAATTGAATTTTTTTCAAGCAAATTCAACTATTGTATATAACTGAATGTTTACCAAATAAAACTGAACTTTCTCAATATTGAACTTTTCTAAACCAAATTACACTTTTTTCAAGCAAGTTTGAATGTTTTCAAAACCAAAATGAACTTTTTTTTTACACCAAATTCAACTTTTTTCAAACAAAATTGAATGTTTTATAAACCAAATTCAGCTTTTTCAAAACAAATTCAACTTTTTTTCAAACATTGAATATTCATTGATTACATCTTATAAACCAAAATGTACATTTAACAATTTTCTTTTTATATTTGATATTCAACGTTTTCAGTTAAATAAAAAATGGGTTAATATTCTTCTAATATTCTTTCGAATAGTTTGAACGTACATAAAAATATCATTTCCAAATTCGAACCTTCCCTAACTCAAGGGTAACCTTTTACAATTCAAATGTAGCCTTTTCCAAGTTGTTACGCGTATTATTTCAATTGTAACAGTTTCCATTTCAAATGTTACATTCGACTTGGGAGGTTCAAATAGACCTAGAAATGCTATAATATGTAATACATTTTTTTAAACTTTAATAGTGGAAGTTAAATAAAAACGTCTAACGAATAAAAAATATTCCAAGTTACAAAAGATATAAAAACTGCACACGGGAGAAAAGAATTGAAACAAAATTATTTTCTACATCCAAATAAACAAAAACTACTTTTAATTGAAAATAAGGGCAATGCAAACGTGGCTTGCTGCATTTTCTTGTAGCTTTAGTAGAAATTTGAATTTGTAAACATTTTGTAATTAGCTCAAAATTTTTTTCTTTTTTAACCCAGCTGAAGAAGGGGTCGAATTTAATATACCACAAATTGTATTGGACTTGGAAAAGGCATAAAAAATACTCAGTTCAGTCAGTGATTTAACAATTTCTATGTCAAACATTCAATTATTATATTTCAACAATTTTATTTATGGTTCATGTATTTTATGTAATAATGCATAGTTGATCCAGTTCGCTGTTATTAATTTCAAAATAACGATAAATCAATATAAGTATAGGTTTGTACTGAATGCTACTAAATCATTAAGTTTGAAGTCCCTAGGCCAAGAATGACACCTCGGTACTCTATCTTATACCAGGGAAATTTTAACGTGTTTTATTTGCTTTGAAATGAATACGGCGGTTACCTAAACTATTTGCCCAACGCTAGAAATACTTTCGGGTTTCGACTATCGGTTGACTAACGAAATGAAGGCCACCAAGAAGGAAAGTGATGGAGGATGATCCGGGTGGTTGCAAAACGGTGAAAGGTAAGTAGGTGATCCGTGAGAAATAATGGACATTAGGATATGGCAGTGAGTTGAAATGCCGTCGCCGTGAGCATCGTGTGCCTCAAAACACGCCGAAAAGGAAAATTCACCTGTGTATAATTACATGTAAAAAAATGCGTGTTCCGCCTCACGGCCGGTATCGTTGTTTTGAAACAATTTCAACGATATTTCACTACAAAAATATTTGTCCATTTCCGTATTAATTCCAATGATAAAATTTCAATAATAAACAGCCGCCCAGGATTCATGTAACACTCTAGTTACGTCATTACCCCAATCCTGTATTTAGAATGCCATGAAAAGGGTAATTGTGTCGCAAATTTATTAAAACATTACGTATTTCATGATATAAAAAATGTTTCGTTTAGCAATATATACAGGGGTACTATTATTTGGTTACAACAATAAGTACTTTTATTGTATTATATATTGTCTTCCACGTTTCGTATTTTTTAAAGTATATTTTGAGATGAAATCATTTTGGACGCTGATTATGAGCTTTAGTCGTTACAATATTCAAATATAAAACTGATGAAGCAGAGCAAAAGACTAAACTTATTGTAAAACTCTGGTTGCTTATGCATAGCTTATTATTTTTATGTTCGAATCAATGATGTGGAACGCGGTTAAGTATGCCTTTCTTTTATTTGTCTTTCCACTGTAGGAATGCTTGGTTTAAGAGAATTTTATGACGTTAAATATTATTAATAGAAGACCCAGCATGACATTACATTAAGACTTAGTAATAATAAGAAAATAAAAACAAGTTCTTAGATATTAAGATCACCAACAGATAGTGGTGTTGTAGTGACTGTGTAGAGAACTTCCTTACCTGCGTTCTCAACTTTAAATTTGAAAGATTCATAACAGTGAAATACTAAACTAAATCAATAGCAAAAATTCTCGATGAACTAGTGAGATTTATTCCATTTAATTGGACCGCTTTAAAATTAAGAACCAAATTTAAAAGTTAGGATTTATATCACTAATTTGCATCCAATTTAAATGAGGTTAAGGCAAACTGATTCAAAAATCATACAGTATTTTTTATTTTGAGAATACCTTTAAAAACTGGTTCAATCGTGCCTAGAGGAATAAACACCACCTACGTAACATGTGGCATAATGATCTGGAATCCGATTATATTTCGAAATTCTTCTTTATCGTTGACTTAGGATCAAATAAGAATTTCGATACCCTTTGGTCCTTGAACACTTATGATTGAATTTTTGACCAATGGTATGGGACTGGAACAGGTCCTATGTTATATGACCGAGAGCGTTTTATAGGGATATTGAGATTTTATACAGGAGCAACATCTAATATTTACGATAAAAATCATACTGGAAATACTAACTACACATATTCTGTTTTATTTTGTTCTAAGGAATTCTTTGCTGAAAATGGTTGAACCGAGCCAAAGGCTATCGTCGAGTTGGGCAAAGTATCGTGAAACAAGTTGCTCAAGACGGATCTGAACTGCTTTCACTGCTTCTTAACATTGAAACTTAAAGGCGTTTTAACCTGAGTTTGAATTTATTCCCGTGGGTTCCGCGTTGTACTTGATTGTGACGACACAATGTTCTAGTAGAGGTTAACTATGAAAAAATGTCATTTATTACAAAACGCAACTTCGAATCGTCGTTTGTCAAGTAATAAGGGTGTTCACGCAACAGTTTTATTATATCGAATGTGTTATTACGTATTAATATAATACGAATATAAATAAAATTTAAGAGATGTTTATATTTGAATGCTAAATGTGCTAACGACTTCAAGAAGGTTATTAAATAAAAACGATCAAATGATTTCTTTTAGCTGCCGGAGATAAGTCAATAGAGTGTCTTCATGGAAATCGCTTGATGGAATGGAATTTTATCCATCTTTGACCATATTTTAATCCTTTCCTTTTCGTAACTGGTTTCTTCCTATCTGTTTGTTTCGAGAACTTTCATAGTAAACAACCGACACGTGGACTGGCCCAATATCTAGTGGGCTATTCCACACATTTAGACATCTCTGCTTGAACAAACATACAATAATGTATGAATAATCTTTATATTAGGGTGTTTTCCTTCATTACACATTTAACCTGGATGTTTTATTTCATTACACATTATATAAATCTCTTTCTTACAGCTAGTCATGAATTTTTCACGAGACTAAGGAAACTTGATTTTAAATCTAGATTTACCTAAGCGAAGCTATTATGAACTTAGTTAATGACAATTATATTGTTTTATATTGTGCCGAAAGACACCACGGCCAAACCTCCATCGATCTTCCTACATAATTTGAATAGATCGCCTTCTTTTTGAATTGTAGTTTCGTGAGAATGTTTTTTATATATCCCGCATGGACTACATTTTTGATCCTTCCTGGTTTTAATTTTTTTTATGATGTCCATCCTGATTTGTGGAATTCCAAAATAAGATGGTGGGTAGGAAAAAATTTCTTTTTCTCAATAGGCTATTGTGGAAAAGACAATTCATTTCCTCCCCATCACCTTCCTGGTGTGTTTCGACTTGTTTCTTCCTTTCTGATTCTTTTGTGAACACATTATAAGCCAATAGCCAATCTTACAAAAATTCTAGATTCAACATTCAGTCGATGTCCCTATTTATTATCAAACCTAACGATCCATATTCATTGCAAAATTCCATCGTGCAAGAATCCGGTATCTTACATTTTACTCCACACTTTCCACCCAGGAAAATCCATTCGTCATTCAGCTAGCTTCCTCCACACTCCCAACAATCCATCTACACGTCTGGAAAGAAAGTGGTCACGCTATTTTTTAAACATTGTGTTGCAAGTGCAAATGCCATTTTATATTGCAGTACCCCGCTAGTTGATAATTCTCTCGTTTAGTCACAACATTAACTTCAAGCTGATTTTTTAATATATTTAAAAAAATAACTATTAGGTCGTTAGATCGATCGACTCTTATGTGCAAAGCAAGCGGTCCAGGGTTAGAATCACGGTATATCCTTGGAATTATTTCAGAATAATTTTGAAAAAAAAAGTGGTTGTGCCTGCCATCGGGTATTTAGACTTTAAGCCATCATGTTGTTTAGCATTAATTATTTTCCTTTTTGAAATTATTTAATGTGCTAGCATTATCGTATAAATTATAATACCTGCTGTTTTGAATCAGGCTCAAGATGAAGTTTAGAAAAATGTAGTTCTAGATAAAACACTGAGATAGATTTCGAGCATCTTAACTTCGCGATTCAACATACTTACACACCAGGTATTCTCGAAGTCATATTGTACCGTAAAGGTTACTCGGTGAATGGCACGTCTTTATCTCACGGCTTACCTACCTCAGTCAGCAAATTGTTCCAGCATCCTGGAATTCGTGTCCGGCGGTTTTTTGGCTACGTGACTCTGTAAGACGCATCTTGCGATAAATTCTGTCACGCATCCCGCGATTTCTCTTAAATTGGCCAGCGTGTATTAGAATACGGTCGATGTCGAAGAAGATGCGCTGTGATCATCCTCGACAGAAGGTGACAGGTGTTACTTCATATTACCTGTATTTACAATAGTGTCGACACCGTTATAAACAATTTAAATGTCTTGCCAACGTAAATTAATCTCAACCTTTCTTGGTCTTTTGAGAACAATGAGACTCATCCTACATCGGGGAACAATAACGCCCACCGGCAAGGACGCCTATATAAAACTTGCAAATACTTAATTAAAATATGTCGCTGGGAGAATGGAATTTTTACACTTTTCCCATCATGGTCCCCTTCGCGTAGAGGTCTCGTCGTTATGGTCATCATTACCGGTCGAATTACGGGCTCCGGGCTCCAGACGAGGGCTTAATCTCGCTATTCGATTCGCTCCAGTTATATTAGATGCCAGTGGTCCAGCGAGGGATTACGAGACGTTGTGATTACGTATCGGACACGTTTTCACGAAATCGGTTCAAACTGAACTAACCAGCAAAAATGGAACAAACAACACCACTTTTGATTCCTTGGTTCATTAATAAAAACACTCATCAAGCATGTAGACATTATCTCTTTCTAAAATGACAATCAATTAGTCTAACTAAATTACTATCAAATATACTAATTAAATATGTTTATTTTCATTTTTATAATTATAATATTAGCTTGTAAACTAGGACAATAATGTTATTATTATTATATTTATTAGTCAGTATAGAAATGTGAAAAAATTAATGGTCGTTTTTGACGAGTTTTAATAAATTTTTGAAAAAAATAACTCAAAGCGAAAGGTTAAAATGAAGATCTAAAAATTCCCTAAGGCTGTTTTATATTCATAATTAAACAAAATTCAGGCAGGTTGCCCTAAAATAGAATATATCCTCTAGGATACCGATAGCCCCGTCTTTAATTTCTAACGTTGATGATATACTATGTTATAGTGGTATTCTTTTAGTTTTATTAATTATGATGTGATCTATCAATGAATATATGCTGTTATAACGTAAAAAAGTTGGTGGAAAAAAATTGAATCAATAAAAAGGTAAACGCACAATTGTCTTGAACTAATTTCTCTAATCTTAATGTAAGTTATAATCCATTTATGTTTAGTGGCCTAATTGACCTTACTTACTTCAATTAATTATTTTTTTGATGTAAGGTCTTGATTGAGATGAAAAAGTTAGTGTCAGGGATTCGAACCCATGACCTTTGGCTCAATATGCTGCTGCTCTAACCAGTCACGATACTCAAGTGGTCAACATCAATCATCTCAACCAAGACCTTACATAAAAAGAATAATCAATTGAAGTAAGTTATAATGTAAGTTTTTGGTTAATGTACAAATGGCAATTATTATGTCAAAATGTGCCGAAACAAAGCCTCAAAAAGTAGTGAGTGTGAACAAAAAAGCCAAAACTATTATACTAATATTAAATTATATTTAATACTAATAAAACTACCTTAAAAGAAAAGAACATTTAATTAATCAAATATCAGGATTCCTTGCATTTTTCGTATTCGTAAAGTTTTTCTTTTATGTTTCCTGTTTAAAAGACATAGCATGTGTTTCAAATATTCCTTTGATTAAGTACAGTGCCTCGAGGTCTGTAATCGGAAATGCTATCTGCGACAAGAAAACTCCATATTCGCTCAACGTTGGAACACGAGTGCCAGAAATTGTGGTCCACGATTGCCAACTCAACGTGAACCCGGGTTATAAAAATCTGAACGAATTGAAACTGGCCCTAATGAGTCTTAAAGTGCGCGTAACTCGTGTACTTGCAACGATCGCTTTTTATCTGGGGTTGGTTTCATATCGAACAATTTTAACCTTTACAAATAATTTTATAATTTTGTTTTACTCTTGGCGGTATGATAATTTCAACTTTGTTTATCCCCCTAGGCTAAAACTATTAATATTAACCATCTCCGAACTGCTTCTGTCAGATTCCTAATTATGTTCCGGCGAACGGATTAAAGGCATCGGCAGTCAAATTTGAATTTTAATTAATGTTAATCATAACCGTTCCATCTCTACATCTTTTTGAATCAAATCGATTATAAACGAGACGACGATGAAAACTTTAGTGATGAGCCCAACCCATTTCAGAGG
This sequence comes from Cimex lectularius, assembly GCF_000648675.2. NCBI lineage: Eukaryota > Metazoa > Arthropoda > Insecta > Hemiptera > Cimicidae > Cimex > Cimex lectularius. Next base: position 589,317 of record NW_019392635.1, on the reverse strand, counting down.
TTTATTCATTCACTCTGACGATAACATTAACACAGTAATATATCCTTTAAGTACGATAAATAGGGATTAGATGTTTAAAAAAATTGACTTTCAACTTTTATTTATTACAGTATTCATACATGCAACTATAACACTAAATTTGAATACTTTAAGAGAGGGAAATAATTCAAGTCGTAAAACAATACTTTATGGTCCTATTATTATCGTCATATAATTGAAAAAAGTTAATAACGAAGACAAACTTGAACCACAATCTTTCGACATTATATCCTCTATTGGGATTATCAACAAGGTAAGTATATCATTAAAATTTTTATGCTGTGCATGAATGAGGGTCCTTACTTTTGAGTTTTGACTTTTTCATTAATCAAACAAGACTTAAAAGTAGCGCGTCAAAAATGAAAAACTTTTCCCTAAAAATATCTTCCTAAAACAGTCGTAATAGAATATAGCCCAGCAAATGTAAAACAAGAGATGAAAAGAATCAGTTGGGATAATTGACAAACCTGCTGCGTGACGAAGATGTTAAAGTTGAAAGATATCAAATAAATTGTGGCCAAACCGGGGCCATGGAGAATCTTAAAAAAAAAATGCAGCAGTGTTGACCCATTGACACCTTGTCGGCAAAAAAGCGAAGACCTGCCCACTATGTGAGGAAAGTTACTACAAAACATGATATCTGACAGTAAGTCACTACCAATACAGAATATCAGAAAAAGTGCACCATATCCTCCGACTATAGGAAAACATTAGGCCCAAAAACAGTGACGGCAGAGATAAATTATTTAATACAAGGTTATGGTTGCATATAGAGACCCTTCATGCATGGCTTTCATTGAAATAATGGTTTGTGTGTGTGTGTGTGTGTGTGTGTGTGTGTGTGTGTGTGTGTGTCGGCGTGTGTGAGACGGACTATAGAGTACGTCATATACTCGCCAATGTAGACTAGGTTAATATACGTTTGTAGTAGAGGTGAATGTATATATAGGCGTAAATGTGTGTGTATATGGACGAGCCTGTGGCCGAATACACCACGAGTCGATTTAGGTAGGTTGAATTAGGAACGTATAACCATGTGGACATAAATGATAGCACTTATACTAACAATGAGTAAAAAACGCGAGATGGAAAATATTTGAACATCGGGCAATGGTCTTAGAAGTTAGCTGGAAAAAAGAAATAAAAGAAATAATTTGATCCTTTCCGATCAGTTTGGTATGCCAATCCTTTTAATCTGTCGTGATTTTTAAGTGTTTAGTCTTTTATTTTGAAAATCGTGGAATGAGCGGAAACCCGTCTGATATATAAAACCAGATAAAATAGGATAATCAGGATGATCAAATACGTTCACACTACGAATTTCAACAATTAAGTGAGAAAACTATTTAACTAGTATTAAAAAAGGAGACACAGATTAACTACTGAAATTGGCGAAATGCCTATACACGTCTGATATACAAAAGCAGCGAAAACAACCGGACGAGGATGGGCAGAGCCGATGAAACTACAAATTTCAATAATTACAAGAGAAAACTACTTACTTTTAGACCCACTAACCACTGAAGATGGCGAAATGCCAATACACGCATGAAAGACCAAACCAGCGATAATAAGCGCACCAGAAGGATCGGAGACGATCAAACTACAAATTTCAATAATCACAGGGGAAATTTTCTTAGAAGTAAACGCACAAAACTGACTAACCGCTGAAATTGGCGAAATTCCGAACCGTGCCTAATAGACAAATCCAGCGATAATTGGCGGAGAATGATCATTGGGACGATCAAACTTCAACCTAGCTACTGTTAAACTTGTATCACAACTGAAGATGGCGAAATGATTTTGCACACTTCTGACAAACGAAACCGACCAGAAGAGACAGACCAGGATGATCTGAAACCACTCAACTAGGTTCATCACTCTGCAACGAAGAAGACATCATGACAATATTTTTGGAACAAAAATTTTCATGATTAAAGCATTCGAAATATAACAGTCCCGTTTGACTTCATATACCAAAAGGTATCGAATCAAATATTGGCCCCCGCATTTCCACATTATCTTTATACAATTGTTTCTGTTTAAATAAAAACGAAAGTTTACACATAACACAAACGGTTTTTCCTTTTAATATTACACCATTATTTAAAAATTCGAACTCGGTCTCCAGGTACGCGGAAGTTGTGAAATGATGAAGAGCATACGAATGCCCCTGCCCCACATCAAAGGCCGTGAACTCATGAACATTTCACCGGACTATTTTCCCTTGACATTTCACATTGTCTGCATCAAACGGGGGATGAATTAAATTTGGGGAAGCCCCATTGTTTCTACTGAAACAGAGGATTAATTTAAATTGAACTCAATTGAATTTGGTTATTTGATAAAAGCAACCACATGCTTTCAATCATATGCAATACTCGATCTAATTCAGATGCATTTTAAGAAAACAAACAATATTGGCTTTTCGTATCAAAACCTATCAATATATAAATATATATATGTCACGACGGACGTTCATATTCCATTTCGTAAATATGGTTCAAATTTGAAGAATTTCCTAACTCCTTGCCATTCATTTCACACAACAATGGTGCACAGTGCTTAACAAATTTGTTAAGACGAGTAATCAAAACAAAGTTTAATTAATTTAATTTTTTAGTAAAAAGCAATTTAAAAAATTATCATACAAAAAAAATCAAGAAAGCGTTGGAAAACGATAAAAGGCAGTCTGCCATTTACATAAAAATACATGTTGTAAATTGCACATAAACTTAGCAAAACTGTCTAAAAAGTGAACTGCGTATTTTGATAGTTTGTACCACTACCGGTGAAACAGAAGTTAATTTATCATCGATTCGCTAAAGCGAAATTAGAACCTGTTTCAAGAAATGATTAGCAAGATTAAGATAGAAATGTAGAAACGAAACCGAGCGTTGGATCATTCATATAGACATGAGATCAAAACCGGTTCGGCAATCCTCAAGAAAACCTAAGGAGTGAAAGTGCAAAAATGCGGAACAACACGACAGAAGAATGGAAAAGAAAACAAGAAGAATTGTTCCGTAGATAACAGCGATAAAATCGATTTCAGACGTTCCGTATTTGATTCGTTGTACGTGTCATGTCACTCGCATCAGTAGATATAACGATAAAACGGGTGTCGGGATGAGGTGCACTTGTTCACAGGAGTGACGGTGGGTTCGCAAGCAGTTTGATATTCAATTTTCTTTCTTTTCTTTTGAACTGTGACACCTGCTATATCACGTTATCCACAAACGATTTTAAGACAGGGTACATTTTCTTTATTTCCATTTTTTTTAGCACTGTGAGCGATTTTTTCTTAAGATTTGCGCGGTGATGGACCTGCACTTTGGTCATCTTGGTCTCCCGACATTTGCAGCGGTTAAATTTGTTTGTTTGTGTGTATTTTTGTCAAGTGTGTCTTATTGAAAACAATTTGACATGCAGTGCCATTGAGACTAGGCAGCTGACCCAGTTCATCACCTCGTAGACTTCACCACAACGATTCATAGCTGACCTTAAACTTACTGGATTGAATTAACATATTTTACTATTAGAAAAAGTATAATTGGACACTTGTTTCATTTGATTTGATTTGATTCAGATACATTAATTAACAATTTTTTTTGCTTTGCTATAGCCATAAAAGCCAATACAAGAAGTCGTAACGAGTCTGACAGACCAAATCAGGGGAGATGGCCAGTCTAAAATGTTCGGACACGAAAAAGCTAAAACGTATAGTTTTTAGTTAGCTGTTATTTTTATCAAGTACGGCATTCGTTTCTGAAATGTATCAGATAAGCCAGTCTAAAATAAGCAATTTGTTGTTTAACAACCACGATCTTACGTCTTTAATAGTAATAACTGACCGAATTAATTGTTTTAATTAATTATACTTATTATATAAGGTCTTCGTAGAGTTGAAAAAAGCTAGCAGCACGAGCGGGATTCGAGCCCAGGACTTTCTGCTGCTAGCTTTTTCATCATTTCACTGATGGATCCGAGGGGTTGTTGAATAATTTGTTGAGTAATTCGCATTTCGTATAATTTTAAGTCTTGCATGCAATCGTTTACAGTTTACAGGAGAGATAGTCGTTTTTGGCAGAACCACATGCATAATTGTATATACTTTCTGGGGTAAAAACGTTATCATCAAGTTTTAAATTATACACTATAATAAAACATGCGAAATATCCCTAGTACGTCTGTGTGAATAACCCTAACGCGCTGATGTTTCATGTCGGTTGTAAGTGTTATGTTTCGTTGTGTTTGTTAATAGTACTAAGATAGTATTTTCTTTGCAACTCAGCTTTTCATTAAAGGGGAGACGATTTTTCATCTTTAATGTTCAGAAAAATTGCTTGTAGAATATTCTCACAGTCCAGCTGGACTGTTCAAAATTGACCTTTTTTTTAACTAATCGGAATTCAATCCGCTCGTTGTCAAAACGAAAGGTGAAAATCATCCGTCTTCGATTCAGCATGCCACGCACGGACACACGGGTGAAAACTGGTGCATTTTCGAAGCTCTCTCAATTATTTTGCGGCAAAATGGAGTGACTGTTGCACGCGCGTTCAAGGAAGGGGAGTCAATTTCTTAATAGGATATCTTATTGTGTCGGATATATTGCACAAGTACACATTTTCTTTCTTAAGTAAGAAACACACCGCGTTCTCTAATTAGCCAGCTCTGGGAATATTTTTAATTTTGAGCCATTTTTGAATAGTAAGAGCACATTAGGTTTACAAAAATTCATGGTCCATTTAGTTTAAGGTCAGAATTGCTGAAAGATGATGACAAAATTATAGGTTCCAACGTGCACGTACAATAAGAATGATTTGTACTTCGATCGTCTCAGATCATCCAGATCTACCTATTTTCGGAGCTTGTCTCACAGTCGCGCTTCGGCATTTTCCGTTCTGAAGAGGAGGGTCTGTCCGTAAGAAATCTGAAGTAATGAGAAATTAAAGAACGTCAACAAATAACAAAGTTCCAGTTCAAATGATGGGGCAACAACATTTAAAAAAATTAAAATTAATAATGGGTTTAAATATTTTCAGATTTTCTGAAAGGCAAGTCAACCGTTGGAAAAAATGAAATAAAGACACACATTTGGAAAACCAAACCTAGATGACAGGATACAATTAAAGTACAGGTACATCACCACACAGTACACAACGCAATATCAGAGAACAAAAAGGATTACTTGAAAAATGGCTTAGTTCTGCTAGGTCTGCTTATATTACGAAAGGTTTCTGCTTTAAAGAAGCCTCTAAACTTATGCTAATAATCGATAAAACCGAGTTGGAATTTCTCAATCTTGTAAAAGTGCAACTTTAAAAAATTATTACACGCTACTATGGTATCACAAATTGGATAGAGCATGTATCTCTTCCATGTCTAGCACCTCTTTTTTATTGAGTTATCTATATAATAAACTTATCCAAGCACGGATATAAATAGGCGAATAAGGAATAAATGAGGGACCACGGAAAAACTATTATTTTTTCATATAAATACAAGCACTGAAATACGGCTAGTTAAGATTTAATACATAAGTACAGTTCATTACTTCATAGTTTTTTTAAGGTCTGAATAGTCCCAATAAAACTGTTAGAACTTCTATAGCTGTAGACCATAGGGGAGTAAGTTGTAAGAATTTTTTGTGAAACTACGTCACAATTCATATCGATTGAAAACAGTATAGTGCTCTATAAATGAAAGTTAAAAAACAGTTATTAATATGCAATGCTTAGAAAAGGTCTTTTTAAAGCAAGGCATTTGCATTCGAGCAAAGGCCAGAAATTTGTAAATATTATCATTTACGCAATAAATAAAAAATACTAAACTAAATACGTTCTAAGCGGTATTTTTACACAGAGAAAGTACTCTAAAATTTAATTTTAAATTCATATCAAACCCGGTTAAACTCTAGACAAATAAATAAAGATTTTAAAAATTAAAACGTTTTCTAGCAAAAAGTTGATCAGGCTAAATTAAATGCTGATTCCGTCTTGTCAGGATTGAGTTTTAATTACCTGGATATCATTGTTGTTGTTGGCAATATTTTTGTTATCGTCGTCGTTATTGTTATTGTTGTTGGAGACAATTTCCTCGTTTTCTGAATGGGAAACCTCCTCTGGAACGATGTACAACTTGACGCGAAACATGGGTGGTTCACGTGGAAGAAACAGACGAGTCAGAATAAAACGCAAACGGTCAGGAGAAAAAGAAAAGGAACAGAGTCATGTTAGCGGCACGAAAGGTACCGAAGGACTGACAGGCCACCGACTAAGCGCCTACCACTACTCTCTTAGAGGCGTGCATTCAAGCTCGGCAAACGGGCAACGCGGATTTGATCTCCACCGTCAAATTCGTCGAATTAAGTTCTATTCAAATAGCACATTAAAAGTTAGCTAACTATTCGAACACAGAACCAAGCACAAGAATAATGTACTTTGCATAAATTTGTATACACTGCATCTACAAGAAAAAGGTGTGGGTTTTAATTTAGTTCTTTCCTGCAAGGATTAAAATATGGGGTTTTGAAGATATTGAAAGCAATATCTGAGTAGTTTTCGGAAACGATGTCTACCTTTTAAAGAAATGACAAGTTTTCTACATATTTCTAGTGTTAAACGCATATATGTAGTTTCCGATCAATTCTGTTTGCCTATGTCAGACACATTTGGCCTTCGCGCCATCTTCAGTGTTAGGTCTATGTCATTTTTTGTCTTTCCTATTTCAGTAAAACAACATGCAGACTAACCACTGAAGATATGAAGAGGAAATGTACGGACCGAAACAGTGAGACAGAGCAGACCAAAATAAACGTAAACGACCGAACTAAGATCATCACCCAGCAGACCTCAAGAAGAAATCTCACAATATAATTATATAATAAAATAGAATTTCAAATGTGCCTTATCGCCAGCTTCCGGTTCTGGGGGGGAGGAGATTAATATGAAATAAAATATACAAGCTAAATAGTAAGAAAGAGAAGAACATCTACCAGAAAATAAGCAACAATTCTAAAATCTACATTGTTTCGCACTCAGACCTTGGAACAAATGCAAAAGAACAAGAAACTTATTACAGAATCCAATGATCCGTTCAGTTCTGGAGGCATGACGAATTTCTACTCACTTCGAGAAGTAGGTACATTTTATGATGTGGCAATGTGCTGGATAGAGCAATTCTAGACAGTTTCGATGAACAGATCTTTTTTATCGATACGCAAGCGATGAATTTAACAGTTCTACAATGGTTGATCGGGTTTCACACTTGATCTGTTTCGTTTAAATAGCCATAAGAATATTTACTTTTTTTAAAACTAGAAATGAAAGAGATTATCAGGATAATGATTAGGATGATAAAAAACCATCTATTTCAATTTTTAAATGTATTTCATTTTATTATTATATTTTCAATAGCCCTCCTCCTTCCACGCCGTTCCTGAGGAAGACGCTATACCAGCGAGTTAAATAAAATAAATCAACGGTTTTCATGACTACCACGTGTTTTGTGAAAAACGAGAAAAAGGTTATTTACATTTTCGTTGTAAAAACACAAAAATAACTGAGCATTCACTTCTTCTTTTATTGCTCGTTGCTACATATATTACATAAAAATAAAAGTTTAGTTAATTTTTCTCTAGAAAAAAGTGACGGGCTTAATTTTGGGCATGATAATTTAATAAGTGTAATAAGTGAGGTTTTTGATTATTATGGGTTACTTCAAAAATATTATGTTTCCCTTTTCTTGAGAAATCCATTTCGTGGTTTACTCAATTCAATAGAATATATTTTATAGAAATATACTAATGTAATCTTTGAATACTAACATTAGAGCTACATACGATTTTGAAAATATATTAATTTGCACACACAATTTAACAAAAACAAATTATCATATATATGTTTTATATATGAACTTTTTAAGAACTTTTTAATTTTGTTACAGCAAAAAATCAACATTACTGACTCAAAATACATTGTTTATTCAACATATACTCAATTTTTCTTTTTGTTATTAAAGATTTGTCATAATAAATTTTAATGGTTATAGTGTAAATCGATTACTCAAAGTAACACCGAAGTTTTTATCCCATTTTGTAGGAGAGATCTAGGACTACATATCTGTCCCTTGCCAAACGTTTTTACGAAAAGAATATTTTAATTTTTATTTATATGGTAATACTCCTTTGTTTATAAGTAATTCTGTCTACTGTATATGTCGTTTAACATTATAAAATAATGTTATTATTTAAGATTAAACTTTGCCCACAATTTAGGTTTTTTATTAGAGGGTTCGATTTTTACTAATACATCGCGATCCGGCCCACTGTGTATATGCCCCGCGGGCAGTTCTTGGTTCGAATCCCCGCACAGCCTATGAATTTTAATTGGCGATAAGGTCAAAGCTCTTGCAAAGTGGCTCTGACCCCTCGACCACGACACTCAAACTAATATATTTCGTTCTTAATATAGAAGAATCTCTCGTTTCACGAGAGTGAAAAACGAGATGAAGGAGTCCCAGAAACCTATTTCTCAATCAAATAAAAGGATAATATCATTGCCTTATTTCCGAAGTACCCCTACCCCTTATAAAATTAAAATTAAAGAATTACGTGTTTTTTTTCTCAACACAAGACAGTTTTACATTACTGTTCCACGTACGCACTTTGTTCAGCGTTTCGGCATTTCATTATCTTCAAATGTGTTCGTCCAGGAAAAACTGTAACCTCTACATTTTTAACCGACCACGTACAAGACTTGTATCGTTATATTTAATTATATATGACTTAATACAAGATATAACCAAATAACAACAATTATGACACAGAGCCGAAACTCACCTTTCATAAAATAAAAGTTTTAATACCAACCAATTACGGATAAAACAGTTATAAAACGACTTCAAAATCTTATTTTAAAGGTTTAAAAAAAATTAATTTTAATACGGTAGTAAAACGGTATACGATACAACAAAAAATAAACAAACCGAGGAAAACATGTGGGACCTCGTCCAAGGATGTGCCAGCCTCCTAAGGAACGAAGATATACGTAGTATTCTATCTCTTATTATCTTATCTCTCTTCTTCCACTCACTTTCTTTCTCTCTCTTATCCTATGTTTTTTCTCTCCCTCTCTCTTTTCTTCTCTTCGTCACGCTCGTTTGTAGGACATCACCTGGCCATCGACGGGGAGGATTATCAGTAAGCGTATTGCAACTAAGCTGAAAGACCATGGTCCACTTTAACAAGCGTGCCAAAGCGATTGTTGGTGTTCATCAAGAGCGATGAAATTATCTCAACGCGATGATACTGCTACCGTAGACCGCTGGGAGTGATTGATCAAGAAGTTTTTCAGGACTGCACTTTTAAACTTAACGGATGAACAGATTGCGTGCTTTAAAACGATTGTTTCTGCGATCCAATTTTATTCTGATTCCGTTTGAATTGAACATGTCAATACAATTTCAATAAATCGACGGGAGACTCCTGTCAGATGCAGTGCTGTCATATACAGCAGCGAAATATTTGTGAGAGAGCATTTGGCAATTCCCATCAATAGTCTATGGAACGATAGATCTTTCAACCGCAGTGCGATTATTTCAAAATGGGAATATAAATTTTCCAAACCTGTCCCATGTGGGAAAAAGTAGATGGATTTAATAGATTATTATGGTTGTACGACGGGACTTTTTGCAACCATCTGCGATTATTACGTGAACCAGATAACACACGGTTCAGCGCGTGCCTTAAAATGAAAAATTATACGCGAGACAATTGACGGAGTAGAGAATAAATGGTGAGAACTGGCATAAAATAGCGCCTCGGAATCATTTTCTCCCACCCAAAATTGACAGGCGATGGGAAAATTTTTTCTTAAGCAAACTAGCAATCCTATACACATTTTCATGCATTTTACAACTCGAACATATATTTTGTATATTTCTAGTTTCGTTTTATTGATTTGTCCTAAAATGCTCTTAAAAGTTAGGCTAGTTCATGTCAATGAAATTGAAGTACGTTTAAAAGTAAATTCACTCGGAAATACATCAATTTATTTTCCTTAAACCGACATGAAAGAATAAAAACCTACGGAAAATTTTCGTTATAAAAATCTTCAAGTGGGTCGACTTTACTTAATAATTAATGAGTTTGTTAACGTTTTTAACTGTCGAACTTAATTTGAAATAGCTCTGACATTGTTCTTTGAATTCTTAATTCCATTAAAACCTTGCCTGAAATATTCTGAAGCAACCTACGTGCATTTAACCTTTTAAATTGACAAATTTTAATTAATTTTATTTATAAAACAATGCTCGGATATTCGGTAAGTTACATTAATTCGGCGTGATTTTGAAACGAGGCCGTCCTGGGTACTTTTTATGCTAACGAAGCCACCTATACATACTGGCCCCCACAACGTATGAAGCTAAAAAATTGTCGCGATGCCGACAGCATTTATAATTATATAACTGCTGATTGTGCTTATTTCCAATTAACTAATTCATAATTTAAATGTTGACGACATTTTGAGTTTTATCTACTCTGCTGGGGGGAAAAAACGCGACGGCCAAAATTGGTAGCAAGTTCGCCCTTTTAGGATAAAGAGATTAATCACATACCATTATTATCGACAATATGATTGTACTGTAATATAAAAATCGTTCAAACGACAAAGTTCAGGGCAATCGTTATTGACAGTCTGAAAAATTACATAAACCGCAAAGTTTAACAAATCTCGAGCTATGAAATATTCTTTCAGTGGACCTTCTTATCAGCAAAGCATGGAAAATTAAACACTTTCATGAAGGAAAATTTCCGATCTCGGTTACGAAAGTCAAATCATTATTAATTTATCAACCAATTAACTTTATTTGTAGTACTGACTCTACTTACTTGCATAAATTAGAAACCAACGGCACGATAGTCGAAGCTTCAACCATTCAATACCAGTAAACGTACCATCGCATGTGGTTGTTATTTAAAAATAATAAAACTAGACAAGGAGAACAGTAAATATTTCATGTTATTCGGCGTAAGGAAGAGAGTGATAGAGACGGACATACACACATGCCACCACTACACATGGAAAACCAAGTTAAGATGTTTTTACAGTGAATTTTCAAAAAATTCATTTATACTGATTTAAAACAAATATGTTTATATAATCTCCTTATTTATTAAAATATCCTTTACGTACCCACCCAAAGTAACTTTTCGATCCTGATATTTTAATTATTAATTATTATTATTATTATTAATTATAATTATTATGACTTTTTTAAATATAAAAATCCCCTTCCCTACATATTTCCCAAACCATTTCCCTTTAGTAATGACCTCGGTATCAATAAAAATATTCTCTTCTTTTTACCTTACTAAATTTAATGGTATAATTTATTACAATTAATTAAGGTTTTTAGTTGAGATAAAAAACCTTAATTAATTGTAATATATTAATTGGTCAAGCGGACCACGAAATTAGTGAATTTAAGGTATAATTTATGTTTCATTAACTAAAATGTCACATTAACAAGATATGAATTTTTAGGAATAATTAAATTAAATTAGCTTAAAATTCATGGATAGCATTTGTTTAAAAAAGAAGAAAAAAAGTGAAAAGCAAATAAGGCAAAATGTATTTTTACCAGTAAATATGACACGTGTATAAACATCATCATATAAAAATATAAATTCTGTGAAAATTGCAACGTTTTAAAAGATTAGAATCAACACAAAATCCTGGACTAAGCTATGAGATTGAAAATAATTACCTACACATTTGGCCTTCCGAATTAAGAATTTTAAAAAGAAAAATTAAAGCTTGGATGGCAATAGGATAAATAAGATTACGAGTGAATGTTTGGAGTCAGAGCTTTATAGCACTCAGAAGAGATATAGCTAACCTAAGATAGAAGGTTTGGATGTTAGGGCGTGAAATGACCTTAGCCGTTAAAACGCCCTTAAAAATTAATAATAATAATAATAATAATAATTACCTACACTTACAGGCAAAGATCTGGAGGTTTTGTAGCAAATTAAAATAGAACAGAAAGGGTAATTTTCTACTAGCCGTTATTTTTTTTTTTTTCAAATCCAAATTAATTTGATCTGCTAAAGCTTTAAACCTTGATCAGATTAAATAGAAAGCATGCCATGTTGATATAAGTTTATTGGTGAAACGGACAACAATAAGGACCGTATTTACTGAAGTTCAAATTATATGTTCAAATGTGTAGAGATTAGTGACCGTTAATCGATAGTTATTCAGATATCGTGAGATGCGGTCGGGTGTGATGTAGGTTTCAGAAAAACGTTTTCTTTATCGTGCCAACGTTTCGATCTTTTATTGAGATGTATATGTTCAAATATGGTTACCCACAAAGTATTTGATTGAATTAGGAATGATTTGGCTATTGTGTGGTTGTTTTCAGGACAAATTTCAAGTGATGTTCATACACAGATTTGAGACATTAATTTAATTTTGACTTCATCGGTTACTGTGTACTATAGAATCAACCCACAATTTCGAACTATCCTTTGAGAATTATATAGGAAACCATTTAATTAGTACTAATATTCTCCTTTGATATTGAATACACAAAACTAATATCTCCCACTCATTTTCAAAATTAAGATTATAATAATTATGATCAATCAAATTAACCATTTACATGAAAAGTGTGCCTATTTTCTCTGGTTTGGTGTGTCACGAAATTAAATATATATTTCCCTATTCAAACTTCATTGTTCCATTGAAAGATAAAAGAAAGGTAGCTCTAAGCTTTCTGAAAATTGCCAGCATGAGGTCTGGGCAAACTATATTACTATATAAAACATTAACATTTGTGGTAATGTTCAAATCCAAATCATACAACTGTGTAACATAATAATAATGATAAACATAATAAATAAATTAAATAAAGTTAATAGAAAGTCATTTCAAAGTCTTTCGGTTGATCACCACCATAAACAAACATAGTTGACTAAACTTAAAAACAATCAACAGTCAATATACAACATCATTCACCTACATCATCCAAATCAAAGAAAATAGTTTATTACAATGATATAAATATGCGCAAACTACTATGGTAATAAATGCCAGTATAGTCAGTATTGTTTGTTACAGGCACAAGACAGAGTAAATTTGTTTATTTATCAAGTTAGCTTAGCGATTAAAAAATAATGAAACAATAAAATTCTGCCTTTCAATATATTAAAGTATGAAAATAAAAGAGAATTGTTGTGTATTTTCTACCATGCACATTACACTGTACTGAAGCAACAAGTTATTTACACATATAAAGCACATAACAAAACTTAAAATATTTATTTGTATGATGATAACTTTTTTTTCCAGGCAAACATCTTACATTGAAGTATACAAAACCCTGTACTGAATGCAATCAAATGCTTTCTGTGGACAGAGTGCTATACGATCAAACTCAATGACATAGTTAAATGATTCAGACTGTAATTATGATCATACAGAAATAACCTTTAAGTAGAACAAATACAAAGCACTTAGGCAAAAGAAAGATTATTCCTATCATAATAAGATAATTGATTACTTTTGCAAAGCAAACATCTTTACACTGAGGTATAATCTTTACCATGAATCCCCTAAAAATAAAGATAAATCAATCTGTCTGGATTCATGAATATGTAGAAATAACTTTTGGGTGTTACAGATATAAAATATTAAACACTCTGGATATGAGAATTTATTGGGTATGTGGTCCTAGTTTTTAGCATATTTAATGCTGACCCAGCGATTTATGGTTTTGTTATCAACCAACATTGATACACTCTAGATTTGAGAATCTAGTCTAGGGCCAAACCGAACTAACCATCCTTAACCACCATAAATACAAAATATAGAACACCATTTAATTTTTATCTGTCATTGAATTTTTTACCTAACATATAACCAAAGATAAATACCCATACTTAAGTATGTACTTGTAATGAATATAATCAAATGCCAATAAGTAGTATTGCATGACAATGCTCAAGGTCAGTAAGGGCAAATGATTTTTTGTTAATTATGATCCTACAGAATTAACTTTTAAGTGCAAGTATAAAATATCGATTGTTTTTGCAAGGCAAAAAATCTTCACACTGGTATAACGTAACATGAATACTCATAGATAATTACATACTTGTATTGAGTATAGACAAAAACCAGTAAGTAGTACTGTATGATCATACTCAAGGACAATAAAAATGATTCTGGGTTAATTATGAACATCATTAACGTTTGAGTTAAATATAAAATCAAAGTTTGTTTTTATAAGGCAAAAATCTTAAAAACTCGTACTAAAGTACACTGGACTGAATGTTTCAAGCATATTTTATGTAAGTGGTATTGTATGATTATATTCCTGGACAAGACATGAGTATCAGTAGTTATAATCAAATAGTAGGTATATTTATCTAATTACAGACAAATACAACCATGTTTTTTTAATAAATATAATACATGCTTTATTGTGTTTAGAGTGAGTTTGAAGTGTAAATAACTTACCCTGATAGGTCGAACAAGCCTCAATGATTCTCTCCTCCTCACCCTGAACTGAAAATCGTTGACATTTCTGACAAAAGCGTTTTCCTTGGACGCGCTGGCCGGCATCGACTTCCGGAAAACTTTTCTCGGTCCCATTTTTGAGAAGAAAAACTTGAAAACTTTACGTCAACGAGTGGGAAAAAACAAAACAGGTTTCTTAAAGAAAACGGTTGCAACTTGACAATACGATTTGAATTCGTAAGGTCCATAGAGGCCGCCACGGACTTAACGGTCGGTCACACGCGAGCGCTGATGGCGAGGTTTGGAGAAACTAGTGGGTCTGGGACGGCGCGCCGTAGGGCCAAAACGCCGAAAAAGCAGAAAAAAGTCAGTAACACCCAAGCTCTTTGAGGTACGTTCCCCAAATTGTGTATGTTTAGGTTTTGTCGTACAATGAATTCAAAGAAATTTTTTTCAAATCGATTGGACCACGGCAAACCGTCCAAAATTGTGATCCAAGAAACAAAAATGGAACAGATATCACCATTAATAATCATGGGTATCGTTTTCTATGGTTTCTATACGCTTAATTCAATGAAACTGTTCTCGAATCGATTGGGCCACGGGAAATGCCCAAAATTGTGATCCACAAACCAAAAATGGAATAATATCACCAATAGCAATAATCACATCTCAGTAAGACTACATTGCTTACGATATTGCCATTGCGCAAGGTTCGTAAATATCACTAATAATCATCATTGGGATCGTTTTCTATGTTTTTCTATACGCTGAATTCAATGAAACTGTTCTCGAATAGAATTGGACCACAGAAATCGTCCTAAATTATGGACGGTAAACGAATAACTGCTACAGGTTGTAAAAAATAATCGGGCGTATTTTCTCAGATGGACTCGCCCACAATTACTCACACTGTTGAAACACAAAGAAATTAAGTCGTTTTTTTTTTTTTTTTTTTTTTTTTTTTTATAGATATACCTTTTTATTAAAGAAAACATTTCATGACACGATTACTGATATCTGATTCGGATTCTATGCTGTCACAGATTTTAGGCTAAACAGCTCTATTTAAAACAGGGTTGCAATCTGATAGGCAGGAATAGGCAGCTGAAAACCACAAAGGTAGTACTTCAATGTGTATAGAAGAGAAAAAAAAAGTGACAAAGCAAAAAACAACGAAACTTTTTTTGAATGTCTAAAAAACCGAATATTCCTCTAATACTGTTTTTTCTTTCAACTAAGCCACCTGATTCATGACAACAATGAATTTTTATCTTTATCTCATACTTGGGTGTGTACGTAAAAGGAAATTAGGGTGAACCGGGGAATGAGTTTTTACAACGAACCGCCTGGAGGGGGGTAATGTTCAGAAAATTGCTGTATATCTTGCAAAATGAATAATTTTCAGGTTCAGCATTGATTACTATGTTTGATTAATTTTTAACCGTCAAATTATTATTACATCCTTATTCTGGGGGTTAACTACTGTAAGAAATGTAAATTGGATTATTAAAATTCAAGTATAGGAAACCGATTTTTTGCCGCCTTTGCCACACTGTGCGGCGCGGGAGGTTCTCCTCACGTTTATATTGTTAAAAGATGGATTGACCTTGTGTAGATTTGTATGTGTGATAATCAGGTATTATGTTACAGAAACCTAGAAACTCCCATGAAATTTCATTTTTTTAAAACTTTTATTTATTTATTAATCTTTTTATGTAAGGTCTTGGTCGAAATGAAAAAGTCAGTACCACGAGCGGGATTTGAACATGACCTTCGGCTCAATACGCCGCTGCTCTAACCCGTTCGTGACACTACTAACTTTTCATTTCGATCTTCCATAAGAAGAATAATTAATTGAAAAAAGTAATTTGGTCAATCAGATTACTAAATATAATGGGTTTATTTATTAAATTAACCACATTGGTGAAATAATTGATCTATTATTGTTTTTAGTATTTTTGATATTTTAATTGTTGTTTTTATATGTTATTTAATATTAAGAATTTACAAATATCTACATGTGTACCTGATAAAGAAATTGTAAACTAACTTAGCCCTGAAGATGTTTACAAATTAAACGAAAGCTTGCAATGAAGTTGGGAGTTTCCATGTTTCTGCAATCTACCTCACATTTATGTTTTTGTAACCAATAAACGCGAATTTTTTCGGAATTTTAACTCGTGATCCGGTGATGTTTACGTTCCGTCCTCTCCGCCCGACACATTTCCTTGTTATCGTACGAATTGTTTACGTTTTGCGAATCGTTTAAAAATTCTATTTTTCTTCTTTTTTATTTCTCGCGATTATCGTGGCGAAATCACCTGTTGGTCCCTCCGAGAAAAAGAGGGCCGCCCTTGTCACCCCCTCGTTTGACTACTCCTGGAGCTTCGAGGATCGCCCGGAAGGTGAGTGTTCTTTATTTTATTCTCCTTTTATTTTGAATTTTTCGAAATTTGTTTTTCTAAAGAATACAGACCGCTTGTTCGTTAACATTAACATCGATATAAACTTTAATTGTACACTCTGGTACATTTAGTTCAAATATTAGCTTCATAACGCGGCGTTATAAAGGGGGGTTAAAAAAGGGTTATTTAACACATTATTTTGAGTATACATATTTCTTTTACCAGATAGGAGCCCGTATATAAATTAAATGAACACAATTAAATGTTTGATGTGTTGTTAAATGTCTGTAAACTGCTCAAAAATGATAGAGATATTGCCAACTTTAAAGTATTTACTTTCCCTTGCATTTTTATTACAAATTGCATTAAAATTTAATAAAAAAATATGTTTTCTACTGAAGGAAAATTTAATTAAGGGATTTTGACAAATAACAAAATAAAAGGTTAATTAAATTAAAAGTAAATACCAATTAGGGTTTGATCTTCTATTGATATGTTTGTACATAGAAAATAAAAAAAGCTTTCTTCAAAAATTAGATTATAGAATTTTTGACATAAGTTTTGACGTTGAAAAAGTTGACAGATTTGGTTTTTTTATAGTGTGTATTCCGATATAAATATGTTGTTAGTGATCGGTGATGATAGAATCATAAAATTGTGTTTAGTACTAAGGCTTATTCTGATACATATGTCGCTCTAGTCATTCCTATGTGAATGTATCACATGTACCCAAAAATAACGTGTAATTTTCGTCATTCGTTTTTGTGTTTTGTTGAACTTTGAATAACTCAATTTAAGACATCAGATTGCTTGCATCCAACCGAGTGGAATTAATAAATGTTGGATACTTCGTAACGGTTCATCTATGCAAAAATCATCGGGGAAGGGAAAGTAAAGATACATAATTGCAAAAATATTTTGACTTTAATCAAAGTTCTATAAAGAAACGTATTTTTTATCATCGATTCTTACTTGTTTACATGATATCTTAGTCAAAAGTCAAACTTCCAGATAAACGGCCCAAAATGTAATAGAGGGATATTGTCTATTTTGTAATATTTACTTTCCCAGCATTTTTATTTTATTTTTATTATAAATTGCATTAAAATATATTAGAAATTATTGTTTTTTTACTGAAGGAAAAATTAATTAAGGGATTTCGAAGATAACAAAATCAAAGTTTTTAATTCCATAATTAGGTTTATTGGATACAATAAGTTTTTTGTAAACAATTAATGCCGTGTATAATGTTTTCTCTTAGCAAAAACCTCTTTTGGCGTATTGTTAATAAGGTTGTCACTTGTGAAATTAGTATTTCATAAGGAATTCCACTTCACGGAGGTTGCAACGCTGCACACAGTTGTTGCAGGTCAACTGGCTTCGGATGGTGATCTTAAAGCCTTCTCTGCAACTCATCCCACATGTGCTCATTGCGAATGAGGTCTGGAGACAATGGGGAAAGGCAGATGATAAATTCCCAGGCTTTCTAAACATTGATGAACAACTCTGCCTCTATGTGATATGGCATTGTCATACAGAAATCGAAAATTCCTGCCAATGAAATCCCTGGTTTGAGGGTTGTATTCCACGATAATTTCCTGGAGATAACGGTCTGCGGTGAGGTTGCCTTCATCAATATGAAGTCCAGTTCGTCTTCCAGTCTAAATCCGAGCCCAGACCGTTACACCGCCTCCTCCAAACTGCTCTGAAGGCAGCACGAACTGGGACATTGTACGCTTTCCCTGTTCTGGGTATAATCCATAAATTAGATTTGAGGGTTTAGCTTCGTTTACATGACAAGCACCTGCGAAAATAAAACAACTTTGCAAAACCTGAAGTTTGCACCAACCCAATATTTTTGTTTTGAATTTCATTGCATTAAAATCATTGCAATACTTGAATATACTATGTTTTTAGTGATTCCATTTGGCATATATACAAGCAACAAATCCCTTGGTTTTCTGGAGTATGCGATGTATAATTGTCCATGAGAAAACCATGGCTTCTCCAAATTCAATCCACACAATAGCGGATTCGTTGAACATTGCTGCAAATGCAAATTGCAATCGTTAAAATTGGGAAGGTACTTTTGTTGGTATGTTTGGTTGTTATATTAGCATTAGCCTTTGAATTCTAGTAAGATTATTAATATTATTCTATTAACAATTCTACAACAGAGAGCCAAAAAGTTGGAACGTACCATTAAACATTATTAGGCGTACTCACAAAACATCACTTCATTATATAGCATCTCTAGTAATACCGAAAAATAAGACACAACCAAAACATTTAAAAAAACTAAACATATGGAACTTTGCAATTTTTAACTTTATAAAAGTCAGAATGTTAAAAAATGTAATTGCCAAAATAGCAGTACTATCGCAATTCATTTAAACCTGTGATCTGTAAAAAAATGTTGGTACTATTTTACATAATTTATAATTGTTCATACATACATTTTCTTATTTGAATTAAAATTGGTTCTTCGATGACATTGTTTTATCTTTTGACTGCCAATCTGGTACCATTGAAAGAAGGGTTCGATGTTACTAAGAAGAATGATAGGAACACCAACCTTCATGATGTGTGATTTTAATCCAGATAAATCAAGTGAATTTAAGAATTCAGTTGCATAATTTATCACTTCCTCCTTATATATGCTCAAATCCGCAGATGTTTGTGCATAAACACACACATGTTCAGAGTTGAGCCTACACTTCTCGCAGTCCACTAGCAATTCCAGTTTGTAATTTACAGTAAATTGCCAGGCCTCGAGAATCACCCACCGTGATTTGGCTCGGGGAGCTGCAAACAGCTACGTCATTTCATCTCACAACGCAATCAATTCCTAAAACAACTATTCACACATTAATTAGCTGCCAAAGAGCTATTGGACCTATAAAATAATTAGTTTCTAACTATTGACCAATTTTGTAGATTTGGTTTACAAACAATAAAATATCGAGGATAAACTATTTTTCGTTTGCCCAAGTGCAGAAAATATGCATTTACGCATGAAGAGGCAGACGGATATGATTTGCAAGCGGATAAGCGGAATTTTTATTTTTCTTAGTCCTAATTATGACTTTATATAGTCATAGTTATATAGACTTTTATATTTCGAACAGTTTTAGTTCTTTGCTTATTTAATGGAATAACCTCTTAAGAATAGGACGGTCATGCATTTCGTCTTTTTCTCTCTATCATCAGAAACAACAAAAGCGATCACTCCGAACTCTCGTGTGTGACAAAATTGTGATATTTAGTTAATTACAGATGCCACAGAATCTGTGCACAGGAACAGTTACTATTATTACTACTATTGAGGTCTATTGTGGTGGTGTAGTTTGGTCAGCCCTGGTGGACCTGGACGGTCAGACCGACTAAACTACGAGTTTAAATTGTTAGACAGTAGTTAAAACTAGAAACAACATCGGTCCAAATGAATTCAATCGTTTCACACTAGAATGAAACAACGACTGTTTTATATTTTGTTAGTTGTTTTGTTCCTGCTGAATATCCTTCTGATGGTTGCCCAACGCTTTCGGTTATCGGGGATCGTCTGGTTGCCTTCTGTGACCGTCGTGATGTTGACAGGTGCGATTTCCACGTCGACTGCCGGCGACGGTGTTGTATCCGGGCATAACAGGTTCTTCTCAGAAACATTTTTCGAAAATAGTTTTTCTTCCTTTTCTTTGGGCAACGCGTCATATATTATTTTAGAGAACTCGATTATGTCAGCCTCAGAGCTAGTGTGGACAATTTCTAGGTCAATAACTTCGTCCTGAAAACAGAGTTATAATAGTTTTTGGTGTAGTTAATTTTAGATGAATTTTGCTCACGGCCAGCTCGATTTCCGGCCTAATGAAATTCTCCAGTTTCATTTCTCTAATTTCGTCGAGGGCTTCTTTCGCTTCGTCGAGAAGCCTGATGGCGTCTTCTTCGGTTGGCTGCGGTACAGATACCGACTTTTCAGAAAATATTGCTTCAGACATTTTTCCCTTAGCAAAAGGAAAAAAACACAATTTAGAGACAAATATAACGTTTTGCACATATTTTTATAATGAATATTAAATAATGGTGCAATTGAAAACTTAAACACAAATGAGAATGAAAGTGACTGGGTAAAATTATATAAAAAAAAAAAAAAAATGGTAGTTTACATAACAAAACTGCATAATATTTAAAGAAATAGCATAACGTAAATGTAGCTGATAAACATACATTTTGTAATCTAAGCATTAAGTAATGAAAAATGTGTCATTACTCGTACTTGTAACTGACGATGTTAAAGGAACGGCTCCAAACCCGACAAGGGTACGGGACGGGAGCTGGGGTCTTTGGGATAAACCCCAAGACTAAACCTAAAGCTAAACCTAGGCAAGTATGCTACAGTTTTCCAGTCTGAAATCATTGCGATAGGAGAATGTGCCAGAAAAATAAAAAGGCTAGGAATAATTTCCGGAAGATAGCCATTTTCTCTGACAGCCAGGCAACTCTCAGGGCCTTAGCCTCATGCGAGGCGAAGGCAAAGAGTGTTTGGAAATGTATGGAGGCCCTGACGGAAGTTAGCGACACTAATGACCTGACTCTGGCATCGATCCCTGGACATTCGGCGCATAGAGGCAACGAAAAGGTTAACATGTTGGCCAAAAAGGGAGCCAACATGAACTCTATGGGCCCAGAACCCTACTGCGGCCTAGCGGCTTGCCACAAAAAAGGATACATCACAAAATGGATCCTTAATGAGTCCAAAACGTGGTGCAACAATACCACAGGTATGAGGCACGCGAAGAGATTCGTGAAACTTACAAAAGAATACTGGAAGGCAACCGCAACCTAACCAGGATTTTCTGGTTGGACTCCTGACAGGGCACTGCCACTTAAGAAAGCACATGCACCGAATAGGAGTATAGACATAAGAAACACTGTGCAGATACTGCCAGGAAGAGGGGGAGACCGCAGAACACATTTTATGTTTCTGTGAAGGTCTATATAGGTGCAGGTTCTGGCAACTAAGGCAAGAAAAACCACAAGCAAGATCCTACACCTAGGAACCGCTGGCAAAGCTACGGAGGCTGGTTAATAGCCTGAAGCTGGCAAGTGAGTTATAAACAACAGAAGATCTATTCAGGTCGAGGTGCAGTCCGCCTCTTTTATCCCTACCCCCTATCCTCTATATTAAAAAAAACAGGACATGACGAGCTGACTAATAAATTAATAAATAGAAGTTATTACTTGTTCACATAACCACAGTGATGATACATATGGAATGAAAAAAAATGACAGGCTGACTAATACAGTCAAAAAATATGTAACGCGGCATTTTCGTGTGCATATTTTGTTATTTAATCCAAATAAACTGTAATTTAAATTTATTTTTTACAAATTCAATAATAAAATAGTACTAACAATTTTTTTGGTGAAATAATCTAATAAGGAAACAAATTTTTTCATAATAGTTAACCTTTTTGCAAAACTAATCATCTTTTGCAACGAAAGATGATACAAATCGTGAGTAGGAAATAATATAAAATACAATAAAGTTTATTTTATTTTTTAATAAATTTTAATACCTGCAGTCAATTTTAACATATGTAGTCACATATTTATTCATCTCATAAAAGGAAAGAAAATAAAATCTGGTTAGAAGAAATGGTTGCTACTTGGTAAAAAAAATGCATGAATGCAGAAGATACATGATTAATGTTGTCAGGAAGTTGTGGATATGAAGCTGTAGAAAAGCTCGTCGACCATTTTGAAAGTCTTTTATTTGGATTTGTCAACAATTGAAATCAACTATCTTTGGGTAAATCAATGAGGAGACAATCTGTAGTGTTATGAGCCATTATTAAATCGATATAAATAAATAAAAATTAATAAAATTCACCTTAAACGTGCGAGAAGTTGTCTTTGAATTCCTACTTCGACAGGATTACTTTTTTGTGTTAGAAACTATAAAATGACGTGATTTATGTGTGTCTTGTTAATCGTGAACATAATCCTTGATTTTTTTACCAACTCAAGAGGTGACTCAACCCCTTTGCAAACCCCATGTGATGTATTGCGTTTCATTTGTTTATTTTCAAGTCGTCAAAAGTTTTAATTTTCAAGGATTATTTTTTGTTACTTTTGACGTTACATTATCGTCCTTCTTAATAACAAGTTAGATTATTTTTGTATTACAATCTGGCACATTTTAAGATTGTTCAGAGTGGAATGTGCGACTTATCCATTTCAATACATTTCAAAAGACTATCCAATTCGTTGGATTATCATAAGGGAACACGGAACTTCAGTTTAGAAAGTGAAGTTTATTAACTGTTTTGAAAATCAAGTATGAACAACTAATATAAATCAAAAAGGTTCAGCACTTCAGCAGTTTGTGGAATTTATAATATCGTCGGCGCTTAATAAATAGGAATTCAACTTTTTTCATTAATCATGTTAACTATGGAGTTGTCTGTCAAGTTTTCATGGGATAAGGGAAATTTTACTTACATCGATCTATTTTTCACGTTAAGTTTAACAAAATTTGCGCCATTTCTAACCGAACACAAGCCACAACAGAATCACTTTTTTTACGCTGTCAGCTTTTACAACGTGGGGTTTGACTAAGGGGTAGAAAATGAACAAGGTTCAACCAAGGTTCTGACTTAACCTACTTAGCCACAACGGTTAAATTTATTCGAAAACTGTTTATTCCGTCGGAAGAAAACATCCTTACAATAGCAAGAGAAAAAGTAACAACCACGAACAAAAAACTAAAATGATATAATCGAGGCTTTTGAGCGAACTGTGTCACAAAAAAAATTGAAGCTGGATTAACTTCTATTATTATTAAATTTAATTTCTATTTAATCATATATCTAAATGATTAAATTCTATTTTATTTAGTTTATTTCTATAATATTATGATATTGCTGAGCTAACACGTTTTTTAAAAATCTTGATCATGTGATATGTATGCATTAAAAAATATACTTGAGTTAGAATAGAAGGCTTTTTAAATCAAATAATTTACAGAAAACAATTCAGAAAACACCCTTATTGATTTCAATGGTTATTAGTAGTTAATTGGACAGAAATGATAACAGTATTAACAAATAAAACTCATAAATTTAATCTCAACTAAATATAATCTTTTATAAATTACAATGTTACAAAATTTACGATTATAATAACATTTTGGAAATACATTATTGTAAATAAATATATGGGTTGTTGCAAGATTGACATTTAAAGCAACAGGCTTCTAATAAGAACTCACAAGAATGAACCCATCTGCAACGAGAAGAAGAAGAATCTTCTTGAAATAAGTATAACACAAAGAGCAGAGGTTTTTTGTAAAATTTACGACTGTTGCAACCAGGGGAAGTAATAAAATTCTTAAAAGTAGAAAAATTATATACTACGCTGATAAGTAGTGCACTGGTAGAATAAAATGGGGCGTCAGTGGCCGAAATGGTTATAGCGTTGACACTGCGCTCATCGCTGTAAGGTAAAAGCCTCGGGTTCGATTCCAGCGGCCCTGATTCGAATCCGACATACTTGCTAATGGGATTTTTTCAAAACACTACAACCTCGTAAAAAAAGAGGAAAAAATAGAATGGAATGATATTGCAAGACACAATTGATAGTAGTTTCACATGTGAAGCCACTAGGAAATCTCGATTCATGACTTATTAATTGAACATGCTCCAAGTACCATTAACCCTCAAGACAAACAAATTATTCCATTATGTACAAAAAGGACATACTTGAAAAACTTAGAAAAATACAAATACAACTGGAAAAACTAATAGAAATAGTTAAGGTGGAGTGTGTATATAAATTCGTTGGTTGAAAAATTCAAGAACGTATAAATCAACAATTCAAACAGTTTTTAAAATATAATATATAGCTGTGTGCACATATTACAATATTACTGCACATATTAGACAGAGTATTTAAATTGATTAGAATAACGTTTAGAAGAGGGAACAGGGTCAGAAATTCCAGCAGCAGTGGGAATCGAACCCACGACAATGGGGTCTAAAGAGCCGTAAGTCTGACGTGAAACTGTGTTTGTTACTTCTTAACAACAAATTGAACACGGAAATTGTAAGAAATAAACGAAGATAAATAAAAAATTCGTAAGCAAATTAATAACTTTTAAATTATAAAATGGAATGCTGATTCTTGGTTTAAATTAATGGTCTTAAATATAATTATGACAAATTGCGAATAAAGGTAAACATTAGCAAATAATAAATGACTCTTATCGAAACGTAGTTTCCTCTTTAATAATATTTTCTTACTGTCAGAAATAATTATACATTAATTAATGAGTAATTATATTCATTAAACTCAACATAATTGATCTTTCTGAAACACCTTTAAATTAATATCATTACATTTAGAGCAGACAAAAATAAAATAGTCGAAATATTATTTTTCTCGATATGTAAAATATTTACTGCGTTCAGAGCGTCAAAATATTACTCGAACTGTTATTACTCTTAAAAATATAATTATAGCTCTTCCCCACGGTTTTGAAGTGCACTTTTGAAAATGGGTGAAAATTATAGTTGAATCTCCTAAAAGTTTGTTCTGTGTGGCAGTGTTCCAAGAATCTTTTTTTCGGTTAGTACGTTTGTGTTGGAGTCAAATTAAAATACAGATATGCACTAAAATTTCTACCACCCGTTACAAGATTTAGTGTTGTTACATGGAAATGATAACCGTCGGCTTTAGAAAACTAATGAACTTACTTTGTTACCCTTTCTGTAGAACCGTTTAATACAATGTCCTCTACTTGCTAAAGGATCCGAGAAGTGATTTAACGTCTTTTGCCAGCCGACTAATTACAATGGGGAATGGGAGGACGGGCGGAGTTCCCGGTAAGTTCCCAAAAACATGAAATATGTAATACCGGAGACTAGGATAATTCATAAGAAACTTCACCTAGGTAACATTTTTGGACGGCGTTGGTTGGTCGGAAATGTTGGTGGGGGCGGTGGAAGGCTGACTCCACCTAACCCGTTCTACGTTTAGTCCGCTCCCAACTCTCGACCGAGTCCCACCGTTCGACAGACGAAGGAAAAACCAACGCGAATCGTCACGATTTTCAAAAAGTCATTTTATTCCGACATATGTCATTTGTCCCTTTGGAAAATACGCACTGAATATTTTTTAGACCATCCGAGATAAAATAGGATTTTCTTTTGTGGAATGTAAATAAAATCTTTCAAGCTGGGTACAGGAAGAGGCGAGGGCCTGGCCCAGGGTCAGGTCACCGATCCAAAAGCGGTCCAAGCCATAGCCCATCTTCTGGTGGGCATGAACAACACGGTGGACTTGTCGAAGCCGCATTTGAGAACTTCGGTCAAGACCATCTACCCCCTGTTCGTTTTCCTCTACGCCCTCCTCGTCACGACGGGAGTGGTCGCAAATTTGGCCATGATCTTCAGCATCATCAAAGACAAACTCTACCGCGACCAGACGTATTGCTATCTCATAAACATGGCCATCGCAAACATAGTCGAGGGCGTTTTCGTTCTCCCCATCTCCCTCACCATCCTTCTCGTACAAAACTGGATCTTCGGTAGTTTTCTCTGCTACTTTCTTCCCATGCTACAGGTAAGGTATCTCACGCCTATCAATCATGCTATGCTCAATAACGTATACGTGTTCATCGATTCGACGATAATTTGAACGTTCGGTCATCTCAGCTATTAGATAATTCGAACATCTCAAACTTGGCAATTTAGTACAATTATATATTTTATCCGAGAGAACAAATCAACAATATTGCATCCATTAGGAAGAAAAGTTTATTAAAAAATAAATAACTTCTTCTTTCTCTTAAGTTATACATACATCAGGCATCAATGGCTACCGCCTTCCTTTAATATCGACCGTCCTCCAATTATAGATCACGTTTAAATTTTGAAAAATAAATAGATGAATTGTCAACGTTTAATATGATATTTTTTTTAAACAATCTGTGTATGAATGTACATTCGGGAACTTCAGTGACTTAACTGGATGGCAATATGTTTTTTGAATCATTCTATTAGCATAGCGACTTGCTTGAAAATTAGCGGTTTCTTAATCTACTTGGGTCTGACCAATTTTTATACAATAGTTTTCATTTTATGAACAATAAGCCTGTTTTAAGTGATAGATATTTCGACTAATTTTTTAATCAAGAATATTCTCGATCACACCGTATGGTCTTGACGAAAAAGCAAATTAAATTGTTACTGCCAAGCTTTCGTCCTATTTTAAGGTCATCAACAGGCAAAACAATCTTAAATTTGTTTACATGTTTTTAATAAACGATGCTAAATCTCTTTGAAGAACGATTCAGTCCCAACATTACCAAGGACTGTACAATATCTTTATAGTCCTTGGCATTGTTCGGATGTATTCTTCAAATAAATTTGAAATCGTATATTAAAAAAAAAAAAATTATGTCACTTTTTTGGCATATTTAAGTCGGTTTTGCCCTGATGGTGACATTAAAATAAATCTAAAGCTTGACAAACAACTGAATTTACTTTTTCTTCAAGACTATATCGTGATGGAGATTATTCGTGGCCAACTAAGCCTAACAAGGACAAAGAAACTATGTAAAAACGCGGATTTATCATCTTTGAGAAGATACAACTGGAATAATAAAAATTTCCAGGGTCAGATCTATTTCGAAAGTAGTGAGGACTGTGGACGAAACTGATGGAAGCCTCTTAATATCGTATATGTGCGAATGGATCAACTCTTACTTAATGGGTCCCTCCTTGTTTCAATATTTGGTTTGAGTTTCGGCTGATCCCACGGTTCCCTCAAGGACACCAGTCAATTTTAGGAGTTTCATTTCAAAAACCTCTATTATATCTCGTGTGTTTTTTAACAACTCACCATTTAAAAGACCTATAGGACTGCAATAACAAATCAAGCATGTTACAAAATTTGTAAGCATCTTTTGTAAAAATTAATCTGGGGATCGCTCGGTATCAGGCGTACATATATATACTCCATTTTGAAAATTTTGTGCGGCGTAAAATCTCTATAAATCCCTTTATGAAGTACAATTGAATATCGAAAACCAAAAATCGGATTTAATTTAAAAAAACTTAAAGGATCCTAGAAGATAAATATAATTGCAATTTTCGTAATATAAGTTTTGTAATACTTTTTGCTCCATCGTTGGCATTAAACAGATAATATACAGCCATATAGTTGTGACAACGAAGCAGGTGCTTTTGCGTTTACTTATCGCCGATCAATCGATTTCTTGAGTAAAAATTACCTCCAGGATTTCAATCATTGGGATCAACGGAGTTTAATAAACCATCGTGCAAAGGCCTTTGTGCGTTCGAATATCAAACGTTAATGAATAAAATTTATGGTGAGTTAACTTGGTTTCCCCGGGGGGGTTAAAATGGCCGGCGAGGGTTAACTTGACCTCGGTTCGGCTGTATTTCACACCCAAAATAGGACTTTTCCTATCCCATACTCGAAGAGAAATTATTAAACGAGGAGAAAAAGTACTTCACGCAACTCTTCCTTTTTATTCCGGTTCGGTGAGGATATTGAAAGTGTAGTTTTCTTAAATAGAGGCCCCCCCTCGGCAACTTAACTGAATTAAAAGCATAAAAAATAATGGTGCTACACGGTATCATCATAATACACCACATCAAGGGCATTAAAAAAATCGTTTAAAATAAATTCCAAAAGTATAGTAATTTTCAACATTTTATCGGTTTTTTATAGCTTAAAAATATATTAATAAATACATAGTTAATTTTTTGATAAAGATATTTTTCGTTGATAATGCTATCAGGATACTTCAAAAACAATAAAATTTTGAAATTTCACATGGCAATGTAATAGACCACTGTTTTCAAAGATTTTTCACTGAAAATCATGGCGCAATCAGATTTTAAATTTGTCAAAGAATAACAAAGTTATTGCATTAGATGTGAAAAGAAATATCTTTATTTTGGTATTGTTTGTTATTATTATTTTTAATAAGTAATTTGTAAATATTAATAAAAATTCTGTACTTTTTTTTTAAATAGGTCATTATTAACACTTATGTCGCGGGTGAAACATAAAATCACAATACATGGCAAAAATGAGATAACATAACGTTCTAATAGAGCGAGAACCGATTGAACTGAATTTCTTGGGATGATGTTCAAGAGTGTGCTAGTAGTGGGTACGCCCGTTTTTAGGTAATAAACGGTTGCAATTTAAAAAAAAGTACTTTACTTGTTTCGAACATCAACAAGAACAAACCTGTTCGAAAGACCAACCAATATCATTCCAAATAATTCTCAAAGGAGACTAGCACCAAAACAGCAAATGAAAATACTTCATAATAAAAACGACATTAAGATAGTTCTTTTCACATTCTATGCCACAACCTTGTTATTATTTTCATTCTTTGGCCAATTTAAAATCTGAATGCACTCTCGTTTTCAGGATAAATGTTTTTTAAAAACAGTTGGTAAAAAGTATACGTTCTTTTTTAAAATCTCAAAGTTGTACTGGCTCTGAAGTGCCCTGCCAACAAATATTTTGACAAAACTTTAAAACTAGACTAAAAACTATTAAATACTAATATAGACAAACGACAAAAAAATATTCACCCATTGACTGTTGAGGAGTTGTAGATTAAACGAACAGCTCCCAATGAGGAGCAGCTGGGTTGAAATTGAATTTTCTCTTGCCCACTACCTTATCTTTGAAAGCCAAGAAAGTACTGTTATGTGGAAATGTGGCTCTTCGTCTTTGTCGGAGGAAGATTTACCCTTTGCTAAAATTACGAAATTTAAAAAAAATCTTTTAATCTAGTACTTACAATTTCTTTGTAAGGAACTATAAAAATCTCACTATTTACGAAGGCACTATTTTTTAATTTTTACGATTCATAAAAAGTCGCATACAATGCAATGCGAATTTTTCTGTTTAAAATTTGCCTTATGATTAATAATTTAGAGCACAAGTGCCAAACGTTGTAAATACTCATAAGTTCTGACTATCTTTATAATACCAGAAGCCATAAAATTGATATAATAAAACTGTCATATCATGAAAACTAAGAAGAATATATAAAAATATCAAGAAAGAAACAACAAATTGGAGTATGATTCTATCTTATAGCAGCCCTGTGAGGGATCCGCGGCAAAAGCCGTAATGAAGTGGCATTAAATAATTTTTAGAAAAATGTATAAATAAATAAAAAATTGGCAATAAATAAGAAAATGACTGATTTTGTCAGTTTAGTTGTTTTTACGAGTTTAATAATGATATATAAATGGTTCAAATTGGTCAGGTATGTTGCTCAACTCAAAGAGACTAAGGTTGTAGGATTTTTAATTTTCTGAATGTATATTTCTAAAA
Source organism: Cimex lectularius (assembly GCF_000648675.2). NCBI lineage: Eukaryota > Metazoa > Arthropoda > Insecta > Hemiptera > Cimicidae > Cimex > Cimex lectularius. Next base: position 558,950 of record NW_019392635.1, on the reverse strand, counting down.
AAATGTTGTGGCCTAGTAATGGGATTGCAACGATCAAAACAAAAAAATATTCTGTTTAAAATTTGAAATGACTTTTTAAGAGGTAGTAAGTATTGTCAGATAAAACTTGGCATGTGCTTAGTGCACCTTATTGATCTGTCTTAATCAATAGAGCCGTTAATATTTTGTGTTCACCCATATAAAACGTCCGTTTTTGGGTAATATAACACTTTGAAGAGGGCTAACGCTTTCTCACTGAAATGTTTACAATCTGCTGTAAACACTTGTTAATTATCTATTGAATATCAATTTTTTAATTCAAGATATTCAAATTTCAATTTTAATTTTAAAGGAGACAGTGGAAACGATTTTCTGAACAGTTTTATTTTATAAGTTCATATTCGGACATTCTGCTGCTCAAATTGAACAGAATATTAATTAAGGACATTAGAAGGGGTTCCTATGAAAGAACAATTTTTCGTCGGTTTGAAAAATATTCTTATAATAAACCAACCATGCGGAATACTTTCAAGATAAATCAATGAACATTTTATGGAAGCTGTTGAAAAAAGTCTTTCAATAACTTGCTTCTTCATGTTAGTGAAACGAACGCATTATAACTTGTTTTGCTGAAATAAAACAGGATAAAACGAAAGAAAACAGACTAGCACTGAAGATTGCAAGAATCCGAAAAGCTCCAACAGGCCAAAACGGTGAGGACATGAAAACTAAAATGATCGGAAACATCCAAACTGCAGGGTTATCTTAAGAATCGTAACATTTAATCGGAAATGTTACAAAATTGAAACATCCAGATAGTTGTGAACGTAAAAAAATCGTTGTCCAATAATTTTAACGGTAGTATGCCAAAAATTGATCGAGCCTTCAACATTTTATAATTTATATTATCTACACATTAATTATTTTCTATTGAATCTTAATTATCTATTTTTATAAGCAAATATAGATAAAGGGGGGATAAATGGACACACAAACAGTGAAAATACGAAACTATCGAATCTTTTTATCACATGTTACTCCATCGAATGTTTACTGTGCCTTTTACCACATATGTATTTCTTAAACGAAATATTGTATGTACTTTAACTTTACATAATTTGTCTTATTTAATTTGGAGTTTTAAATTCTTCAATAAAATGATTTCAAGTTTGAAGTGGTGATTTAAAGGTTTATTACGATCTTTGTGTGGATCCCCTCACAGGAAGCAACTCGTGGCACTCACGAGTGTGAAAAAAATATCCGTGCGACAAACTCAACCAAATTAATTGCAAAAAAAAAATCGGGACCTGATCCAAATAAATTAAAACAGTAATCTTCTTAAAATAAATGTATTACGATTAAAAAAATAAAATAAAATAAAGTGATCTGTGACATACAAAACTCCTTGTCATTTAAAAAAAAAAGTGCCTTCAACAACTTGAAAAGAGGTTGAAAACCTTCCTCGTCCTTTTCTGTCTCAGCTCGCGTTGCCGAGCCTGGGGTTGGGGATTAGCTTATCCTAACAAGGATTAGATTAAAGCTAATCCTTGTTTCTGAAAATATTGTTATAGATTCAAAATTCTGAATAATTGCAATTTAATTAATTGGAAATAAGGCAAACCATATATGTCAAAACAAATAACATTAAACGGAAGAGAGAGAGAGAGGGAGGAGAGGAGAGGAGAGGAGAGAGATATCTTTTTATTTATACTGCGTCTACATTTCAGTTGTTTTACGTAAAGTATACAGTGTTTTATGGAGTTGCAGTACACTATGTATTTTTTATTATATCGAAATATATAAACAAATATTCAATATAATTATGCTGCAGTTGACTGCAGCTGAAACACTGCAAGACAAAAGTTTTAACTTGAACTTGCGTTTTGTCCATTCTTAAGAAGAAGAACCGCCAGATCATTGACACATCGTTGTGCACTATCGGCTAAGCTGTTCAAAGTTAATTTGTGTTTTCAGCCCTCATTGTGATCTAATGTTGTACGCACTGTTCTATCCGTGTAGTGAGCCAGGATGGAACTACAAAATGACCCATAACGGCATGAAAAAACAAAATCGTTGTGATCTACTAACAATGTTAGTTTGTTTGCTATCAACTTGCTATTCGCATTCCGTTTTCCCACGTTCTTAAATCATGTCCATGATTCCGACTATAGAATGAGGCTATTCCAACAGGCCACTAGTATATTAAAATTGGCTTGAAATAAAATTTGACAAACTGTGAGTAAGAACTAACTTTTAAAGAGATTAAACAACATACTCACCTCACCTTTATCATTTCTAAAATTTTCCTTCCATCGCAACTGGTTCCTCAAGGGGTTAGATTCAATTGAAAACACCTAAATTTTTTTCAAGTTTCAATAAATTATCCCTCAAGAAAAACAAGACCTGTTAAATAATTTACTGAATTCTTTACTTTTACCCGTTAAAACAAATGCCAAAGGGAACGGAATCCTTGTTTGCCAGCCTCCGGCTCTAGTAATGACACTATTCACCGTGAATACCAAATGCAGAGAGCTTTTCTTTCGACCGAGAAAATACACCTAGAAGAAGATAAAACGCAATAATACGAAAACTAGTTTCTAAATAATTTTACATGGAATCAGCTATGTGTCAATTAATTCAACGACCTACTTAAGTCTGTGGTGTTTATAGGCGGTGGTTCGATATATGGTTAAATTAGTAAGAAGCGGTCAGGTTAGATGTGTGCCAGAAAAACAACTTTTTCATTCAATTGCCAACGTTTCGACCTTTATTCGGGTGATCTTAAGACCTAGGTATACAAAATTGTAGTATACAAATTCTAATACAAATTCATTATTACTCAATTAAAACATGCCTTGAAGATGTCCCGAGTAAAGGTCGAAACGTCGGCAATTGAATCAAAAAGTTGTTTTCTGACACACATCTAACCTGACCGCTCCTCTCTAACTCAACCTATTTTGAGCCAATCCAATCAGTAACCTTCAATTCAGAAATAAGTGTGTATTTAGGCCACTTAAAGCTGTTATATAATAATAATAGTAGAAAAAAGCTTTTGAAATACTTTGCAACATTTTATTATGTAGGTGTTGGGTTTTTGTAACTAGTCTAGATAAATAACCGAAAAATACACTAGATTTCCACTTTTCCCAAACAAGATTTTTTTTTTAACGAGAATACAAAAGAACAAATAAAAAAGAAATGCAGTTTTAACAACAACGATCCTAGGAATGATAACACACTGTTCCACCGGTATAATTAAAGATCACCCTTATCGTTTTATCGTTTTACAGTAACGAATTTAACAATAGGATTTAGAGAAAAAAAAGAATCACCGGCTTGCACTGGTTTAACGAAGGTGATTAAAAATCTGAAAAGAGGGTCTAAAGGGTTTTATTCTGGGTTAAATTTCACTAGCAAATGGCTGAGGTTTCCTTCCGGTTTCGTCCTCCGTTTGGGTTTGTGGTCGTGGTGGGTTTTGTCACGGATCGTTTTTTGGCATGTAAAGCCGCCGTTTCATTAGTTATTCTTCTTCCGGTTTTTCAAATATCACAGACTACATTCTGACAAAAAGAGCCAAGTTCATATTCATTTTTCATTTTTTAACAAAAACTGACCATTTTGATTTTGTCTTTTATACGTGCCTATTGAACGAAATTCGTAGATAGTCGGATTAATACTTCTTTTTTTAACTTTGATCCGACCTAATATTCGCATGTTGAGCTGAATGAAAATATCGTTGAAATTTTATAAAAGAAGCTTTCGTTTTATTTAAATCATTTAATTTTTTACTGAATTTTACACACAGTATTTGCAGTACAGTTTTTAGAATTGAAAACTATTAGAGAATCATAAAAACTATAATATACAGAAACAGAAGATTTTTAACGAAATGTAACTAGTCGACGGGATTAACTTCTCTCTCTCTCTCTCTCCCCCTCTCTCTCACTCACTCTCTCACTCTCTCTCACTCT